>NC_142064.1:57566500-57912500 GCF_059756535.1 Pantherophis guttatus | reverse complement strand
GGTACAAAAGCATAATTTCAAGTTTCGTCTCCCCCGCACTGGCCAGCTATCCCATGGCATAGTACGGATCAGAGAGGGCAAGAGAGAACATGCTTTCTACTCAGCTTCTAAGACCAATTTATATTTTTATGAAATAAAAATTATAAAACCAACCTGTTGGATGCTTATCCTACGGTTGGGTAGATAATATATAGAAAACTATGTTCTGTAACTTTAACTGCTACAAGATGACTAATTGGCTGTGCTAAGCAGACATAAAAGAAGGCAGGAAGTTCATTCACTTCTGCTCCTGCAACGTTCAGAGTCTGTGAGTATCTGTGTGTTTTGCTAAGCAACGTATCTATTCACTGTCTGGTCCGTTGCACTACTTTGCAGAGGGCAGTTTTACCCTCAACACAACCTATGAGTATTTATCTGTTCTTGTGCACAACATATTCCTTTCCTAACCTGGAATGGAAAGTTAGAGCTAAGACAAGCATTCAAACAGATGTGAGCAATCCACAGCCTGTAATTGTAACTCCATCACTCAGCTTGCATGATTCTCCTTGCTGGCTAAAAAATCTGAAAAGGAGAGCTGGTAGGTAAGGAGAATAGGAGTCTGTACATAGCAAAGATTGTGGTTAAAAAGTTTCTAAACCTAGCTTTTTTTCAGGTAGAAAACTGACCCAAGAGAATTTCAGTGAAATAGTCTTTGGAATGTCTGAATCATCCTAGAAGCCAGAAACGACAGGAAGACCTCGAGTCAGAAGTAATAAAGGACTGACTGTAATGAAGTTTAAATAAACATTGATGCAAGATTATTTAACCAAAGGATTATTACTCAATTCATTCAAAACCTAATTTTTCAAATTTCCATCAGGTGGGTTTTTTTTGTTTTTTGTTTTTTTGAGAGAGAGCTTTATTAAACAATATGTTAAGAGATTTAAAGTTTTTTAATACCGGTACATATATATAAATACATATATATACATATATATAAATATATATATAGGTGGAATAGCCGCATTCTTTCAGCACAAAAGGCTAGAGCTTTGTGGCAACTGAGAGTAAATTAATTTCATCTTTTCCTCTTCCACTCCAATGCTTTTTCAATTAGACTATATTTGTATCTCCCAACTTCCCATTCAGTGCTACAGAGCCAAATGATATTTATCGATCAGAATGGTGCCTTCAAAGCAACAGCGCTCGATCCCAAATGCCAAACTGTTCAAGTTGCTGTAAATTAAGAATGGAACAGCAGAGACAGGAAATAAAGTGCCATAAATGGAATGTGAGCTTTTTTGAGTTCTCCTAATGGCAGAACAACTGAGCCAAACAATACGTATTGACTTAACCTTGAAAGTGAGAAATGACTCTGCATTCAAACATAATTCATGGTGTTTTACAAACAACATGCCCGATGAATGATGAAGAGAACAGGCATGGGGAACTTTACAAATGCTGCTTTTAAGCCTTGGCCACCTAGAAGTCTAGATGCTACATGTCAGGAATTGAAAGGAACAATCATAACTTTGACTCAGTTTGCATTGAATGCAGCATGGATGATATCTCCCAAGGTTAAAACTGAGGACATCCCTCTCTTAGGGCTGCAAACTTCTCCCCCCAGGGCTGCCATATACGAGCTGCAAAAATTTGGACAATGGCTAAAAGCTAGTAACAGAGAGATATAGAAAACTCTAGTGGTTCACTATTTTGTCTTTTTTTGTAAGTACAGGTAGTCCTTGACTTATGACCATAATGGAGCCCAAAATTTCTGTTGCTAAGTGAGATTTGTGAAGTGAGTTTTGCCCCCATTTTATGACTTTTCTTGCCACTGTTGTTAAGTGAATCACTGCAGTTGTTAAGTTAGTAACACGGTTATTAAGTGAATCTGGTTTCCCCATTGAATTTGCTTTTCAGAAAGTCACAAAAGGTGGTCACATGACCTTGGAACACAGCAACGGTCATAAATATGAACCAAAATTCACATGCTAAGCATGTGAATTTTGATCACATGATTATGAGGGTGCTGCAAAAGTTGTATATAACAAATGGTCATAAGTCACTTTTTTCAGTGCCATTGTAACTTTGGTCATTAAATGAACTGTTGTAAGTTGAGGACTACCTGTATATATAACAGATGTGCCCTACTCCACCCATCACAACCCTTGAGCTTACTAAGCTTCTTCCCTGATGGCTACTGAAATAGCAGCAGCAATAGCTGCTATGATGGCAACAGAAATATGTAGCAAGCCTACTGGAAGTCTATGGAGATTCTCAGTCATCCAGGTCATGATTGTCCCAAAGGTGCTCTTTCAAGAGGCAACTGGACTTCCTGGTTCTTTGAAGATGTTTTGCTTCTTATCCAAGCTTGGATGAGAAGTGAAACATCTTCAAAGGAAAACAGACAAGCTTTGGGACAAGCCTACTGGAAGCTTCTCTCCTTCATAGTTAAAGAAAAACCAGTCCAGTTCTTTATATGTTTAAAGACAGAGTAGCCGAGAGGCCCAATAAAAATAAAGAGAAGTATCATACACTGTTAGTGTTGTTCAACTCTGTATATGTGTTAGAGATACTAGATTTGAGCTACAAAACACCTTCTCATCATCAAATATGGTAGCCCTGTGTGTGTCAATGAAAGAGGGGTTTTTTTCCTGTTTGATGTTTTGCTTCCATACTTCTTAATTTATTTTAAACCTGGAGATGGATTGAAAAATAATGGGATGGGGAACCCCAGACGTGCCTTTCAAATGTGTGGAATATATATGAGAAATATACTTGCAAAATAATTCAATAAACAATATTCCATGAGTTCTAATTGCACTTGAGATTTGTACAAATTGAATAAAAGTTGTAATTCAGTGAAATTTTAAAAGTGCGAGATTCAAATCTGCACTGAAGTCAAAATAAGGGCTGAATTATTTTTGTCGTCTGCCATTTCTTGGTTCATTCTTGATGCAGGAGAAACCTTAAATGTGGCCAATAATCCTGACAAGGGTCCTCTGAAAATTGCTTCGTTTGTCCCAGGAATTCTTCTTCTGGATTTCTTTAAACTCTATACAGTAAGGCTTTGATTTTCCCTCTTTTTAATTATGCAAATTTTAATCGGTTTTTAAATGATTGGGGTGTTTTAATCTGTCTGGGCCAAATTGTTTAATTTGATTTTACTTTGTTTTTAAATTTTGTATCTATGTATTTTTACTGTTTGGCTGTTCACCGCCCTGAGTCCTTCGGGAGTAGGGCGGTATATAAATCAAATAAAGTAAGTAAGTAAGTAAGTTTGATTATAAACCTGCAAATGTATATCTTTATTTGAGGAATAAAAAAGTTGGCAGTCATTTCAAATCTTACCCAGAATAGGTTTTTACAGGGCTTTATTATTTATTATATTTGTCTAATACTTTCCTACAGACCTTTTTCACATTCATGGGAAACATACAGATTGGAAGTAAGCATGGGATCAAAATTTATTTGGTTTCTAGGCAGGAACCGTGTCCAGTCACGAGTATTTATGATAGTATAAACAACTTAATTTTTTAAAATCTCTGATTCTCAGGAGAAATGACAAATCTTACATTGGATCAACCATATCAGCCCTCTCAGTCACATCTTTTATCATGGAAGGACAAAACACTTACCTAAATTATATTAAGGCCCCAAACAATATTATAGAACTACCAGAGTTAGTAAATTATTCTACAACATCTCAGTATCTGCTATAACTATTCTTTTCTACCTTCTCTTTTTTTGGTGACTCTCATGCTATTTCCCACAACATTTAAAATGCGAATGAAAAAAAAAGGGGGGGTATAGGGGAAAATTCCCTGCAGCAAACAAAATATTGTAAGAATAAATCACTATTATCACCGGTGTACTGTTTGTTCAGCTTTCCTTGCCCTTTCTCCTGGGGGAGTACAAATGATTCAAATAGTGGGAAATTTTAGTACAAGATGGAATATTGAGCTCCTGTTATAAACTAGGGCCCCCAGTGGCTCCTTTCAAAAAAAAAAAAAGAGCTTTGAAATAGCTTTATAGCAATTGGGAATTGAATCTATGAATTTATAGTTCCTAAGATGTCCCTTTAATTGAAGAAGATTGCTCTGTATGAACAACCAAATGGCAGCCTTTTAGGTCCTAAAGAAGCAAGTGATTGACTGTGTTAATAAACATGTGGATTATTGCTGTACTGCATCCAGCAACTGTCAATAGAAGCCTGATTTCTGTTGAAAATGGTCTTGTTTCATTTTATTATTGCTTTGGGCTTCAGAAAACTGCATCTTAGCCACTTTTTTTTTGGCAAATCCATTAGTCTCTATTGAAAATAGGCTACAATTATTTAAGGATCTAAGAGAATTTTGTAAGACCATCTCAAACAACTCTGTTTATTCCACCCAGGCCCCTTCTGTCAAAGGACAGGAGGTGCCCCTTTTTAAAGAACTTGATTTCCACAAGATTCTAGATCTTAACTCTTAATGATAGTGATAGATCGCCCAAAATATGATATGCATGTTGAGCTAAAGCAACATCAGCTGAGTATAGGTATTCTTTGACTTATGATTACAATTGGAACCAGAATTTCTTCCTACGTTGGTGCAGTCATGAGGTGAGTCATCATGGGATGACCTGATTTTTGCAGCCCTTTTGACTATGGTTGTTAAATGAATCCTGCAGTTCTTAAGTGAATCCAGCTTCCTCAATTGGTGCTGCATGTTAGAAACCAGCTGGGAAGGTCACAAATAGCTGTGTGATCAAAGGAAGCTGCAACTGATTGTAAATGCAAGCAGATTCCCTAGTTCCCCAATTAAGATCATTGTGACTGCAAGGTGAGGCAATGATGGTGTGAGGGCAGGCTGTAAGTCACTTTTTCCAAGGCCATCCTAACTTTTAACTGTGGTTAACTGAATGGCTGGTAAGATGAAAACTATCTGTAGGACTACTTTCCCAATTCACAGATGAGAATTAGAAGACATGCCGGATAGGTGATTTAGGAAATGAGTTGGAAACATATTTTCAAAAGTGCCTGTCAATATGTGAGAAGAATGACAATTGGCTATAATATAATAATTTATTATGTATTTAAAGCATTTATTAGTAGTGAGGTAGGCAGTGGTTTAGTAGGTATACAAGGTCAACTAGATATGCAGGTTTTACTCATGGTGACATATCACGCTCTCCTCAGACAAAGTCTACCATCATTCCATAGGTTATACAGTTTTATATCTGGCTTTTCAATTGTTTACATCTTTTTGGTAACACTGCATTACTATATTTATCTATAATTTACATTTTGAGGAAGAAGGGGGGTAAACCCCTGCTTATAAGCTACTTAGCAAAATATAATTTCATTTCATTTCATTTCATTTATTAGATTTATATACCGCCCTACTCCCGAAGGACTCAGGGCGGTGAACAGCCACAGAATAAAACACATAAATACAAAATTTAAAAACAGAATAAAACCGAATTAAACAATTTGGCCGAGACAAATTTAAAACACCCAATAATTTTAAAAACAAATTAAAATTTACATTTTAAAGGGGAAAGATTTAGGCCAGGCTGGCTTGATGGAATAAAAAAGTCTTGAGAGCTTGACGGAAGGTGCGCAGATCCGGGACCCTCCGTATCTCCGGGGGGAGCTCATTGCAGATAGTAGGTGCCCCCACAGAGAATGCTCTCCCCCTGGGAGCCGCCAGTCGACATTGTTTGGCCGATGGCATCCGGAGGAGCCCCTCTCTATGAGAGCATACCGGCCAGTGGGAGGCTATTGGTGGTAGCAGACGGTCCCATAAATAACCAGGTCCTAAGCCATGGAGTGCTCTAAAGGTGATAACCAAAACCTTGAAGCGCACCTGGAAGACCACCGGGAACCAGTGCAGCTCGCACAGGAGAGGTGTTACATGAGAACGCCACGTCGCTCCCATAACCACCCGCACTGCCGCACTCTGCGCCAGTTGGAGCCTCCGAGTGCTCCTCAAGCGGAGCCCCATGTAGAGAGCGTTGCAATAGTCCAGGCGGGAGGTGACGAGGGCATGAGTGACTGTGCGTAAGGAGTCCCGATCTAGAAAGGGACACAACTGGCGAATCAGGTGAACCTGATGAAAAATCCTCCCAGTCACGGCCATCAGATGCTCTTCTAAAGACAGCTGTGAATCCAGGAGGACGCCCAAGTTGGGAGCCCTCTCGGTGGGGGCCAGCGATTCGCCCCCAATAGTCAGTGATGGCGCCAATTAAAAACAAATAAACATAATGCAATAAATTTCATGGGACATCAGTGTAATTCTATGCTTCCTTAATTAGGAATAAACTGGGAACGATTTCAAAGAGATTTACATCTCTGTCTAGGTCAATTAATAAAAACATTAAATTTCAAATAAAATGTATTTATGTTTATACTTATATTTTTAAAGTGTATATTCTTAGCAAGCCAGCCTGTGGGAGTTGACAATGAGAAATTTATGCATCATCAATAATTAAACTTCAAGATTCTCTTTCTAAAAACCTACCAATGACATTATAGCAATTGAAAATGTAAGAATATTAATATAAAGATGAAATTAATCATGTTACAAGACCAAATGCTACAGAAGGAAAGCTCAGGGAGGAATCTGGAGACAGCTGAAAAGCAGAGCTGTGGATAGAGAGATCCACAAAGGACAACATCTGCAAAACAGAATGTACAATCAAACTCCACCCCTTTTCAATTCAGAATAGAGCTGGAAGGGACCTCAGAGGTCCTCCAGTCCAACCCCCTGCTCAAGCAGGAGATCCTATACCATTTGAGATAGGTGGCTGCCAAGTCTTTTCTTAAAAACCTGCTCTACTGGTTAATTGTTCTCACTATTAGGAAGTTTTTCCTTAACTCCAGATTGCTTCTCTCCTTGATTAGTTTGCATCCATTGTTTCTTGTTTTGACTTCTGGTGCTTTGGAAGATAAGTTGATCCCCTCTTCTTTGTGGCAGCCCCTCAAGTACTGGAATACTGCTATTATGTCCCACTTAGTCTTTCTTTTCTCTAGACTAGCCAAACCCAAATCCTCCAACAGTTCTTCATATGTTTTAGTGTCCATGCCTTTAATCAACTTAGTTGCTCTTCTCTGAACTTTTTCCAAAGTGTCAACATCTTTTCTTGTAATGTGGTAACCAAAACTGGATGCAGTATTCCAGGTCTGGTCTTACTAAGGTTTTATACAGCGGTACTAAGAGCCATGGTGGTGAAGTGGTTAGAATGCAGTACTGCAGGCTAGTTCTGCTGACTGCCAATTTCCAGCAGTTTGGCAGTTTGATTCTCACTGGCTCAAGGTTGACTCCTCCTTCCATCCTTCCAAGATTGGTAAAATAAGGACCCAGATTGTTGGGGCCAATATGGCTGACTCTATAAACTGCTTAGAGAGGGCTGTAAAGCACTGTGAAGCGATATATAAGTTTAAGTGCTATTGCTACTAATACTTCATGTGTATATTGTATGTGCAAGCAATGCACACAAAGAGGTGGGGCATCAGTAGGAATGCTGCATCCACCTTCTTGCAGGTTTTCACAAAGGTTTATGCAGATTCCCTGACTGCAGATCATCTGACAAACAGCCTGTGGCAATTATTTGAACTCATAAAAGTAGGAAATCCATCAAACCGGGGAAAAAAAGCATCCAGCCGATGGCATTTCCATTCAGAAGCCATTGTTCCAGTGGTGAAATCCAATTTTTTTTACTACCGGTTCTGTGGGCATGGCTTGGTAGGTGTGGTGTGGCTTGGTGGGCATGGCAGAAGAATAAGAATAATTTTATTTCTATGCCGCCCTTCTCCCGAAGGACTCAGGGCAGCGGAAGGATACTGCAAAATCCCCATTCCCTTCCCACTCCTGGGGGAAAAATATTGCAAAATCTCCATTCCCATCCCACTCTGGGGCGAGCAAGAGGTGGTATTTGCCGGTTCTCCAAACTGCTCAAAATTTCCACTACCAGTTCTCCAGAACCTGTCAGAACCTGCTGGATTTCACCCCTGCATTGTTCCCTCTGTTACTTTTACTGACACCAACTTTGGAAGGTAAAGTTTAGGCACTGTAATTAGAGAAAGGACAATTCTTGCCAACAAGGTGATCAGAGGCCATTTCCCTGCCAAAGGGGAAATAGATTGCCATAAAGGTTCTGTACAGTTGAAGCAATTAAAAAAACAACCCACAGTGCTGCAGTTTAAATGCACTTCAGCAGAACAAGGAATAAATCAACTCAGTTCTCTGACTCTGGTAAAATCATGTAAATGGGCAAATTCTAATCTAATTTCAAACTACCCCAAAGACTTATATGGGCATGTACTCTTATTATTGCTCCTATTTTCTTACATTTTATAGGTTAATTGTTAGAAAGAACAATGAACACCGAAAGTAGTTTCCCCCCCTCTATTTTTAATAAAAAGTTCATCTTGTTTGCTGGCCACGGCGAACAAAATCTGCCCATTATTTCTCAACCTTGGCAGCAAGGCTGACTGAGGAATTCTGGGAGTTGAAGTCCACCCATCTTAAAGCTGCCAAGGTTGAGAAACACTGTATTGCTTTATTCAGAAAGTGGCAACATCTAGTCAACTTTGCCTGTTCTTGGAAAGTAAGCTGCCTCAGCCCTGCTAGTTCTTATATTGGACAGCTCTTAGAGATTTGAGAATAATAGGCTACACTAGGGAGCTGCCAAGGAAATTGCATGGATATAGTCCTGAGGATGCAAGCTTGACTCAAGGCATCTTTTGTTTACATGTGATTCCTATTTTAACATATTACAGAAGTTTCATCCTTTGCACGCCCCTTTACATTAGAACAGTAGCATTAACATCAATTTATCTTTTATTTTATTGAAATAAAATGTATTTACTTTTATATTTTTAAAGTGTATATTCCAAGCCATTCACCCTTTGGCAGTTAACAATGAGAAATCAATGCACCATCAATAATAAAATTTCAAGATTTTCTTTCTAAAAATCTACCAATGACATCACAGCAACTAGTAAATTTCTAGTTAAGCGACACTATTTGCTTGTAAAAAAAAAATCCTGATTATTTTCTTACAATTTCTAAATGACCTAGGACTCACTTGATCTCAGGTCAATTTGAGCATCTTGTCCTCCTTCCTCCCTCCCTCCTTCCCCCTACCTTGACAATCAGAGCTATCTGTTTTCAGCCTGCTAATCTTCTGTCTACTTAACTGTAAAGTTTATCAGAGGCCCATTTTGTCACATTAGGATGCCTTTTTTGCTGTCATTACGGCTGCACAAATTGGTGCAGGAATATTGGGGGAACAGGTCGATCTTTCAGAGAACTCAGTGTTACAACTACATCTATAAATAAGAGACAATGCATGTATTTCACTGCAATTAAAACTGTTTTGGCAGTTACCTCCTTAGGAAAAGTGTTCCCTTATGTGGAACTATTCATAAAAGAACTATGATAGATCAAAGCAGAGCCTATCTACCTAGTATTTTGTTCCTACAGGGCTGGTGGAAACAATAGACAACCATCATGACTAGTGGATTTTCGGAAAGGGATCTCCTCTTTTGTTAAGGACATTTTAAATGCTCTTTTTGACCTTTTCTTTCTAAGTTTTAATCCCTTGTCCTACTGTACTTTTTTCCTCAGTGCGTTTATTGAATGCTTTCAACTTTGTTTCAAGGTCAGCTCTGGAATATCCATCATTGACTATTATGCGTGCCAAAAAGGAAGATATGGTTCCCTCAATAATTAATCTAACATGAAGCTTGCATACAATCACTGAAAATAGAGTCAAAGCTGAATTGTATTCACATACCACCACCTCCATTTTACACAAAAGATTTCTTCTTCCTTAAACAACATCTTAACATTCATTTATCTTTATGATGCTTACTTTGGGAATACCCTTTGAAAATAGTGCTATTGTCCATCAAATTCCACTTGGCTCACATTTTCCTAATTCTTTGGGTCATTCCCCGATTGAAATAAATTCTAAAGTGCAATCTAGCACAAAATTTTCTGAGGCTGAATCCTGATAAATTTAATTTCAGAATTTTTTGTATAGGTTGATATAAGTTTGCAGTTTCATCTACAAAATGGCTTTTGGTCATTGAACTATTTCAGATACAAGAATATGACCATTGACCTAATAAGTGGATCCCCTAAACTTCCCATGTTCCATGATCAGGTACAGTAGAACCTCTGGTCATGAATGCTTCTGACCACGACCAAATCGAGTTCCAACCAAAAAATTCACATTTTTTTTTCCACGGCTGATTTCCCCTTCTGCACCTTTTTTTTTTTTTGTAAGCACCAAATTTCTAAAATTAGGTTTGGGTCACGACCAAATCAGGTTTCGACCAAAGTTATGGAATGAATTATGGTCATGACCAGAGGTTTTACTGTATATGGAATCCCACCAGGATTCAAACTTTCTTTTTGTTTCAATGCAGGAGAACATGAAACCTGGCAGTGGCAGAATAGGAATTGCAAGTGAATCATCTTCTTTCCCAGAAGATCACCATTAGGAAAAGCTTACTGCTATCTCTGCAATTCCTTTCTTTTTTTTTTTTTTTGTTATCCCCATCTTACCATTGTTTCTACATACTGGAGAATACCACAAACTCCCTCCCAATCTCAGTCCAGCAAGCACAATTTCTTAATTTCCCAGTGCTTATTTAGAAAATAGGAAGCTATAAAGGAAAAACCAATTTTAAGCATGTTCTTCCTTTCTAATAATGTTTCTAGGCCCTGCGTAACCCATAAACATTTTAAACAATTTTTAAAAGGAAGATGGCTGCATAGAGAGTGTTTTATTTGGAAACATGTTTGCTTACCCAGACAGGTAAATAACAACAATGAAGGAAGCAGGAATCTCCTGGAGGATCCACTGATGAAGTGAAAGGAGACATTCTTGAAAAATAGTACTTTTATGTTTGGTTATGTTCTTTTGCAATCATTCTCAATGTGCACATCAGACCAAAAAAAAAAAAAAAAACCCCAACCCTTGAGGACTTCTGTTGTAAAACATTATATTGAGTTTAAGTTGTATAAAATGAAAAGCATAAGATATACTGAATCATAGCTCCATCTGTAAAATTGAGATTTATTTATTTATCTGATTTATGGGGCCGTCCAGCTTTCCAAGAAACTCTAGGAAGCGCACAAATAAAATAGAGAATTTCATTAAAACAATTAAAACTGCACTGAATCTCAATAAAAACAGAACCACTATACATTTAAATCATACTAGAGCTTCCATGCTGATATCTAGATACCAATGCTTGGGGAAAGAGCCAAGTGTTCATAGAGTTGTGAAAAGCAATAGGGTACTAGGGCCTGTTCCTATTTTATGAGCCATAACGGCACAGTGGTTAGAATGCAGTAATGCAGGCATGCAGTACTGCAATTCAATTCTCACCAGCTCAAGGTTGACTTAGCCTTCCATACTTCTTGAGGTCAGTAAAATGAGGACCCAGATTGTTGGGGGCAATATGCTAACTCTGTAAACTGCTTAGAAAGGGCTGTAAAGCACTGTAAATTGGTATATAAGTCTAAGTGCTATTGCTTTCTCTGTATGGCATACTTCCAGGGCCTGTTAGATGATATTATTGATGGTACCAAGAATATGACCATTAAATCTTCAATATGATCTTGATTTCATCTCCAGGCTCACAATGTAGCTTTTCTTATATTTGAAAATCAATATCCTGAATTAATTTCTTTTACAAAGTCATAAAACATGTCTTTTGGGCCAAGATCTCTTTCTGGGTGGTGTATATTCAAACAATAATATTTTTTAAAAAAAAGTTGCAGTCCTATAACCATATAGCAGTGAATTGATCTCACTTCTTATCTTTTTTTTAATTAAAAAGTTTTAACAAATATTACAACAATTTTCCCATCCCTCTTCCCCCCTCCTTCCTCCACCCACCCCCTATCCCCCCTCTCCCTCCAACCCCCCTCCCCCCACCCACCCATCCCGGACTTCCCAGAGCAAAAACAGGGTATAGCATAACAAACATAAACTAAAATAATCTAACTTTCTGTAATCTCCAAACTCCCTCTTGCTCTTTAACTCCCCGTTCAACTAACAAAACATAATTCAAAAAGAAAATATTGGTTCAATTCATAAGCTATTTGAAACTTTTTAGTCCGATATTTATTTTGAATATAGTCAATCCATCTTCTCCATTCAGATATATATCTTTCATTTGTATGGTCCTTCAAATACGCTGAAATTTTGGCCATCTCTGCTAAATTCACTACTTTTAGTGTCCATTCTTCAATAGTAGGCAAGTCTTCCTTCTTCCAATACTGCACCACCAAGAGTCTGGCTGCTGTTATTAAATTTAAAATCAACTTAGTGTCTATAACAGTACAATCTCACTTCTTATCTTTGAGTAGTTACAATCAGTGGTGGGATTCAGTCAGTTCACACCACTTCGAGAGAACCGGTTGTTAACTTTCTGAGCAGTTTGGTTGTATTGGTTAAATTATTTGAATCCCACCACTGGCTACAACCAATTATAAGTGTAATATTTGAAAAGCCCTAAGAGAGGATTTATGCCAAAAGTGTTTATCCAAGATGAGTTTTGTTATTTTTATTTTGTACATTAAAAATCATCACACATATAAAAATTATCCAGGTAAATTACTGAGGGTGCAAACTCCTAGATTTTCATTGTTACCTATATTATCTTTAACAAGAAAGAAAACAGTCATTCATTGTGGTACCAAAAAGTGGATTCCGTGTGTATTAAAAACATAGAAATTCTCTGTGGCATGGAATGACAATGTATTTATGTGTTACAGCTTGGTTTCCCTTTGAAGTCTAGATCTCTTCTGCTGATACAATGAGGCCCTTCAATAGTCCTTAGCCTTTCTTTCTACTGTATATACTCTATGCAAGTCTCTTCGTTAAAAACAGAATATTTTCTTGTCTAAGAATTGTAAGTTACAATTGTAAAAGCAATTGTGTGCAGTGCATGATTAGTAAAACTGGGTGCTATAAAGATTTATCAAGACTAGGCAGAACTTTTCCTTAAATGCCTGTAGCTTCAATTTAAAAGCAAATTATGAATAGGACCAGTAAATCTCTAGAAATATTCTGTTCTCTTCTCAAAGTCTGCTTAAGGTAATTCTCTCTCCAAGCTCATTTAATTTAGTCAAACAACCCAATGGCATTTGCATACTTTATGTCAGCTGTGCCCCTCACTTTCTTTTTATTATGCTGGATCAGGGATGGGATGTTGATATGCCAAATTCTATACTTCTGAGTAGGAATATGCAGTGGTGGGATTCAGCCAGTTTGCACCACTTCAGGAGAACCAGTTGTTAACTTTCTGAACAGTTTGGAAAACTGGTTGTTGGAAGAAATTAGGTCAGAGAACCAGTTGTTAAATTACTTGAATCCCACCACTGGAAATAGGCCTAAATTGTAGTGCTCTGAGGTGCTGTAAGGTTTTTTTAAAAATGTTATTTTTGTTTGTGTGTGTGTGTAAGAGAAGATGAAACATAGCCATTATCATAAAGAACGTTTCATACTCTTCTTTTGTTGGGAAATAGCCCAGAAATGATGGCCTACAAAATTAATCATAATTAAAAACATGACATTTTCAATATATTACTTTTTCATTGATCCATCTCTCTTATTCTTTGTGTAGTTACCATATTTCAGGCTGTTCACAACTTTATTTAAAATCACGACAAGGACAAGGTCAGTTCTAAAGCTTGCTTGAGTTTCACTTTGTTTCATCGCTCAAGTGAACACCTTTTTTTAAATGATAAAAAGAGGCTGTCAGCTTTCTGAGCGCTATTGAAAGCCCTGGCTTGTTAGTACCAATTTCAAGCATCTGTAAGTAATTCTAAACAGGCAGCAAGTCAGCATTAAAACATTTTCTCCCATTTGGAATAAGGATCTTTGACATCATTATTTACCTGAAGGAAAACAGTAGTGTTGGGCATTAAGTCCAATATGTGTTATCATTTATTAAAATGTTCTCTGTAGCAGCAGGAACATGCCCTCTTCTATGCTCTCCACATGGGTTGTACTTTGGCTTCCATAGTTCCCTGCCTTCATAACAATTGTGCTAATTGTTTGTAGTCTGTATATCTGGAGAGCATCACATTTCAGGCAGGACCAAAGGGTTTTTTCCTAAAGAAATGCTACCTTATCTTCCCGGATTCCCGTTCTAGAACTGTGTTTCCAAGCCTGTACCTTTTATCAATCTTATATCAGTCCCAGTTTCCTGAATCATGTTCTCTGTCCACTTTTGCTTATCTGGCAATGGTTTACTTACTTTTGATTTCCACTGCCTATTAGATCTTGTTCCAGATGCCTGACTGTGGCTTCCCATGATCACAGTATTTTGGCATTCATTCCTCTAGATTGTTCACAGTTGTAATATGTTATTTGATGCCTGATTCTTGCCAGGAGTTTCTCAGGACTAAACCCATAACAACATGCAGAATCTCTCTCAAAGTAAATATCAAGTTATTTTTTGCCTCTTTGAGAAAATCTTCACTATATTCATTTGAAGAAGATGTCTTTAGTAAGCTATTCTCTCAGAATGAGCCCAGTTCTTTGCTGTTTCCATTGGCTTCTACTTGTTTTTTCTACCCCTTGAGTCAAATCTGCAACATTGCCCAGAATTAGAGAGGAAGGTAAGGGAGTTCCTTCTCTTTATTATTGGTTGTATGCTTGGAAAAAATAAATAACAAGGAAGTGGCTGGAGACAATGGGCCTTTATGGAAGTGTAGTCCTGTCAATAGCCTGGCATATTGCTCTCCACCAGAAGATCTAATAAATCAATAGGGCAAAATCCCTTGTGACTAAATTGTGGAACAAGATTAAGTATCTTCCAACTATTGTATGTTAAATGAAACAACCTGTTGTTACACTCATTCAAGGTGCAAAAGGTGAACACGGTGCCTTAAATAGGCCACACATCTTTAAGTAATCAACCAGAGGTCTTAGTTCTGTGATCAAGACATAGGAAAGAGAGGTAACAATAGCACTTAGACTTATATACCACTTCACAGTGCTTTTACAGCCCTCTCCAAGTGATTTATAGAGTCAGCATATTGTCCCCAACAATCTGGGTCCTCATTTTACAATCCTCAGAAGATTGGAAGGCTGAGTCAACCTTGAGCCTGGTGAGATTCAATCTGCCAAATTGCAGGTAGCTGGCAGTCAGCAGAAATAGCCTGCAGTACTGCACTCTAACTACTGCGCCACTGCGGCTCAATAATGTAACTTATCAGGCACAAAAATGGCTGCAATTATATAAGGGAATTAATAAAAGAGGGAATGTCCTTGAATTAGAAGAATGGGAGTGTGCTGTTCCCAAAGGGAATAGAGCACTTTAAAATATATTTTCTTTCTTTATATTTGAATAATAATCTAGATTTCAGTGCTGTAAATTAGTGTTGCTTGCATTTGTCTAACATTTATTGGAATTCCTGTTCACTTGTATTATAAACATAAATACTTCCCAAATTTAGTCTGGGTTTATTAGAAGAGCAATCTCTGGAGAATATTATTTTTATGTTGAAAACATTACAAAGGAGACATGGTCAAAAGAGAAGCCATAAAGATTTTCCATCTAAAGAATGTTCTGGAAAATCAAACATTCAGTGATCTTAATACTTAGAGTAAATGGTTAGAGTGAATTGGGAGTATTTAATATGAAATTGGATTGACTGATTTTTTTATTCAGTAAAGCTCCTCACAAATAAATTACTGAAGTACTTTTAAACTAATTCTAGTTTGGATCATGATATTAATCTACATTGACATGTATTTGAGTCATGTGTGAAAATATGCAAACCACAGCGGATGAATTTTCATTTACACCTTACCAAGATCCCCATCCCCCACCATCACATAACAGTTTGGAATTTAATGTAAATATGAATCCTATCTGTATTTTTCATTTCATTCTGACCAAATTGTGAAAACTGAACAGTGAATATGTAATTCCATTTATATCACCTTGTTTGAAACAATAGCCAAGAAGAAAGGAAGATGATAAGTGTTAATAAGTTTGAAGAGTAATGGTGTATTTTTTAAATACAATTCCCTTGCATTTTCTGTGTCATTTATAAGATCCCTTTCTTTTGTATGTATCAGCAAAAATGTTACAAGAGCTAATAAGAAACACATCCAGCAATGAAATTGAATGTAAGCAAAGTGAAATTTTCCCTTTAATTAGATTATTCATGTCTCAGTTAAGATTCTTCTAAAGTCATTAAAGACTAAAGCATTAAAGTGGAACATAATCAATAAAATAAAAAGAGAGAAATATGAGAATAGGGAAGGGTGGAAAGGGAAGAATACCTGGGCTAGCAGACAACGGCTTGCTGTATTTATTTACTTTTCTATTATGCATCAGATGGCATAAAGGATAATGGAAATTAGGTGGGTGAAGAGATAATAAGTGCTTCTTCCAGTATCAAATGATATTCAGGACAACAGTTAATCAAACTGTTTATCAAAATGTAAGGTCAAAGGCAATGTTGTCTCTAGAGGACATTTATATAAACTGGCATGATTGCTCATGATGAACAGCAACAAAAGAGTAGCAACTTTTCATTTAGGTTTATTGAAAAACACAATGCATTGATTTAATCCAATAAATTAACAATGTAATTGTTAGCAGGATAATGCTGTTTAAAATAGCAGCTGACCTGCTGCCATAAAATCTGCTGTAATTTTCCAGAATTATTATTTAGCATAATGGTTAGCAAGACAATTATTTAGTGTATTCAGTTATGTTTATCAGTGATGGAAATAGTGAACAAAGACACTTGCAACCTAATGTCATTCACTGGGTATGTATTTATATGGTGAGTTAAAAACAGATTTGAATGGATTCAAATAAATTAGTTTCACAGCACTGAGTGTGAAAGACTATTAATGATTAACCTAAGTGCCATGAATTTTGATCATTAAGTGTACTTAAGTCTTCATTCATCCCATTATTATTAAGCAAGAGAATCTTTTATTCATTACGCCTTTAAAAATATTTACTATAGAAAGACAACGAAGAAACAAGACAAGATAGAGCAAGAATGAATTGGAGATAACAACTTGCACAATCATTTATTTTCTTGAAGCAGTTTGCTGCAGTTGATTCCATCAACAAGGGATCATAACAGAGACTTATTTCTTGGCCATAGGAATACAGTACAGCAAAATATATAATGAGCAAACACTACCAACTTTGCCTTTTATCCAGTGATGTCCCTCCTATTTTTGGTTCATATTTGTGGATCTTGAAAATACTTGATTACTGTTCTATGTTTCTTTTGCTCTCCAAATGGGATACTGGAAGGAATACATCCTTTCACAAAACAGGGTTTAAAATACAAGTACAGGATCATTTCAAAACATGCAAAAAAATTGAACAGATGCTTCATTTTTGAGTTATCCTTCTCCACTACGGGAAATGTGAGAAGAGGACAGAAATCACCTTTCTTAATCTAGTCTTCAACCCTCACATTTTCCTATTCATTCAAGACATACCCAGGTTCACCTTTGCTTAGCTTTTGCAAAATCAGCCAAAGCAACTAAGTGCTGCCACCTGATATCTCATAATAGTTCAATACCTTTTCTTTTTAATCCTTTTAAAAATGTATTCTGAGATATTTTTTCAAATGAAAATGAAATTTCCTAATTACAACTTTACAAAAGTAAAGTTGCAATCCAGTCTTATTTTAAACTTATTTTCTAGATAAGGATCACATGAATGCAATAGAATGAATCATAAGAAAGATTTGTGGTTATTTCAACTGGAAGAAAACATCCTCAAGGATTCATAGCAAATCCTAGTTGAGTTTTCAAAGAAACATAGACAGTTGCCTTATAGTTACGGTTTGAGTTAATCTGTCCTAACATTCTCAGTACTAATTGGCAGTAACTGTGCAGCAATACGTGGAGATGACATAATTTGAATACCGGATAATTTTTATGAAAAGTTCACAAGGGGAACTCATACCATCCATTTCCTTTTATAGTTTGAGAGGAAGCATCTTTTATAGACAGCCAATATAAATTAACTACGGATCTCCATTGTACAACATGTAATCTGTTGACCCGTGAGAATTCTTTTTTCCTGCATGATTAAATCTACCCATTTGATAGATGCATATAATATCTCTATATTTTTTAAAAAAGACTGCTCATATCTGTTTATTAAATGCAAGCATATGTGTACAAGTGACACTGAAAAATGTCACTTGTGTTCAATAAATTTTGCTAGTCTACAAAATCATTTTTATGAAATATTTTAATATTGCAAGTATCTGACAGAGATAGGCTTTGCCATCTAATAATTAGAAAAGGATAGGGAACTGTGATTTAAACCAAGGTCTGCTAGAAGTAATTTGCTGCGCATCTTTTGTGGGTTTAATAAAAACGTGGATATGTATTTAATCTCAAACTACGTTGTTTTCTTATCAAAATAGATGGAAACTTTTTCTTAACAAAAATGAGTAAAGGCAGACCAAACCTGTTTCATCACTCATACCTCTCACATGTAACATCTTGATAACAAAGGATTCTTGTGGCTTTAATTTATTTTACAATTTAAATGTAATGTGCTGGAGGATAGAATATGTACCTCCTTTACCACCAAGTCACCTGGAGAATGAAAGATTTGGGAGAATGATAGAGTTTATCACACAAGAACAGACCTTTTTATATTCACAAGGACAAGCAGGCCTGCAGAGGACATGAAGTAACAAGCTGCTGGTCCATGTATAAAGAATAAAAACTGAGTTGGATTCAGTAGTGTTTTTTTTTTTTAAATTAGTGACACCCCTACAATTGAAAACTAGAGTTTGGAAAAGGGAATTAATGAGATTGTCCAATATGAATAGATTGTCCAAACTAACCTGATATAAAGTAAGAACTGGTTTGTTCTGCATTCGCCCAAGAATCATGACTTCTCATAGCCCCATATCTGTAAGGATGATACTGGGATTTTGTGCTCCACAATTATACTGAGAGGAATCACTTATAGAACTACTGAGCAGGCAATGGCATCTAAAATAATATAAGCTATTTCTGATTTGTTAAAAATAACTCATAAGCTTAAACCCGGAACAATGTTGGAGTGTTGAGGTTTGTGCATAGGTGTATGCTTATAAATTAATTTAAAATAGAAATCAGATTTTTGAGGCCACCTGACTCCTCGGTGATTCTGGATGGCTTGCATTTAATAGTAAATAACAAATATAAAAATAAATCTGACCAGAAAACCAACCATTACTTAACATACAAAGTTTCTAAAGGCGGTTCCATGTACAGTGCCATACATCACGAAGTGACCAAGACATGAGGAACTGTTTCAAGGCCCTCCCAGGTCAAGAATGGGTGCAACTATCTGGACATGATCTGTAAGACTGGTAGATTGTGAACCAATCTCACATGGGGATCATACATGGGAAGTGCGACCCTACTAAAGACTGGAATTGCCCTAAAACTGGGGGGCTCAGACCAACCCACTCAATTTTGTAAGGGTTGAGTCTGAATCTCCTTCTGTCCAGCCAGGATTACCAGCCCTTGGTTAATGTTAAGCAAACTAAGATCATGTCACCCGGCCCTCTCAATTCCTGGCAAATAGATGGGGAAGAAATGGAGGTAGTGACAGATTTTATTTTCCTGGGCTCCAATATCACCGCAGATGGTGCCTGAAGCCAAGAAATTAAAAGATACTTGCTCCTGGGGAGGAAAGCTATGGCAAATCTAGACAGCATATTAAAAAGCAGAGAGATCACTCTGCCAACAAAAGTGCATATAGTTAAGGCTATGGTTTTCCCAGTTGTAATGTATGGCTGTGAAAGTTGGACCATAAGAAAGGCTGAGTGCCAAAGAATTGAGGCCTTTGAACTATGGTGCTGGAGAAGACTTCTGTGAGTCCCTTGGACTGCAAGATGATCAAGAACACCTGACTGTTTTTTAGAAGGCCAGATCCTGAAGTTGAATACTTCAAATACTTTGGCCAAGTAATGGGATGGAAGGACTCACTGGAGAAGAGCCTAATGCTGGGAAAGACTGAGGGCAAAAGAAGAATGAGACGACAGAGAATGAGGTGGCTGGATGGAGTCACTGAAGCAGTAGGCATGAGCTTAAATGGACTCCAGAGGATGGTAGAGGACAGGAAGGCCTGGAGAAAAGTTGTCCATGGGGTCGCGATGGGTCAGACATGACTTTGCAACCAACAACAACAACAATGTAGGTTCAAGATTTATAATTGAGTAACATCAGCACATCGATAATACCTGATCTCAAACTGGCAGGTGATCTCACCAAGCAGTTTTATGTCAATGTTAAATAAAAAGGAAGACATAGCTGAGCCACGGAGCACCCCACAAGTGAGGGTCACAAGCCTAACATCTTCTCCCTGTAATCAACTTTGAAACTGGGCATAGAAAAAGGAGCATAGAGACACCACAAAATAGTGCCTCTGAAGTTGGCCTCAAAAGGTTGAAGGTATTATATACCACCACAAGATCAAGAAGCATCAAGGTGGACACAACATTCTCATCCCTCTAAAGATCTGCTCTACAGATCTTTGACAAGCATAGTCAAGCATGTTTCCATTCTGAACCCTAGTCTGAAATCCAACTGTAATACATCTAGACAATCTACTTCTTTCAGGGTTCTCTAGATTTAAAGTGCACCCACTATCTCACCATCGTCCTTTGATTGTTTAATTGTCAAAAGAATACTTAGGTACTTTTTTGTTTTTTGTGTTTTGTTATATAGTTGTTATTTTCTCATATATTATGATGTTCAAAGAAGAATCTGTGACTCGCAAGTATTCCGGTTGCTGGAAAAAGGATTCTACTGCAATTGCTACTTTTGAAAAAAAAATAAAGGACAAAAGGGATCTTTAATACTAATTGTCATGGTAAAATTCCATCTCCATGAAATGCTCCTTCCCAAATTGCTATATGAGCATGCATAAATCGGAGGAGGAGGAGATTCATTTCAACTATAGTTGAAACATTATGATCCTTTCAGTAAATGCCTTTTCAATTGTCTGCAAATAGGGACTACTAGCATCAGCCAAATTGAACAAGAACATTTGCTTTTAGTGCAAAAAGACATTTATAGAATAGTCATACATATCGTTTTGAATGGTGAGCTATCTAAATTGGCATGCAGTACAATCTAAAGTATTTCTACTCCCTTTCATGGTGTTTTAAACACTAAGGCTGTTAATGCTTCCATAACGTTCTCCTTTTCACCCTAACACTGTGCTTGACAATTTCTCAGAAGCATTCTTGTCCTAAGAAAGAAGCTTCTATTTTTAAAAAAATCTTCATAATTTACCTTGATAATGTTTGTTGAATTTTGTCCACCCACTAGCCTATGTAGAGAAGGAAGGAAGGAATCCAATTAGCCTGAATACATCTACAGCAGAAGGTAACCTGCTAATAGGACAAGAGAAGCAACAAGAACTTCAAAATCATATGTTGTACAGCAGCTGGGCCTGTTCACTTAATCTGACCTCCTGGCCCACAGAAGCTATTTTAAGCCTCTGTATGAAAGCATAACTGTCCTGTGTACCAGCAGACAGCTGTCTCCAGACAAGAGGGGTGGGGGAAACAGGATGGTGAAAGAAGTCTGAGACTAAATCCACCATTCACTATACTGAATTTTTTTTAAAAAAAATTGACGGAAAATTCTTGTTCAAGCATATGCTTCCCAGTTTAGGTGCTTGAGGCAAACCAGTGCAAATTTTCCTATCCAATTGTTTCCAGTCCTACTGCCAGCCTGCTTAGTGACCTCATTATGTTCATGATGCTTCAGGAGTCTTGGCTCAGCTCCTCTTGAGGCTGGGTCTGGCATTCAGGTGCTGGCAACAAAATCTTACACAGCAGATTATGGACTGTTGTCTATATGGAAAAGGATAGCTTGAAAAACATGACAAACGAAATCCATTGATGAGATGGAAATGTTTGAGCAAAGCTGTGATTCAAATATGAGGTAACATGAATGAAATTCAAACCAAACTCCAGGCTATGATAGTCATGCATATAAGCTATAACAGAGCCATCTAAGACCTGGCTCACACATCATTAAACCATGGTTTGTTTTCACCACTGTACTGACTGAGTCACAACAATCGGGTTTGCGCTTCTTGCAGTGTCATAAATCACGGTTAACAAGCCACAAAGGCTGAGCTTACAAAATGCCCAACAAACCATCTTTTGGCATGGCATGATCTATGAGCCGGTTTATTGTGTTGTAGGAGCAATGCTTTTATGGACCTCTGCGGTTTTATTTCAATGTCTATCTGTTATGAATGGTTTAACTGGTTTTCCTGCCTATTGCAGAGGCTTGTATGGCATGATCCTTGTGATTCCTTCCAACACCACTTCTACACGTCTATGATTTGGTTATTCAAAACAGGATTTCAGTGTGAATTTGTTACAAACAAAGGCACTTCTTAATATGGTATGTTAATAATGTTTGAATATTCATCTGTTTTTCATAATTGTCTTTTTTTTTTTTTTTTGCTCTGTTCATGGCATATTGCTTTGAATTCTTTGACTAGAGCAGAGGTGTCAAACTTGATCGTGTCACGGGCTGGATTGTGACATATCGCGATGTTTTTTGCCTTGATGGAGCTGGGGTGGCTGTGGCCTTCATGTGACATATCCGGTCCGTGGGCGACCAGTTTGACAGGCCTGGAATAGAGAGTCTTTGCTGAGTGGAATGGCAAATAAACCCAAAACAAATATGAACCCTATTCTGAAATAGTGAATAGAGGCAATGAAACCTTGGCGCTGAAGCTGTTATGGCCTTTGGAGAGAGGGAATAAACAGAGTAATTAATAATAGCCAGAGAATGGGCAGGTAACTTGTAGCAGGGAAATGGCTCAGGTGAAAAAGATTAAAAGGTCAGCTCTGTTTTAATTCTAAGGGCTGTTGAAATCTCTGTAGGCAATCCTGTTGCATGATATGTTCCATATGTCACATTTACCTGAAGGCAAAGCAGGGTTTCTAACACTTCCGAAGCTGCCTTATGTTTACTCACTAACCTTTCACACATCCTTGTGGCATCCATGTGCCAAGGACTAAAGGCTTGGGAAAACCTAAAAGAATATAAAATAACTAATCATCAGCCAGAAATATTCAGGAGGTTGGTCATCATTGTTGTTAGTTGCAAAGTCATGTCTGACCCATTGCAACCCCATGGACAGCGTTCCTCCAGGCCTTCCTATCCTCTACCATCCTCTGGAGTCCATTTAAGCTCATGCCTACTGCTTCAGTGACTCCATCTAGCCATCTCATTCTCTTTTATGATCTTAGTTTTCTTAATGTTGCATTTCAAGTCAACTTTTGCACTCTCCTTCTTCACCTGCATCAAGTGGCTCTTTAGTTCCTCTTCTCTTTTTGCCATTAGAATGGTATCATCTGCATATCCGAGTTTCCAGTGAGGGTGGCTGACCTGGGATGAAATGCGGAGAAACTCGGTGAAGCAACTGCCTTTTCCTCTCTGACTTCTGTTGGCAGAGAGAAGGAAGAGGCAGAGGTGGAGGCAGCAGCAGAAGGCAAGGGGCCGATCGCAGCTGGTGTGGTTACCCAGCGAGCTCCCTTCACGTGGCTCACTTCAGTGCCACCAAACACACACACACACATTCAAAGCCTTTGAGAGGCTTCAGAGGCCAAGGTGTTTTTTTTTCTTTTCCCCCTCCTGCAACTGCTTCGAGGGCTTTGCGGTTTGGAGGATGCCACCTCCCAAGATTTGGGGAGAGAAGTGGGGTGCATTAAAGAAAGGTAAAAGGGAAGTGGGGTGGGGGTGGATGGCAATCTGGCCATGGGGACGCCGGGAAAGCAGCATGGAAGGCAGGCAAGCATGGCAGGGCTTCGGGGAAGGAAGGAAGCTGCTAGCTCTCTTCCCCACAGCTGGGTGGCCCTGCCATGCTTGCCTCCCTTCCCGGTGGTCCCCATGGCAGGCCCGCTTGCCTGCCTTCCCAAGCTGGTCTCGGGGACACTGGGAAGGCCGCGTGGAAGGCAGGGAAGCATGGCAGGGCTACGGGCTGCGGGAAAGGGAGTAGGGGAGGCAGGCTAGGATGGTGGGGGCGGGGGGGCAGGGGCAGCTAGGTAGGCTGCGACTTGCAGGCTTACCTGGCAGGCGCAGTACTTCAGGCAGCCAAGCTGCAAGCGAGGACCCACACAGTATAAGTGAGGAGTGACTGGGTGGAGGGGGGTGGGGCGAGCGAGCGTCGGGCGACTGTGGCAAGTGAGTTTACCAGTTTGGGAGTGTGGCCAGCCAGCAATTACTAACGGTTCTCTGAACCAGCCCAAATTACCACTACCGGTCCTTGCGAACCGGGGAGAACCAGTAGCAACCCACCACTGGTCTACTTGGTTAAGACACTGTAATCCGTCTATGTTTTCAGTGAAAAAAACATATCTTTCTGCTTGCCTCACATCCTTGCTCACATCCTAAGCAAGGATGTGCTTAGTGAATAAGCACATCCTTGCCTGAAATATGGTTTTATACTTTTAAGTTTTTTCTCACATACAGCCTCCCTCTCTGTCTCTTGGGACATGTGCTAGGTGCACTTAAAACTAGGAGTTTTGCAGTTACAGAATATATACATTTCACACAGCATAGAAGTGATGAAATCATGTAATATTTGACAGGTTGGTGGAGGGAGGGCTTGACCATTTGTGGTAAAACTGACAGCCAAAAATTCCAGGAACTAAGCGTACCTAAAAAATGAAAAGCTCAGCCATCTGTTATCTGTGGTCTATGTAAAGGCAGATTTCCAAATTATGATCTCATAACTTTCAGAATACACATAATTGTTCATGATTTCTTAAAAGTTTTCTATGGCATACATAGGTACTATATTGTCATAAAATCAACTTTGACATTTCCTGATAACTGTGATTTCACATGAAGTCATTTTAGATTGCTGAATTGATTTTTTAAAAAAATCCCAACTACTGTAACTTTGTTTTGATGTAAGATAAATATGAGAAGTTCATGATGAAAGAATATACTACATTGTATTATTGATCTAATATAAACAGTTTGTATTATAAATCTAATTTTGAACATTAGGATCCCAATTTATAGGGATGCGATGGCTCAGTGGCTAAGACGCTGAGCTTGTCAATCAAAAGGTCGGCAGTTCAGCTGTTTGAATCCCTAGTGCCGAATAATGGAGTGACTTGTCCCAGCTTCTGGCAACATAGCAGTTCGAAAGCACGTTAAAAATGCAAGTAGAAAAAATAGGGACCACTTTTGGTGGTGGGAAGGTAATAGTGTTCCGTGTGCCTTTGGCATTTAGTCATGCCAGCCCCATGACCACGGAGACCTCTTCGGACAGTGCTGGCTCTTTGGCTTTGAAACGGAGATGAGCACCACCTCCTAGAGTCGGGAACGACTAGCACATATGTATGAGGTGAACCTTTACCTTTACCTTTTTATCCAATTTATCCCTAATCCTGGCATTCATACAGAACATATCTTATTTTCATCTGCTTATATAGGGATGCACTTATGTGAACATCAAAGGTAATCTTTTACCATCCCTATTAAAATGTATAGTTTTTTTTCTGATATGTAGGAGCAGTTTCATATCTCCCCTTCTACCCCTGTGCTGCCCCATCATGGCCAGGGAAGGTTTTTGGGAGGAATGAGTAAAGAAGGTGGTGAGTGTATCCCAAGAGTATACAATCCCATCAGGGTCATCTAAGGCATGAATGTCATCCTAGCCACCCAACTAAAGCAACAAGGCACCTATATTGGTCAGTAGCAATATAAGAAGAAGCTGGAGATGGAAGATCATTTCCTATTGTGTGGGAGAAACAAGAGTAAACTATTGTATTTGACCAAGGAATACCACATGGATAGGAAGCATAAGATTGGTGACCAACTGTTGGATGATGGGCCCTCAGTTTGGATAGCACTGAAAATACTACTGAGGAAAAGCTGAGAAACTTTAGTAGTAATGGTGCTTAATGTCTTAAGCAGATTAAACCCTTCCAGACATCTAGTTGCTGATGTTGCCATGCAGGAAAAGAAAATCCAAAACTGCAAAGATAGAATTATAGTGGGAACAAGGAACATAAGAAATACAAACATGGGAAAATTCAAAAAATAGGGAGGTGGAGATCATTCCAGAGGGACAAAAAAGGGTATATTTGCTAAATCCCATAAAATGAAAATATTTTTTAAAAAAACCTGAAGCATGCCTTCCCTTTGGAATTGTGTGGGGCATACAGATGTTCCTCAGAAAAGGTAGACCCTCAGGTAACTTAGACATGTAGGGCTTTAAAGGTGATTTCCAGAATGCTGAATCACACCTGGAAGTCTAATAGAAGCCAGTGTTGCAGAGTAGCTGTATTACAAAGGCCTAAAGAGATGCTCCCTTAATTACTGTGGTGTTTCAGTCTGGACTAACTGAAGCTTCTGGGTGATTTTTGAGGGCAGCGCTATGGAACTCATGTTGCCACAATCCAATCAGCTACCACAATGAGCACCTCTTCTTGCCAAGTTTCAGTTTCAATTTATTATCCTTCCTCCAGCCCAATCTGAAGATGTTCCAGAACAATATCTTTGACTGTTATCACCCTACTGATAACAACAGGTTCCAAGTTTCTCAATGATCTTCCCAATAGTTTTATATAGGCATTAAAAAGTATCAGAGACAGAATGGAGGTTTGGTTTTGAGAAGCAACTTTGTCCAAGTGAATCTGCAATCTGCCCGAGAAACAGTAAGGGAACCAATGCAAAACTGCCTTCTATTTCTAAATTGATTGACTAATTCATAAGCCACCATGGTTAACAGCATTAAAAGTCAAAAGAAGATCCACCAGAGCTACGATTCCTCTATCAATATCCAAACAAAGTCCACAAAGACCATTCATCATTCATTCTGAACTATGTAACCCACCCTGAACTAAGCAGGATAATCCACTTCTCTTAGCATTGCCCACAATAGAAAAGCCACCACTGTCTCAGGCACAGAAAGTTGAAATCTGGCCTATAATTGCCAATCTTTCAGTGATCGAAGACTGATTTCTTGCCCTCTTTCAGAGTATTTCTGGTGCTAATTAAGACGTTTCTAATCACCTCCCAGCTAGAAGTTAGAAGCCAGAAGCTAAACTGGATAATGTTCCAGAGGCGAAATGGTAGAAAATGCTTCTCTGAGCAGCTTGTCCATATCTTTGGATCTCACACAGTGAAATTGATCTATCCTAACCATATGAAAGCAGTCATTAGATACTTCTGTGGTTGATTTTACATTTAGGGCAGCATCTAATCTGGCTATCAAATGAAAGATTTTTTTTATCCACAAATAGCTTATTGGAAGTGTCAGTCTTGATTATTATAATCAATGATCCCTATTAAAAACAAAAATAGAAAAATAGAAACCATAACAATCAGGGATGCATATTTGATGACCTGTTTTAACTGCAGCAACAGTTAGCCAGATATTGCTAATACTAGTGTTAGAAAGAGTAAACAGTAAAAAGTAGAAGCCTAACAGAGTACAGTCTGAATATTGTCACAGAAGAAATAAAGGGGAAAAAATTCCATATGTCCCTATAGAAATTGCAGTATAGCAATCACTAGTAATCAGTAGTATGGCCACTTGTTTCAATTTTTTCTGAACCACAAGGGCAAACTCATTCTTGTAAAGAAATTCACTGAAAGTGTTGAAACAAGACTCAGGGGACTCAGTAATAGAACTCTAGGAAGAAAAGGAGGTGGGGATTACAAATCAGCCATTTCACAATCTGAAACAGTTCAACAGCGCATGAGTTTGTGGATGTAATAAATGGGGGGGGAGTTTATTTGCTACATGTAAAGACCATTCAAAGTGTCTTTGTGTTGTGCCTTATTAGGTCTTCTTTCACTTTTGCTTTGACCATGTATCCTCACTGCTTTGGCTCTCACAGTTTATCCATGCTCCATCTTTGAGATAGGTTGGAAAGGCTACAGAATAATGATGTCAATTGTCCTAGCAATATCAACATGGACATTGGCAAAATCACAATAAGGTATCTTGGCATCCAGTTGCATCAACAGACATTTTGGGGTGGATCATCCTAACATACACAAATGCTACAAGGTGATGTGTAGCTACTAGTCCAATCTTAAGGAGGTGGTGATTCAGGATTGTGGGGAAATTTGAGTTATCCTCTTTCTCTGAAAATTTTCCCCTAGTCAAGCAAGTTAGCCAAGTTGAACATATGACTTGCATCAAATATTGATTTTCTGATCAGGTGAAGTAGATCCATATTTATCATTGCTACTATGAACCCCTAAGACCAACCATGTCCAAAGTGAATACTGAAATCCACCCCAACACTATAAACCAAGATGGCTCCATATAAAATCTATAACAAGGACTGTCTCCTCAGTCAGGAACTCCATCCAGCAGCAAAATGGTAATTGAGTTTCCAGTCTAAACTTCACCCTGCAACTGAGATACACATATTTAATATGGACAAGTTATTTTCCTATTATTCTAGTAAGCAGAAAATATTCTTATGGATCATAGCCATATTACCTTTCAGCAGCATACTACCTTGGCTTGCTCTATTACAAAGTATCCCACAGGGGCAACATTGGCTCATATGATCCTACTTCCTTTATCCAGATCTCCATTACACAAGCCAAGTCGTCTTGATCATCCACAATCAAATTGTAAATTATTTATTTCACTTTGGACTAATCTGCCATTACAGAAAACAAGACATGTTCATTGAAGAGGCAGAATCTTTTTCCAAAACCCTCCAGAACAGGGAAAAGCCCTTAAATTTATAATCCCCCTCTTCCTAGAATGGCGTGCCAGGCTCCTAATGCTAGATGTTCTATCCACCACCAGTATTGTGGTTGCAACTCCAAGTTCCAAAGATGGAAATATGTTTTAGCAGGTTATTGAAACAGTTAAAAGGGTTTCCTACATGTACAAAGAAATCTCTCAGTGGTCCGCAAAGCATGGAGAACAATCAACATATTCTTTTCTTACCATCCAGTGGGCAAACTATCACTAGCCCATGAAGTGAGAGCCAAGCTCTTTCTATCATTTCTACCCAATACTCCATGTCTCACCAGGAGGCAAATGAGGCTTAAATCTCCTTCCAACTGCTTCTGGCTCTTATCCAAGAGGAGTCCCAATCATACACACAACAGGTTCCCCTGGATTTCACCCCAGAAAAGTAAAGAGATGTGAAGAAATCCTTGTTTAATGGCAAGAAGGAAAAGGGCAGTGTTTCCAGTAGATAACAATTAAATTATCAAAATGTGAAACCAACATCACCAGAATGCTCTAACAGAAAATGGCAGGGATGAATGACAGATACATGGACTTGTATTCTTTATAAAAGCTTAAGTATTGCTTGGCACTGAAGTGAGTTGCTCTTTGTAGATCATACTGTTTTCACTACAAAATCTTAGCAGCCTCAAAAACAGTATTGAGCATCCTGCATATTTGTGAATCAAGCCCTGGCAGTTCCTGGCAGTAGGCCTGAAAACTGTGTTCTATATTATGAGTGGACTCAGGTTTTTCATGAAGATCTGTTGATTAAATATTTTCTATATTGCTAATTGGAATGGTTCTTCATTGAAAAAGATATAATTGGACAGGTCTTTAAAAATGTTTTCCAGAAAGGTTGAAAAAGCAGCAGGAATTAACAATGTTGCTTCCTGCAAAGACCCACATGCCTTTGCTCCTCTTTTAAATCTTATGGGAGGGGCCAATCATCTCCAAGCCTTGCTCATGAGTTGTCCCTTTTGTTTTAACTGTTCTTACCTTCTGGCAGCTCTGCGCATGCGCGCACTGGGAACAGTCTCCCCCTGTTCCTCTGCTTTGCTGAAGTCCAACTCTGGAGGCTCCGGAGGCAGCACGTACCTCCCAGATGGCCCTTTCTCTGCCTCCAATGCAGAGCCCTCATCCAAGCCTTCACCAGGCTCCAGGACTGGCCCATGTTCCTCCCCAACCTCCTCACTGTCCGACTCTGCTGTCAGCGCCACAGGCCGCAAGCGGACCACAACACCCATTAAGCACCATAACCATAAGGATGCTGCTGCCACAGAACACTCCATGTCCACAGAAACTATCATGAAATTTCTGGATCTATCCCTCAACACATACTTTAAGTACAATGGGAACATCTATAAGCTAAGCAAGTACAGTACAAGGTACCCCAACGGGATCACCAATATCAGGTCTAAAAGCAGTAGCATTTATGCAATTACTCAAATCCATAGCCCTACCCACCATACAACCAAAATTTTGGACCCACTATGTTGATGACATGTTCATTATCATCAAATGCTCCCAAATAAAGTTATTATTATTATTAAATTGAAGAAACACACCTACTCAATAGCATATTCCCAGGATCAAATTTACATGTGATGAAGAAACAGAAAAAAGACTACTGTTCCTTAACATAAGAAGATTAGACAATGGAGAACTGGAAACAAAGGAAGCTGCGTCTAGACCCTCTTCAAAAAGGCCAGGACACACTGCACCACAGCACTAAGAAAAACAGAAGTGAAATGGCTGTTTGACATCTTTTTCTGCAATGGTTATTCAAAAAACTTTGTATTCTGACACACAGTAGCCAAACAACGCACCATACAGCCAACCACCACACAAAAACTAACCCTACCATACACAAAACGGATGTCGGAAATGACAGTCAGAATTCTTCAACCTCTAGGAATAACAATAGCCTACAAACCCATAGCCACACTCCACCAGGAATTATCCAGAACCAAAGACAAGATACAGAAGGATGAAAGAAACAATGTAAATTATAAAATCAACTGAAATAATTGCAACTGATTCTATGTGGGAGAACCATCATGTCAATTGAAAACCCATATCCATGAACACCAGCTGGCAGTCAATCACCATGATCCTAAATCCCTAATCTTTACCTGACACCTTTACTGACACCAAATAGCACCAATTCGATTGGAGCTTTACAACAATCATTGGCTACACTACCACTCACCATGCTCACAAGTTTATCAAAGCCAAATTACCAAGCAATTCCATTAACAGACACATCGACCTACAACCAGCCTACAAACCCCTCAGAACTCAGTTCAACCACACAGCCAACCAGAGACAGGACTGACCCTCAACCAACCCATGCAACCCTCCCCAACCAGCACTTCACCTCCCAATGACCCTAATGTGACCTCCCATCATAAGACCCACCACAAAACCCTCAGTTGTGACCCACAACTGACCCATCACAAGACCCTCACTTGATAAAACCCACACTTGATCCATCAGAAGGGGGTGAATCGCTGGCCCCCACGGAGAGGGCTCGCAACTTGGGCGTCCTCCTGGATTCACGGCTGTCTTTAGAAGAGCATTTGACAGCCGTGACCAGGAGGATTTTTCATCAGGTTCAACTGATTCGCCAGTTGCATCCCTTTCTGGATTGGGACTCCCTACACACAGTCACTCATGCCCTCGTCACCTCCCGCCTGGACTATTGTAACGCTCTCTACATGGGGCTCCCCTTGAGGAGCACCCGGAGGCTCCAACTGGCACAGAGTATGGCTGCGCGGGTGGTTATGGGAGCAACATGGCGCTCCCATGTGACACCTCTCCTGCGCGAGCTGCACTGGCTCTCGGTGGTCTTCCAGGTGCGCTTCAAGGTTTTGGTCACCACCTTTAGACCACTCCATGGCTTAGGACCTGGTTATTTACAGGACCGCCTACTACCACAAACAGCCTCCCACTGGCCAGTACGCTCTCATAGAGAGGGGCTTCTCTGGGTGCCGTCAGCCAAGCAGTGTCGACTGGCAGCCCCCAGGGGGAGGGCCTTCTCTGTGGGGGCACCCACTATCTCGAACGAGCTCCCCCCGGAGATACGGAGGATCCTGGATCTGCGCACTTTCCGCCATGCTCTTAAGACCCTCCTATTCCAGCAAGCTGGCCTGGCCTAATTTTCTCTCCTTTCTTTTAAATTTTTAAATTGAAATTTTAATTTGTTTTAAATTATTGGGATTTTTAATTGTCTTGGGCTAAATTATTTAATTTGGTTTTAATTATGTTTCTAACTTTTGTATTTATGTATTTTATTTTGTGCCTGTTCACTGCCCTGAGCCCTTCGGGAGTAGGGTGGTATATAAATTTAATAAAACAAACATAAAACAAACAAGAAGAACCTCACTTGATAAAACCCACATTTGATCCATCACAAGACCCATCACAAGACTGACCTGATGTGACCCTCACCTGATGTGACCTCACTATCACAAGACCTGCTGACCATACAAAGCTCTTATAAAAAGCAGAACACTGACACTGACATCCCCTAAACTCCACTGAAGATGTTACCTAGCCTGGTAATGAAACATTCAGAAACCAACCACAAGCTTGGAGAACGAACCTCCATCCTCATCCTGCACCTGAGCTACAGATATTTGCCACCATTGCAAATGCAAATGGATCCCCAGGTATCATAATAAACTATATAAGTGATATTTTCTAATTAATATGTACTGTCAATTTTTTGCCAATTATATTTAATCTCAGTGTAGAATGGAAATTGGTTTGTGCATGCCAGCGTTCAAATAATAAAATTACTTTTTAATCTACCAGGACTCTTTGTTCCTGTAAAGTGCTACTTGGTGATGAGTGTAATTAAATATTGGTGGTATAATAATGCAATTCTAAAAAAACTATCTAGCTGTGATCCATGGAATCCAACTGCGTCTACCAAGGAGAATAGCACAGAATCAAGAAATATTATCATGAGATGAAAATGTTTTTAATTTGCCTTGTTGACCTTCTAGTGACAGTCTGAGAATGTTTGAAAAATGAACCTTTTACTGATAAGGCTGTCACTGAAATGTTATTGTCTCTGTTCCTGCAGTGATTTGTTTTAGAGTCTTACTTTGTCAATGCTTGAGCTGGCATTCATGGCATCAATAAAGTGGCTACTTTATCAGCACTGACAGTTATGCCTGAGAGCTATGATTTAAGTGAAATCTGTTTGCCAGGAAAAGCATTTTTAAAATAGCTCTGAGAAATGTGTTTCACCTCTTAACTTCTAAGTAGCCATTCCATCTCGAAGTTACTTCCTTATACCATCTTCACCTTTATCATCAGTAGCTAGTTCTTATATTTAAGATACAATTGATATAACAAGCAGGATGATAGATGTAGTGGTTAAGGCATCTGGCTAAAAACTGGGAGATCATGAGTTCTAGTGTCACCTTCGGAACCCAGTCAGCTGGTGACCTTGGACCTGTCATTTTCTCTCAGCCCTAGGAAAGAGGCAATGGCAAATCATCTCTGAAAAATATAACCAAGAAAACTGCAGGATCTTGATATAGGCAGTATCCAAGAAATGATTGAATTGAATCAGAAATGGTTGACCTGAATTGGAAAAAAAATATTGCAACAGACCAGAATTTATATAAAACATGTTAAAAATAAAATAGGAATAAAAATACAAATTGATGGTGGATTTATTGGTAGGAGGTCAGAGTAAAATAACTTTATATAAAATATACCAGAATTTCCTGGGTGTTTTACCAGATAGTTTATCAGTTGTAAGGTAAATCCTAGGATCCTTATAAGGGTAGAATATAGTCTTCCATGAGCTGTAGTTTCAGTATCTCTGTGTCTGCTGGGACAGTCTTCACTCATAACGGACATTTTTATAACTGTCATCTAAAACTGATGTGGGGAGAGTGTTGAAGCACACTAAAGTTAGTTCTCTTCAGAACTTGGGAACGGTTATATGATGTAAAAGTCTTGCTGGTTTGAAAATTGGAGATTGACTTCTCAGAAAAGCATTATTGAGTAATGCAGATCAGTTTGCTATTGAACTTCAATGTCTTTAACACTAAATGGGGCTCATAACCCATCATTAAAAAATACCTCCCAAGAAAAGTCAAAATGTTAGAATTTTTGTAAAATTGTCCTGGTCCATACTGATTCTCAATAAGAGAATCAATAAGAAAATAACTCAAACCTTTGGGGGGTGGGAGGATTAATAATTTCAGCCAGAATGCTATGATACAAATCCATGCATCTGTTTCAACGAATAGGATCAAGAAAGCTGTAGGTATTCTTTTCTTTGATTGGAGCTATTAATTTGGCCATCTCTGCTAGTTCCATTAGTTTCCAACCATTCATCCATTGTGGGAATTGCAGTATCTTTCCATTTTTGTGCATAAGGCATTCTTGCTACTGTCAACATGTATAATAGCAAGGATCCAATTTTTTCCCCAAGTTTTTTGTCTATTAAACCTAAAATAAAGGTCTCTGGTGTAATTTTTATATTTACTTTAAGAATCTTCTGCATTAAAATATTAAACTTATCCTTATTATTTTGCTTTATCACAAATCCACCAAGGATGGTTAAAAAGTTCCTCCTTTACATTTACATTTCTAACATACATTTGAAATACTTTTGTGCTTCTTTGACTCTTTCTCAGGTGTTAAATACCCATGGTACATCATTTTATAAAAAATGGAATTTGTACTATGTGGTAATGATGAATATGTTATTGCCAAGGTTATCAATTGTTATTAAAATTGAATTTGGAGAATGGATATGTGAAGCTTTACATGATTCAATGGGCAAGGAATTTGGGGTATAATATAATACCCTTTTGCTTGAACAAAAGGAAAACAAGTGGATGAAGGGTTTAAAATTTACATTAAACTATAATCTAAAAGAAAATGTTTATAAATAGAAGTGACCTTCTCAAGAGGAATAGAGGAAATGCCTCATTTAGCCATCAGTTCCAAGCAGGGAATCAAGGATCATTTTGGAAAAAAACAGTATATGAGACCTGGGTCAAAATATAATTGGGAATAATCCATTCAGGATTCAAATAATTCACTGTACATGTACTGTACCAGTACATATCCTGTTTAGCTATTAAAACCACTACACAAATGTTCCCTAGCATTCCTTTCATTTGATGAGAGTACACAAGCATGTAAAAGATCAGAGCCATGCTTCAAAAACAGCATTATAACATTTCCTTTACAATCACAATATAATGCAACAAATTGGATTCAGAATAATAAAAGATTCAACATAAATTTGGAAAAATAATGTGTAAATACCATTTTTAATTTTTGCCATCTGGAATCTTCAGTATTACTATCCACATAAAACCTGCATATGTGAGTCAAAGCCTTATTTGAAACTTTCCATGTTGTGATAGGAAAACAGGCTCTGTGTTTGTCCAGTAAGCAATTCAGTTTGATAAGGTCAATAATTTCTTCTTTCAAATATCAACCTTAGATCTGTAAAAATTGTTTAGTTAGAACTTCTCTGTTTTTATTACATTCCTTGTATTTTTAGTAATCAAGTAATAGCTTTATTTAAATCTTGGACCAGCATAAGATAAACAACATATGGACTAAAGAATATCTGTAGGCTTAACAGCTGTAATTTAATAATGACCCATGCCTATAAATTATGCAACAATAGCTGTAAAATTGTGAGTCAGTTACTTAGAAAATAAAAATAATGAAGTTACTAGGGAACTCAAAACTGTAATATTATTCATTTTATCTTTAAGACAATAATATGTAATATTAAATTAAAACCAAACTAATGGTTAAATGTGCTACTATATATTTTAATATTAAAAATATATTCTAATATTATGTATTTCAAATCATAACAAGATGGTGTTATACACTATCAGCAGCTAAAAATAATGGACCATAACATTAAGAATTATGTCACTGTATAAAAAAAAAATCATTGGATATAATGTAACAGGCCGGGCTAATTCTTACTGATAGTTGTTTCACATGACTGGTGCAACGTTGAACATTTTTAAAAAGTGAAAGCTTGAGAAGACTAGATATGCAGGAACATAAAACTTAATTTAAAAGGAAATCTGCCAGAACTGAAACCAGCAACTTTCTTTCCACCAAGTAAACATCATATCCTATATGTTCTTTCAACTCTCCTAGTGGAGGGGAGACATAGAAGCTATTAGACTTGTGGTAAACATCAGCTCGGTTGAATGGCTTCCTCTTCAAAGTAGCCAATGAACCTCTGAAGTTAGCCTGCAACAAATTGAAGAACCTAGTCCCAAACCATCCAGAATGCTCAAGTCAACCTAATATGGAAAAGTATTCTTTGGAGCAGAAAACTGGTCTCAGTTCACTTTTGAAAGGCCTTCAATATGTATGGATCAGAGGTGGTATTCAGCAGGTTCTGACCAGTTCTAGAGAACCGGTAGCGGAAATTTTGAGTAGTTCGGAGAACCGGTAAAAAACACCTCTAATTGGCCCCGCCCTCATCCCGAGTCCCAGCTGATCAGGAGGAAACTGGGATTTTGCAGTAACCTTCCCCTGGAGTGGGGTGGGAATGGAGATTTTACAGTATCCTTCCCCTGCCACGCCCACCAAGCCGTGCCCACAGAACCGGTAGTAAAAATTTTTGAATCCTACTACAGGTATGGATTTATCTTCATATTGGTGAGAGATAATGCTATTGACGTAGCCTAATACAAATGGGCAAATGTCATTTAGTTTTAATTTTACATACTTTCCCCATGATATTTCTATGACATATGTTTTATTCGCTCTGTGTTGAATTTTGTATGTCTATAATTTGTAGGTGCTTCTGACACAATAAAGAAAAGTTTGAAGGTGAATGGGGTCATAATACAGGATGGTGATACCTGCTTCTACCTGCCCATTCTAGCACCAGAGTAATCATCCAGTGCAGAGAACAATGCTATGAATGTCTTTGTAATCGAGACAATAGAAAAATATCTGCCAGATGGTTTCAATTTGTCCATCCTTACAAAAGGACAGGTGGAAAAACGATTTTCTTCTATATTCCTTCCAGCAGAGGTTAAGGGAGAGCACTGCAATGAACCACATTAAAAGCCCTTTTGTGTTTTGATGCTTCTAGTTGGATCAACTGTGCAGTGGCTATAACTGTTTTCATCTAATATTTCTTAAGCACAACTTCTTTGCTTATGTATTCCCACCCTGTATATCCTATCCATAAACATGCACAAATATTAAGAGACCTGGGTAATATAACATTTTTCTGCACATATATTTTTAGCAGAATGTGGCGTCTTCTGATCTATTCAGAAGCTTTTGATTTGCTCAGCCATTTTACAGTCAGATTTGTCGGAAGTTCTCATTTTGCTAGATTCAGCTTGCTTAATTTAGCTGTTCCTGCTAACAGGCAATAAGGGCTCCATTCTTGTTGTTTGCCAGAGGGTGTAATCCACCAGCAGGGATATTTCTAGTAAGTACAAAATGAAGAACTTGCTTTGCACAGCATCTCTTTTGGGAGATAGCAGAAGGCGAGATATAGAGAGATTAGAACACACGCCTAGACTCCTCTACTTAAGCTGCTCTCTTTCAAGGACTTTCAAATTTAGTTTAAAGGTAATGAAATTTTACAAGGGGTTGAAATTTCTTATCAGAAATTAGTGCTTGGGCAACAGACTCCACAGGCCTACTAGTAATCTGATAATTGTTTTCTCTACCAGGACATTTTAATAATTCCATCATGCTTATCTAAATCTCATTCTCTCTCTCTCTCTCCCTCTTATATCACAAACACACTCGCAACAGCATATCCAAATGTACACGTGCACATTCTGTCTGCTGATACTGGTCCAAGTTCCTTTTTTGATAAAACCCTTGTTACAATCCATTTTTAATAATTAATTTACCAGTAAACGTGATGTAAATTACCTCTGTAATTGTTAGTTAGTTCAAGGACACCATTAAAATGTATTTAATGCCTCTGGTTGCCAGTTAATTATCTATGCTCTCATTTGGGATTTTAAATGCGTAACATAGGCAAAGTGATTAATATAATAATTGATATATAAGAAATGGTAAACAAATTTAAATTCAAAGACATGCTTTTGTCTTTTTGAAGAAAAAGTATTGGAGGATTCAATATCTCGTGCGCATTTAATCGCTTGCATAATAATAGAGGATTCCTAATTATAGCTTCTTTGTAACTTTTCATACACAACTATTGTTAAAAGTACACACACAGAGAAAGAGAGAGATTTCATTAGTTAAGGCAAGAATATTTCAGCAACACTAAACTGAGCAACAAATTACTCCCAAGCCAAATTGCCCTAAATTAAAATTCTTTACAAAATTACAGATCATTAGCTGTAGCAATATATTCCTCTGTGATGTAATACTGTACATTTTCCTTTTTTTGAAATTTTAAATAAAACGTTTTGTCTCTTACATTGATCCCTCAGAACTAATATTCATCAATTGAGTCTCCATTTCTAAGTGCCAGAATATTTACATGTTATTCTTCTATTCCTCCAAAATATTATTCCAAAATATCATTATTACCTAGATCAATCTTAGACGCTAATCTAAGATGCAAACGTCTCCATTGAGTCTTCCCTCTGTTTTGTTTGGTCATTTAAGACTCCTGCTCTGAGGCCAGCCTGGGAGCCTTTCTTCTTCCTAGGGAAACATTTTCAAATGATACACAAAACTAATTCCAATCTCAACTTCTCTTATAAGTTAGCAAAAAATTCTTATTTGGGTTTCCATACAGAAATATAGGAAGGAAGAAAGGAAGGAAGCCATGGTTGAATGCAGGCTATTTTCCCTGATAAGTCTTAATGAACAAAGCTTCCCCTCGGGTCCTTTTATCTTGCATTCCACTAATGACTCAAGCATGCATACTAATAGGTAGCATAGTCTTCTGGTAAGAAAAACATAGCCTGGAAAACAGAGGTGGGTTTCAGCAGGTTCTGACCAGTTCTGGAGAACCGGTAGCGGAAATTTTGAGTAGTTCGGAGAACTGGTAAATACCACCCCTGACTGGCCCCGCCTCCATCTATTCTCTGCTTCCCGAGTCCCAGCTGATTGGGAGGAAATGGGGATTTTGCAGTATCTTTCCCCTGGAGTGGGGTGGGAATGGAGATTTTACAGTATTCTTTCCCTGCCACGCCCACCAAGCCACACCCACAGAAATGATAGTAAAAATTATTGAAACCCACCACTGCTGGGAAACCTGGAAGTCCTGCCATTGCTCTGTTAGGTTCTATTTATTTATTATTTATTAGTTCAATTTATATGCCGCCTTTCTCCGGAGACTCAGGGCAGCTATTCTTTCTTCTGGGTCTGGAGCTGACCTGTTCTTCTCTTTTAGATGTCCTACTATATTGCATCGAAAAACTTTCCTAGTTCTATTTATTTTCTTCTTACTTGTTACTCTCTCTTCTCACAAATTTCTTTGTGCCTGTCTTTTTTCTAAGGAGACCTGGTTAGGACTGAATTGCTTTATTCAATGGCTGGTCACCTGATGAATTGTAAGGCTCTCTTCTTCATGTCAAGTGTTCGGCAAATAAGTAGACACATTTTTTTAGCCAGCATAACACACAATCCAACATATCAGTCAGCAAACCTCTCCCAAGCTTAATATATCAGCTGCGCAGTGCTACAATTTCTTCAGATGCTGTTTTGTTTTGCTTTTTTTTTTCATTCTGATTATAAACTCACTGCTGTCTTTTCAAACAGCGCTGGCTGAGATGGAAAACTTCTAAGTTTAAATCTCCCCACATATTTTGCTGCTGGCATCAAAGTTACAACATGTCAACAGCAACAAAAAGCATTGAAAGATAGGCTTATATCTTTTCTTTTTCTTATTTATCCATAAATGCATTTCAACCTAATTTGGATTTAAGACTATGAGCTTATTCCCCTATATTGGTGATAGATTAATTTAACATATAAATTATTATCTGTGTCTGGTATGATGAATCAGTTATTATTTTTCTATTCATTTGAGTTCTATATTGACAGATCTCAGGCTGGTCCTTGTATTTTCTTACTCTATCCATAATCCTGTCAAGAGTACAAACGAGCATCCCATAATAAATCTTTAGTTTTGCCCTTCAATAACTCTTCTTGTTTTTCCTCAACAGATTGGAGAAATAATGGTTTCTCTACTAAGCACCCCCTTTAATGCTGTTATATAAATTCTAAGAAAATTATGGTAAGATTATTTGCAAACTCTATAAATCATTTCACATACCAAAATTATTGTCTGGGTTTTATTGCCAAGAGGTACAGTATATGAACGAGTGGATTTAACTACAGTGTGGATTCAAGGATAACATTTGGAAGTAACAGACAGATCAATTTGGAGATTAGGATATTGCTTGCTGTCATCACTCACTTCCACAATAACTTAGTTTGCTACCTGAGCTATTAATTTAAAAATACCAGCTTTCTACTTATTTCCCCCACCACCAAATTACTTATTCTTGTTTGATTCAATTCAGTTGCAGCACAACAAACCCTACTCGGCCTTCCTACTTTCTTTACTTCCTAAAACCTACGAAAAAGAAAGAAAAACAAATATTGTACCTTTATAGGGAGGATACATGAGATGCGGGTGTGGCTAACTGACAAGGCCTTATAAGGCCGAAATAGATCTATCTTAGTCTCCCAATGGGCAGCAGAGGGTCTGCTGGCTGCCAGAAAAAGAAAAAAAACCCAGAAACTAGTGAATTGTGATTTCACTGAACTAGGGCTGCATAATATCTTGGTTTATGCAGGTAGAACCTGGCTAAAGAGACATACATATACATATACATATATAAAGTAGTAAAGTAATAAATAAAGTAATAAATAAAGTAAAAGCGAGTCCAGCTAGATGATCATTGAAGGGCCCTCTTTGTTCATAGTATTGTAGAAGAGAAATTGTGCTTACAAATGTATCCAGTTGAAATAAAAGGCAGACACATTCCTTCTTTGATGTAGAACCAGTGAGGAGAGGCCCCTCAGTTGTCAGAGATACAAGCATTTTGGGTGATTTACACTTTAAAGGTCAGAGAGACAAGGATGACTATATTGTTGTATCAACAAGAGATAATTTGAATCTATGCTTCAGTAATCTACATGAATAATTATGAATGTTGGCAGAGAATAAAATGAAACAGAAATTAGGAAGTGTCAATTAAAAATGACAAATGTATATGACCATATGAATTGAGTTAACAGAATCCTTTGTTTGAAAATGTATAAAGACTGAGGTCTCCATTTTATATTTTGTTCAGACACTTTGGTAATGATACTGGTCTGATCCTTTATTGCAATAAATAAATAAATAAATAAACTGATTCTGTCTGCCCTGAAGGGATGTTTCTTTAATTCCTTCTTCCATAACATATACATATACATATACATGTACATATACATATACATGTACATATACATACATATACATATACATATACATATACATATACATATACATATACATATACACATACACATACACATACACATACACATACACATACACATACACATACACATACACATATATATTCTTTGGAAATGTTATTTATTTTGTTAATGGTGCTTACATAGATGTATATGGGTTGTGTAATTATTCCAAACTGCTTGATTGGAAAATTTATTTTAGCAGAATTAGCAGGAAATAATGAGTTCTGGCAATCAAACGAAGCAAAGCTTTCAAGTTGCCAGCCTACAGTCTCTCTGCAATATTTGAAATGCCAGCAATGTCTAGGTCAAGCACTGTTGCTTTAAGGACTAGATACAAATTTTCAGCATACAGTGCCCTGCAAATTGGCATTTAAATGTGCACAGTATTCCTGCATCTTCAGATTTCCAGCATATATTTTTCATACATGTTACTTCCTGATAAAATGAAAGCTCTCGGTAGCATATGAATAATTGAAAAAAGGTTTCTCCTTTCTAATTCATAGTTCTAAACCCCACTCTAAGTAAAATTAGGCGCACTGCCGCTCAACTGATATAATCTGATGAATGTTTATTAATGAGCAAGACCAAAACTGGGAGATTGGAATGCAGGTGAATGAAAAGTTGTCCAAAATCTGATCAAATGCTAATAAGAACTCTATTAATTCCATGGTGGTGAAATAGATGAAAAGGCAATTTTTCTCCCTTGTTGAGCTCTTTCAGTAGAGCTTTTCCGAGTGATGTGGATTGGCAGCAGACTCCTTAATAGGACTTTGTGACCTGGTTACATGATTGCAAAACACTTTGAGGACAAAATTGATTGTATTCATAATGATTTAAATTCAACAGTGTGGGTAATTTAATCTGTAGTTGTGTCCACGGCATGCCTAGATGGATTTTTAAATATAACGTTCAGGTTATCCTGAAAAAAATCTTGACAGAATACAGCAAACTATCTATTTCTACTCACCCACTCACCCACTTTAATTATATGTGGTAGAATGTTTCTAGAAAGAAAATGATGCTCAGCTGGAGAATATAAAAGCCTTCTTAAGAAGCAGATGGCTTCATCAAAGAAAATAGTAATGAGATTGCTGTTGAAGAAAAATATAGATGGTCAACACCCTATTCTTGTGCCTAAGAAGATTCAATCAGGCAGTCTTAGATAAAATCTAAATCAACTTTTCAGTTGAGATTTAGAACTGGTTCTGGCACTAGATACTGCTTTGGTTGCCTTGTGGGAATATCATTGCCAGGGGAGGAACTGGAAATTATGACTCTCTCTTGGACAAGTCTGCAGTGTTTAGAGATATACCTTGGTGTCCTTCCAGAAAGACTGCCAGATAGAGGTGGTATTCAGCAGGTTCTGACCGGATCTGGAAAACCGGTAGCGGAAATTTTGAGTAGTTCGGAGAACCAGTAAATGCCACCTTTGACTGGCCCTGCCCCATCTATTCTATGCGTCCCAGCTGATCGGGAGGAAATGGGGATTTTGCAGTAACATTTCCCTGTAGTGGGGAGGAAATGGAGATTTTACAATATCCTTCCCCTGGAGTGGGTAGGAATGGAGATTTTATAATATCCTTTCCCTGCAACACCCACCAAGCCATACTTTGTTGTAGTAAAGTTGTAGTAAAAAAATTTGAATCCCACCACTGCTGCCAGATTCACCCATGGGATTTATAGTGCAGTGAGGGGTTTTTTCCAATTCTATCATCATGTTCAAAATGTTCAAAACATAGAAGTACTGAAAGAGATCATTAAATGACCATCAATATGCTAATGACTCACAGCTTTGTTTCTTCTATTCATCAGATGCAGGAGAGGCAGTAGACATGCTTAATTTGTATCTGGCTGTTGTAATAGAATTGATGATGGTCAATAGACACAAGTTCATTCAGATACAACAGAAGGTCTCTTAATGGCTGATGTGATATATCTCAAAAAGTGGCATTCAACTTTTCTGAAAGGAATAGTTTCCCTCTAAAACAAATAAGCTTGTAGTTTGTAAGTACTTCTAGATCCACATCTGGCATCAAAGGTCCAGATAGAGTGTCATTTAGCAATTTAACAAACTATTTACTTGAATAAATATTGTCAACCCTATGAGATAGACTAGACTAAAAAATCAATACTGTGTAGGTCTGAAACAATTTTTTCTCTAACTGCTGTAGCAACAGAATGTGCTTCCTCCCACTTTATTTCATCTTAGTGTGAAATACTTCTCTACAACTTTTTGTCAAACTCATATCTTGGAGCAGTTTCAAGTCACGTTTATCTGATTGTTGCCTTGTTAGCAACTCTTTCTCCTGTCAGTCAAGGCTATTCCTTGTGCCCTCTACAAATATAGTCTGCCTTCAGCGGTCAATACTTGATCACTTTCCATGAAAACTATCTCAATGTATTGTTTAACATAAGCATTTCTTATGCAGGAACAGGAAACTGAATATTGTGTCCATATTATGCTAGTTTATTTCCAGATTTTTTTCCAGTTGAAGGTCCTCATGTTAATCTATAAAGATCTGCAAAGCTTGGGAACAGAATATCTGAAGGAATACCTCTTCCCATATATTCCTATGAATACCCTAATATTCTTTTCAGAACTTCTACCCTGAGTGCTACTCTGTATTATGGAAATGAACTGCTGTTTTCACTTGTTCCTATGCCCTCAATTCTAGAAATCTACATGCCTGGCACCTACTATATGATTCTTTTAATACTAAATATAGTAACTATATTCATATGATAGCATTTTTGTCAGATGTAAATGCCTTATTCTCTAATGTGTAAATAGTATATGAACGGGGTATCAGGGGTTAACTTATTCTCCACTTCTTAATGTATTCATAATTCACCACTCCCACATATAGCTCCACCCATTGTATATATAAGGAGCTACATGCACCCTTTTCCTTGCTTCTATCTGTGAATATTCAGTGAATATAGAATGCCTATTGTAAATAAAAGGAAATATATTTAAACCTTTAACTCTTACTAATCTTATTGAGTCTGATCCTGAAAATATTGCAACAAGCTGGTAGCAGAGGATGGTTAATTGACTCAATAAAAACTTTAAAATGTCTAAGAAAGATAGGCCCAACACCAGGGCCTACAGCAAAGAAATGGAAACAGAACAAGAAATAATCAACAAATCCACAAACGCAATTTCGAGAGAATCCGAAGAATACACCACTGAAGACGAAGAAATAATAGATGAAAATGATGACCAGGAAGAAATCGAGATAGAGAATAACGAACTCAGGTCAGAGATATTAAAATTATTAAAGAGCCAGAAGAATGATGAAAGCCTCATCGCGAACCTCCAAGATATGCTGAAGAACAGCGGAGCAGCGAGAGAGAAAAACATCACTAATGAAAAGTCTAAAGACCCAAAAATAGTGAGTGATATGACTGCAGAGAAAATCATTGCGAAGAAGAAAAACGGTGATCCCGCGCGAAATTTTGAATGGCAGCCATCTTGGTTTCAACAGGCCTCCAAGATGAGCGAAGCAGAGCCAATCAAAAAGCTCAATTCAAAATTTCTGGCGCAAAAAACATTACCAGACAATGAAAATGAAAAAGAAGATTCAAACACCTCAGAAGAATCAGAATCAGAAAGTGAAGGTGATTCAACAAACTACCAAATAAAATCAGCAATGAAAACGCTTTTTGCCGCATTTGGGCCAAAACTAAAAATTACTAAAAAGCTAACGAAGAAGCGAGCGAGCAAGCCAATGCCTCAAGACCTGCCCGCTCCCATCCTGACTACGAGAGCGCTGACGCCCGAACCCAGAGAGCCTTGCCGATACCGCCCTACGCCACAGACCGAAGCAAGCACCAACGCCCTCAAAAGAAGAGGAAGAACAGCCGCCGTCGTCAGGACTCCCAAAATCGAACCAGAGACCGATTCGTCCGAGGAGGAGCAGAACGAGCGAGCCGCAATGGGGAGAACCTTCCACGACGACTCCAAAGAAGAAATGGACAACGCGCATGCGCAAGACTACGCAGACGGCCCGGGAAGACATGAACTGACGAGAAGACCGCGCAGACTCGTTGCGAGCATCCCCACGCCGTTTTGCAATTTTCTGCATTTACGAGACCACGGACTACCTCAGGTTGTAAGTAATGGACCCAATAATGTCGGAAATTTACCCAGTGACTTCCCGAAGCTAAGGGTTCATGGCATTAACTTGCAAGAATGGTATCAACAGCTCCAGGTTGTCTTTATGAAGGAAAGCTTACTATTTTTTATCACTAGTCCCCCAAAAAGACCTTGGACTCTAAAAATAGATTGTTTACACCATAGAGCATTTTTCTTAATAATATCTAGTGTGTCTCCTGCAATGTATCACAGCATTAAGCCAAATCTGACTGTTTCAGAAATTATTCAATGCATGTTTAATTTGTTTCACAGTGATAGTGTAGCTACCACCACAAGGATGTCTAAAGATTTCTTTTCATCTAGGATAAAACCAGGGGTTTCCATAAGTGAGCATTTAATATCTTTAAACAAAATAAGAGCTGAGCTGCATTTGAGGGGGGAGGTGATTTCAGACCAAACAATGAAAAGTGTTATTATCAACTCACTTGATCCATCATGGGACAATTTTATGTCACATTTAGACACAATCAATCTAGGATACTTATCCATAGAAAGTCTATCCAATAAATTGATAGCAGAAGACAATTCAAGAAGAAATCGTTCTAACAATCACACAGAACACAAACCATATAGGAAAGTAGCTTTCCAAGAAAAATATAATGAAACATTTAAATGTCACAATTGTGGATCCAGGGAACACAATAGAAGAGATTGCCCCAAGATTTCAAAAGAAAGACATAGGTCAGAATATAGGAACAAATACAATTATAGACAGTCTTCCATAGATAGACATAGATATAGAAGCCCACCAAATTACAAAGAGAATAGAGGGGGCAGAGATAATTCAAAGGATAGAAAATCTGGCTCACTGAATGGGTTAAATAAACAAGACAACACTAACATACAGCAAAATGAGAACAATAATTGGCTTATTGATTCTGGAGCAACTAATCACACCACTAATAACAAAAATATATTGTCTTCATTTACAGAAGATAAATTTATAATAAAGGTAGCTAACCAAGAAAAGGTTCAAGTATTAGGTAGAGGGAATGTAACCCTGCCTGGTCTAAGAAAAATAGAGGGGGTATTGCTAATACCTGAAATACCTCATAACATACTAAGTGCCATAAAACTAAGTAGAGATTCTGACATTAACATTGTTTTTTCAAAAGGAAAAGCGACTTTAGAGAAGAATAAAATAAATATAGGCACTGTGATGATTAAAGGAGGCCTACCTTATCTGATAACAAAAGAAAAATGGCTGCATAACATTGATTCAAATATGGGAGATTGTATTGAAGTAGATGATGAAAATATTAGCAACAGTGATAATGATGAATGTAAAATATCTCATGATCACATAGATGCACACAATGAAAAAAAACCAAAAATAGGTAAGCCAATTCATGATGAGTGTGCTCACATCTTACATAGGAAGTTAGGACATGCCAGTTTTCCTGTAGTACAAAAAATGACTGAACACGCAGAAGGTGTTAAAATAAAAAATTGTGAAAACTATTTGGAATGCTCAGTATGTAAATCTACAAAACTAAAAACTAGTCCCAGGCCAAGAAAATCTACTAGATCAACTAACAAAATTTTTGATTTAGTACACATGGACTTAGTTGGTCCATTAACTCCATCAATCACTTATAGAAAACGTTACTTCTTGACAATAGTAGACGATTATAGCCGCTATGGATTTGTTTATACATTAAAACACAAAGATGAAACCTTTCAAAAATTTAAAGAATTTTACAAACACATAGAAACACAACACAATATCAAAATAAAACAAATCATGACAGATAGGGGATGTGAATTCATGTCTAAAGAATTCTCCCAATGGTTAAAAGACAAAGGAATGTTACATTATACATCTAGTCCATTTTCTGCGTTCCAGAACGGGATTGTAGAGAGGAAGAATTCAACATTACAAACCATGATTAGATGCACATTGGAAGATGCTGGCTTAAGCAAACAATTCTGGTCAGAAGCCTTACATTATTCAAATTACACACAAAATAGAACCTGGTCCAGCATTGTAAATAAGACACCATATGAAGTGATGTATAATAGGAAACCAAAATTAGCACACATGCACATATTCGGAGTCACTGCAGACGTACACATACCTAAGCAATTAAGAAGAAAGGGAGAAAACGTATCCAGAAGACTCAGATTTATGGGATATGAGACTGGCACTAAAGGGTACAGATTCATTGATAATAATAACAATTTTATAGTCTCCAGAACAGCTGTGTTCCATGAACAGGCCAACTGGTCTAAATTACATCTTAATGAAATATTTCCAAATAAATACAAAGATACAAAATCTCATGAGAAAGGGACCATAGAAAAGCAAAATATCAACAAATATAAAAACAAAACCAAAACTTGGACAAATAGCCAACACAAAATAAAGACAGACACACTAACAAAAAAGGAAGCAAGATATTTGCATGATAACGATAGTAAACCTGAAAAAACTATTAGAAACACCAGAAATCAAATGCCAAATAAATACAAGGATTATATAATGCACATGGATGGTGAGCCAACAACACCTAATACATATGAGGAAGTGTTAAAACTCCCTCATGAAGAAAAAGAAAAATGGGAATTAGCGATGAAAAAGGAGATGGAAAGTTTACAAGGATTAAATGTATTTACACCTGCAATTGCACCTAAAGATAAAACAATTATTGGTACCAGGTGGATATATAAAATTAAGAACTTAGAGGGAGGCAATACTCTATACAAAGCCAGACTAGTTGCACAAGGTTATGCACAGAAATATCCGGAGGACTATACTGACACGTATTCCCCCACAGTAAGAACAGAGAGTGTCAAAACAGCTCTAGTGGTAGCATCAGCACTCAATCTTGATGTATTTCAATATGACATACAGACTGCGTATCTACACGCAAAACTAGATAAGGAAATATACGTAAGAGCTCCTCACAGTCAATACACAAACAAAAATGAGATTTGGTTGTTAAACAAGAGTTTATACGGGTTAAAACAATCTGGTAAACGATGGTATGATTGTTTAGTAAAAGTACTTAAAACCATGGACTTCAACGCTACCACTGCTGATAACTGTTTCTTTGTCAAAAAGGGTGATGATTACATTGAATTTGTATTGATTTATGTGGATGACATTTTATACATAGGAAAACATAAAGAGAGAAGAGAAACTTTTGTAACTAAGCTAAATGAACATTTCTCATTAAAATCCCTAGGCAAAGTAAACAAATATCTTGGTGTTCAAATTAATAAGACTAGAAGGGGATTCAAACTTACTCAGAGAGATAAGATCATAGAACTTTTAAATAAATGCAATTTAAACAATGCCAAACCTTGTGATACTCCTATGCAAACTGATTTTCTAAGAAATACTGATGAATCTTCCCCCGAATTCAAGGATAACACATTTTATAGATCAATCATAGGTTCACTTCTTTATATATCTAATTGGACAAGACCAGATATCGCCTTACCACTCAATTTATTATCCAGACATGTCAGCAAACCAACAATGTATCACTGGGAAGCTGTTAAAAGAATTTTAAGATATCTGAAAAGTACACTAGACTTTTGTTTAATGTTAGAACCTAATGACAATAAAGAACCAAAGCTTACATGTTACGCAGATGCGGACTGGGCTGGAGACACCTCATGTAGAAAAAGTACATCTGGTTATATATTCCTCTTAAATGACTGTCCAGTTTACTGGTACACTGGTAAACAGGAACTAGTGGCCACTTCAACGACAGAAGCGGAATATGTTTGTTTATCCAAAGCTGCAAATAACCTTGTATGGTTTAATGATTTAATTTCAGATGTTTGGAAAAAACCTGCTTTGCCTTTTGTTATGCATGAAGACAATAAGGCAGCCATTGAAATATCTAGATCTGATGCTATTGGACAAAGGTCCAGACACATAGATATAAAATTTAAACATGTGAGACAGTTATCTCAGGATGGATTTATCAAAGCAGTGCATTGTGATACTTCAGAACAATTAGCTGACATATTGACAAAGCCTTTACCTTCTAAGCAACATAAATATTTAACTTCTAAGTTGTATGTTTTGTATTGTCCTGAATCTGAATGTAATTGGTGTTGCATAACGAATCGGCATTTAGAGGGGGATTTGTCAGATGTAAATGCCTTATTCTCTAATGTGTAAATAGTATATGAACGGGGTATCAGGGGTTAACTTATTCTCCACTTCTTAATGTATTCATAATTCACCACTCCCACATATAGCTCCACCCATTGTATATATAAGGAGCTACATGCACCCTTTTCCTTGCTTCTATCTGTGAATATTCAGTGAATATAGAATGCCTATTGTAAATAAAAGGAAATATATTTAAACCTTTAACTCTTACTAATCTTATTGAGTCTGATCCTGAAAATATTGCAACAATTTTAATTTTTTATATTGCTTAAATAATTCATCTCATATCTCTTACCTGTGTTGTTAATTTACTTTGCATTTTCATTCAGCCACTAAGTAGTTCTAGCAATTTTAGAATGTTTTTCCTGTGAAAATGTCACACACACACACACACACACACACACACACACACACAGCTAAGCAAATACATTTCATTGAAATTTATCTTCCAGAAGGGTTGCATGCTAGATAGTATGTTGCTATACAGCAAATTTACAGTATTTATTATAATATCTAATACATTACCTGGTCCTTGAGTCCAATGGGATATGTTTGTGTGTGTGTATAAAAGTATAAAATTCCTTTTACTAATCTGATTTGCAATATATTTTAATAGTCTGGAGTCTAATTGTATGAGAGAGAGATATATACATACATACGTACATATGTACATACATACATCAGAATTATGCCTTTCTTTCTTTTTGACTGCAAGCATTTTGAATTTCGTAGAAGTAAAATGAATTATCAAAATGGTCTGGCTAATGTAGATGCAAGCCATGGAAGGGATCATGCTTTTAAAGGGTCTAGAAACACTAGCTGCCCTGCTCTCTCTGCTTAACTGGAGCACTTTGATTTCATTGCTACACTCTAGATCTCAAACACATTAAACATCCATTAAACCCTCGTTACTTCTCACCCCAAGCTGAACTTTCAAGCAAGAGCTGAGAAATAATTTTATCTTGCAAGATCCGCTGATTGTGGAAGCAACCATTTAGTTCTTGTAGTCTATTAATACATACTGATCCCCACACTAGCCACATGTTTCGGATCAGCAAGCTAGAAAATTATCTGCTTTAATTACCATTTCACAAACTGTTGAAGCAGAAATGTTCTTATTTGGGGTCTCTCAAACTGCAACGCATGCCAGCCATGTGTCCACGTTCCAAAGCTGCAGGATAAGGGACTTGGTGGGTAAATGAAAGTTGACCTGGTGATGTCAAAGATGTCATTTCATGGTTCACACACACCCAGAGACAAATGCCTACTTGCACTATTGGCATGGAAGCAGAAGTAGAAGAATATAGCAAATAAAGTGTATATTAGGATAAATGCAAATAATGAGAATGTTGTTAAACAATTGAGATTTCCCTCTATTTTTGTGGTTGAGAAAAAAAATAATGAAAAGGTTTGAGGAAAATGGAAAATACTGCAGTCTTTTTTTTTTCTCCTTAAAAATGCTTATCAAAAGCAATATTGACACTAAACACTTCAGTCTAGCAAAGTAAAATTAGTCATTATTCTTGCTATTAGGTTTGACTGCAATAGAACTTAATACTTGGTCCCACTGCTCTATCTTGGATGGGTTGTTATAATTTTATTAAAGGCTTAAAAAAAAAGATCAGAAACTAACGCAAACTAATGTAAAGCGAGAAAAAGAAAGGGAAATCTAAGAGAAAGGGAAAAAGGAGGGAAAAAAAGAAAAATGTAAAGAAAAAAGATACAAGCTTTCAATCTGCTTTATAACAATTATAAATTTACCTCTTCTATGGTTACAAAATAACTTTCTTTTTTTTTCTATAATCCATCATGCCTAATCATCATAACCATACATCATATCTTCATTTTTTCTTTCATACAAAAAAGTTTATAGAGATTTATAGTCAGCAATAAATCTAGACATTATCTTTTTTCAGATCGAAGACATCAATTTAGTTATCTCAGCAACTTCTATCATCTTCACCAACCATTCAACCATGGTAGGTAATATTGAATATTTCCATCTGTGTGCCTAATCTTGATGAAGTTAGCATGTATAAAAACAAAGCTTCATTATTTTTTCCCAACTGTCTGTCCATCAACCCCCTCCCCAAAGAGTCTGGTTTCAATTGTATATTCACCTTTAAAATTCTTTGAATCAATATATTTATTTGAATCCAGAATTTTCTAGTTTTTTTATACATCCAACGAACATGATAAAATGTCCCTTCTTGTTCTTCACATTTCCAACATACGTTTGAAGTGTCTTTAGAAATTGTAGACAATTTCTCTGGTGATCCCATTGCTTTATCATTTTGGAAACTGTTTTTTAATATGAAAATGAAACTACTTATATCTACATTAAACCCTTAGTTTAGCAGACCTGAGCTACAATAAGCAAAATTTACATTCTGACAGCCTCCTAAAATAACAAATTTGTCTGCTGCATAAGAAAGCAGGCAGACAATGCTTCCTGCTTCTGCTATAAAATGGATGTATTTGCATGCATACTTTGAGTTCTGAGTGAATGAAGACAGATGCTTGGAAGATGGTTGACTTCCTGTGGAGGATGAGGGCAAGAGGGCAGAGTGTTGAGCAATGATGGCTGCTGAATCAAGGAAGAGAGGTCTGAAAGCACTGGAAAGAATGGGCAAGAGGTAGGATACACCACCAGGAAACTGGGATGGTGACTTGGAGGGAAGGAAAGGATTGGGAAGACTGATCAAGTGAATGAATGATGGGCAGACTGTGAAAACAGCTCCATTTTGGTCCCATATTCTTGTTACTGTTTAACCCATGCTTCCTTGCTGACAGAGCATCTAGAGAAAAAAGGGTCCTTCAACAGAAAATTAATATTCTTCAGGAGGCAGTTTTCTTAAATGCCCAGAGAAGAAGTCTGGGAAGGGAAAGAAAAATGTGAAGGAATACCTTATGTTAACTGGTATTGTTTCTGCTCAAATGGTGCATTAAATTAAGATTTTACTCTATTGTAACATAAACATTTGGGAGCATTTTTTTTTAAACAGACAGACCTTTGTATATCCTTTTTTTAAAAATAAAGCCCAGACAAACATGAATAATAAACTGGTTTGGATGATTTGGATCATGCAAATTAAGAACTTTCATCTTTAAATAAGAAGCAAATTTATCTCTTAATTTTGGCAATAGCACTATTTTCTTAGCAATATAACTGATACTTTGGGGAGGGGGGTCATTTCCTGGAAAGAAAAAGATGCTCTGGAATTAATATTCATGCAGGAAAGAGAAGGTACTTTATCTCTGGCATGCACAGACAGAAAAACAAATGCACAAACAAATCAGAATAGAAGGAATCCCAATAAGCTAAGGAAGACGTGAGCATCTCCTTTAGACTAAAGCTTTCTATAGCTAGAAATTTTATTGCTTGAAGTGGAGAGAGGATTCACTGTAACTCCTGGATACCACTTTGCCTATGCTAACAAAACTGTCACTCACCAGACAGACAGACACCGCCATACTCCTCTGAGTAATACACTCTGTATCATTTCCAGGCAGAGTCTATGGATCTCACAGCAATTCATTGTGACACCTGCAAAGCAACATTTAAAAGGGAGGCTCCTAACTCCTGTCCTGATAATTGTGCAGTACTGGTGGGGTTGACAAGTTAGAAAGGTTGGAGCCTTGGCCCCTGTCTTACAATGAATCCAGACAAAGAGCTTTCAGCAAATATTTACTCCATTGAGTGTTATAAGAAGGTTGATTCTTTGTTATATCTTGTATTCCAAATATATTCTCAATTAATTATATGAACTGATTATACAACTGATGAAGAGGAAACATGGTCCTGCAGTGTTATAATGTACAACTAAATCTTCTTAAATAATATCTTTAGCCTTTTTTAAAAAAAAACAGACCAAGTACATTTTTATATAAGAATGCTGCAAAAATACTGAAAACCTGAAAAAGTACTGAAGAAAATAATTCATACTGGCTGATTTTTTTAAAGAAACCATTACATGATTTCCACTCCCCTGGAACATGATTTAAGGCCTGCAGTTAAATAAAAATAACCCCAAACAGTACAGCAAATAGTTTCTTCCACTTAACCAAGAGATATCTTATCAGAGATGTTTGAAAAATGTATATTGGTCTTACATTTTTCTGACAGGACTACTGACATCTCAGCAGTCTGTTATTTCTATAAAAGGATTCCACACCATCTAGAATTTGTTTAAATTCTTGTACAATGGAAGACTGATTCTAAATCTAGTTTTAATCTACAGTAATCCAAGTAACTCTAGATTGCAAACTTTATGAGCAATGCTTCCTATCACTTTATGGTCAATCTAGTCTTAAATGCAATGAAAACATTCACATTTTGGTGGGGTGCATTTCCTGAAAATGCCCCCTCTTTATTTGCCTTCACACTAGCCTACATAACAGTTGGAATATTGTTTCTCTGTGATTAGCTTTTTCTTCCCTAGCTCCATTCTGATCTTTTCAGAAAAGTTGTCAAGCATTGCATCTGGCAATTTCTTCATGTAAAACAACAAGCCATGTTCCTATCCAATAGGTTCTATAACTTAGCATTCTATGCCTACTATTCAGATGGAACACATCTTCCATATTCAAATTTATTAAGTTGTGTCAAAATCCAAGCCAAATGAAATCCTCAGCATTGCTTAAAATTCATTGCATTACATTTGGGGGACTGAAGTAAAGCATCACAAGAATCAAATGCCATCATGGGACACTGTTTGCTTAAAAATTACATATAACATGTAGCTTTCATTGAAATTGTAAATCTCTGGATGTTACTTTACTTCATAAATCTCTGGAAGTAGTACCTTACTTCTTAAGGTACTATTCTTTTTAAACCACTTAAGAAAACTGTGGCTCTTCTTTTAATAAGTATCATAAACTTTCCACTGCAAACTTCTTTAGTGATAGACAAAATATCTCAGTTCTCTTTGAATAAAGAACAAATCACATAATATCTATGTTAGATACTTTTCTTGTAGGTCAAATTATATGATACAAATAGGGAATTACATTGTTAATCAATTGTCATTTGCATATTATCCATGCTATCAATCAATCTGTACAAAATGATTAAAGGGGATCATAACAGCAATATAGTCTTCTATCAAATCTAATGAATATTCTCTATTAAGATAATATAATTTGCATTTGAAGTATGAAAAATCACCAGTCACATGGAATATGATCATGGTCTCTATTCATCTATTTCATATATGTTAAATGATCTCTGACAGCAGAAACTGGGGGAATAAAAGACTTTTCTTCATAGCTGAGTTAGGAAAAACCACCAGTTCTGAAACCAAGGGAATTCAATCAATCACTCAATCAATCACTCACTCAATCAATAATTATTTGGTCAATGATCAGCAAAAACAGAGTTAAGCAAATCAATACATAATACTAACTAGCAAAATAAATCACAGAATATACTCTGTTTCCCCCAAAATAAGAAATCCCCTGATAATAAGCCCAATCGGGCTTTTGAGCGCATGGCAATAAGGCCAAGCGCTTATTTCAGGGTTCAAAAAAAATATAAGACAGGTCTTATTTTCGGGAAAACACGGTAACATTCACTCCTCTATTACTATGTTAATCCTATAGTCACCTGGGGGATAAATCCAAAACATTAACAGTTACAAAATAAAAATTATATATCTTGTACAGTTAATAGTTAGGATGTTTCAAACCAAGCAGAATTTTAAAAGAAAGGTAAAAATGAGCAATTGTATCTTGATTTCATTGCAGCAACCCAAAACACAATGGAAAACTAAACCCAATGCTAATGCTTCTTCTGCCAACAAAACATGCTATGTTCTTATTTACACTGTGCAGGATGTGCTAAAGATAGAGGTTTTTGGATTGTCCAGCTTTGTTTCTCTCTTTTTCCATCAACTGTCAACAGCTAACATTTAAAAAAAATTATCAATGATCCTCATTTATGTAGGATGCAGAGGAGCTGAGTTTTAGCAAACAAGTACATTTAGCCTTTGTTAAAATTTGCTCTGGATTTGTGTTTTTGTTCCAGAATAGTGTTAAACCTGTTTTCAAATGGTGCCTGAACAACGTTTGACAGATACAGGAAAGCTTAGACCAAGAAATAGCAGAGAAATGACTGGTTTATCAGTATTTGATACAAATCCCCTACCAGGGATTGATTTGGGAACTTGGGAAGAGTCCAGTTTGAAACAACCAGATTTTCCTGCTACCTGAACTAGAATAACCCTGGAGGATAATGCCTAACAAGGAAAGTTAGATGATGCTTTCCAAAAGTAAATTAGAGGTGTTACTGAACACTATGTATTGATTACTGCTTGGCATTGCTTTACAGTGAACCAATGAACCATTTGGAATAAAATGAAGCATTTGGAATGAATATTGGTTCAAACTTCAAAAGATATACAAAAGCTTCTAGGCTTTTCTTATTTGATTTTTTTAAACTCAAAAAATAAAAAAGGTGAAAAGGGCAACATTTATGTAAATGGTTTGTCAAAGGTTCTCAGCAAGGGAATTAAAAGAGATTAAGACCTGATAGAGGTAGGGCAATGAAGGAGGTTTGCTTAGTTCTTCTTATTTGTTTATGCTTATTCACTAACTTGATTTATTGAATAAATAGCTCTGTTGTTATTTAGAAATTAGTTGTTTCTTTCTTCTCTACAGTTCCCCAAAGCTAAAGAAAGACTTACTGAAGTATTAAAATGGTTAATTTAAAATTGAATGGATATAAAATAATATTTTTTTTTCTAAAAAGATATGCTTTAAAGAAAGTTTTAAAATGTTTAAATTTGAATTCTTAAAGGGGAGGCTGATGAACAATTTTTAAAAGAGGAGTTAAAGAGTGTGAGGGAGTTTTGAATCTTGTAGTAAGTTAGTATATTTTAGCTTATGTTTGTTTAATGCTATACCCTGTTTTTGCTCTGGGAAGTCGGGGGCGGGGGTGGGGAAGGGGGGGGTTGAAGGTTGAGTGGGGATAAAATGGTTACCTAATTTTTAATAAAATTAAAAGATAGATAAATGTATTAATAGAGAAGTAAGAAAAGTGGGGGAAATGTTATAATAAAGGAAATGATAATATTAAGATATGATAAATATTGGAGGAGCAAAAAGAAGACATAAAAGATGTATTCAGAAGATATATTGAATGATTGATTATGTATTGTTTGTTTGTTTGTTTACAAAATAAAAAAACTTTTTGAATAAAAAAAAAGCTTCTAGGCCAGTGATGGCTAACCTTTTTGCCGTCGCGTGCCAAAAGCGGGAGGAGCCCAGAGGGATCGCGCGTGTGAGGGCCCACACTCATAATTCAATGCACCCCACCCCCCACGCATGCATATGTGACCTCCCTGTGTGACCCTCACTTTTGGCACACAATGGTACGGTGGGCCCGGTAGGCCCATTTTTCGCCCTCCCCAGCTCCAGAGGCTTTCTTGGAGCCTGGGGAGGGGGAAAACGGCCTTCCCAATTCCCCGGAGGCCCTCTGGAGGCTGGAAATGGCCCATTTCCCGACTTCCAGTGGGCCCAGAAGGCCCAAAAATCAGATGGCTGGTGTGCGCATGCGTGCTGCAGCTGAGCTAGGGTAACGTTGGTGTGCCCACAGATATGGCTTTTTCGGGCCCAGAAGGCCCGAAAATCAGATGGCTGGTGTGCCATAGGTTCGCCATCACGGTTCTAGGCTTTACTTATTTGATTTTTTTAAACTCAAAAAATAAAAAAGGTGAAAAGAGAAAAAATTATGTAAATGGTTTGTCAAAGGTTCTCAGCAAGGGAATTAAAAGAGATTAAGACCTGATAGAGATAGGGCAATGAAGGAGGTTTGCTTAGTTCTTCTTATTTGTTTATGCTTATTCACTACTTGATTTATTGAATAAATAGCTCTGTTGTTATTTAGAAATTAGTTGTTTCTTTCTTCTCTACAGTTCCCCAAAGCCAGACAAAGACTTATGTGTTGAACCTAGGACTGCATCTAAAACCTTAAATCAATTACTAAAATAAATGATTATTAATATGAGTGGTTTCTAAAAAAAAGAAAACATTTCTGTAATCCTGAAAGGAGTTGTCAGTCACAACTTCACAATGTGCTGTGTGAGTGCTGACCATATGGTCGAAGGATTTCCTGATCTTTTGGGGAAACATGTCATTTTTAGAGATGGAATAACTCAACGGGTAGCAGATCCTACCAACTGTGGTGCTTTATCCTCTTGAAGAGCATCTCCCCAAAGATCTGTATGGTTCTCCCCTTGCAGCCATCTTGCAAATTGTAGAAAATCTGGCTTTAATCCCAGCCTGAGTTCATGGTGGCTATCATGCCTCTGTTAATTTTCTTTTGATATATCGGATTGTTTGTTTTGGGTATGCATGTGTTTTGTTTTCTTTTTTTCATTTAATTGTTCTTTACAGGTAAGCCACTTGGAGGTTTCGGTCTAGATAAGAGGAGCCTAAACCTTTTGCCATTATACCTCCCTTTAGTGCAGTGTTTCTCAACCTTGGTAGCTTGAAGATGGGTAAACTTCAACTCCCAGCGCTGCTGGCTGGGGGATTCTGGGAGTTGAAGTCCACCCATCTTCAAGCTACCAAGGTTGAGAAGCACTGCTTTAGTGTAATCTGGAAGTACCCCCTCTAAGAATCCAAACAAGAAAAATGAATATAAATGAACAATGAAAACAGTATAGGTAGTTCTCTACTTACAACAGTTCATTTAGATGGGAGTTCAAAATTACAACGGCCCTGAAAAAAGTGACCATTATGACCATTTTTCACACTTACGATCATTGCAGTATCCCCATGGCCACATGATTAAAATTCCGATTTTTTGGGGGGCGGGCAACTGGTTCATATTTATGACAGTTGCAGAGTCCCGGGGTTATGTGATCCGCCTTTTGCAAACTTCTGACAAGCAAAGACAATAGGAAATCCAGATTCACTTAACAACAGGGTTACTAACTTAAGAACTGCAGTGATTAACTTAACAACTGTGGCAAGAAAGGGCATAAAATGGGTCAAAACTCACTTAACAAATTTCTCATTTAGCAACTTAAATTTTGGGCTCAATTGTAGTCTTACGTCAAGGGCTACCTGTACAATGAAACTTGGGGAAAGGTAGATTTATTAAATGTTCTTCATGCTTTTTCTGGACTCTACCTGCAACCTACTCAAAGAAGATACAACTCACAGTTTGGGAAACCCTGCTCTAGATCCAAGCAAGTAAAGAAATAAAATCCCAGAAGGAGATTTCTGGGATTTCTCACAGGTCTCCCACTTCCTTGAATCTAGATTTCTGGCCTCTAGATGTCCATATGGGCATGACCATCCTTACTAGCATGATGAAAGGCTAGCTATTGAGGTCTACTAAGATTACTTAGTAGTTAATGGATAATTGATCTCAGAAATGGTGGTATCAAAGCAATACACTGAAGTGGATTGATCCCAGCATATTAGGGTTCCATAAAGGGAGATTAGTCCTTTATGGAAAGAGAACTTCTGTTCAGTGCATAGCAGTGGAAGAAACTAACATAGAGAACTGGTAAAGCGCCAAGTGATTTAAGGAAAGTATATTTAAGAAGGAATAATCAGCAAATTGTAGACTAGTCCTCTGGCATCCATCTGGGAAAAAATTTAGAGCAGATAATAAAGAGATCCATCTGTAAGCATTTAGAAATAATGGGGTACTTGCCAGATGCCAGCATGGACTTGACATTTTTTCCATAACATTTTTGATTAAGGACTATCTAATAGAGAATGCTAAAGATACAATATGTCTTGACTTCAATAAAGAATTGGACAAAGTATGCCATGACTTTCTGATTGATGTTAGTTAAGTGTGGTAGGGGTAATTTGACAATTAGGTAGCTACATAGTGGTCTCAAAAATCACAGTCAAAAGGTGCTCATGAAGTGTTCCTCACCATTTTGGAGACAGCTTTTAAAGATTGGTCCTAGGTTCTCTATTTTGCATTAAGCACTCTGTTTTAATGGCATTCCTGTCCATTTTTTTAAACAGAGGAAAAATAACAAGGAATGCTGTTGATTCTAGAGAAACCATGTTGAGGCATTTTAGGCTGGCTTTAAATGTAAAATGGGATGGTCTCAGCTCATAGTGACTTAAATATTTCCAAAAGGGGAGAGCTAGCAACTTCTTTCTTCCCTTCTTTGTTTCTACAAAATGGAAAAACCAGACTAAGAAAACAATTACAATATGAGTACAAAGTGGAAAGAAGAATCAGCCAACCAAAACCAATTTTAAAAAAGGAATACTAATTGTGTATATGCATACAGATACATTTAAATATGTATGTAATTTTGTCAATGTAACCATTTTAAATATCCATATTCAGTATTCCTGTCCAAAACATTTGTATAGTCAATGAAAATCCATTAATAAAAAGATTAGTCAATTTTGAGAACATGTTTAGTGCAGTATTAATTATGAATACATTTTCCCTGTAGAATTTTCCAGATCTCTTTGTTTGTGGCATTACATTTTCAATAAAGATATTTTAGCATATTTTGTAATTAGCACTCATCCAACAAGAAAAGTCTTTGGTAATCCAATGTGTTGTAGCAACAAACTAAAAAAATGAACAATAGGAACAATAGGAACCATTTCTTTAGGTAGGTAGATTTTATGTATTAGGAAATATGGAGCAATAACAACTTGTGAATGTTGTGCAACTCTTCCAAATTCCTGCAAAAATGTCCAGTCAATAGCATTGAGTGACTAGGCATATCCATTAAAAATACTGAAATCTTAATGGGGCATAATATTGCTCATGGATTTTTTATGGTCAGTTTTTAATGATTTGCCTGTGTGGTTCAGATTCAATACCCAAGTCCATGTGCTATGGGAAACTATAGCACTCCCACACACACAAAACCAAAAATATGGATTTGGTATGCAGACAACACTTTTGTTATAATAAAAAAGAAACAACATGTAAGAAGAAGACACATGAAACAAGTAACAAAATCTTCAAATGAATAAAATTCACAAGGAAAGAAGGAAACAACAACACACTATCCTTCCTGGATATCCTCATTAGCAGAGAAAACAACAGCAAATTAGAAACACAAGTCTATTGAAAAACAACCCATACTAATCAAGTGTTTCATTATCAAAGTAACAACCCAACTCCCTACAAAGGGAGCTGTGTAAGAACATTATTCAGGCAAGTATAAATGTGCTGCAGTAACCCAGAATGCCACAAAAAAGAAACAAATTGCCTTTACAACATCGTCCAATAAAATGGTTACCCACACAACTTTATCAAAATGTGCCTGACTACTCAACCCATCACAACCAACAGAAGCAATGAAAATATAATACTGTCATACTTCAAAAATGTATCAAAACTACCAATAGGTTATTACTGTCATATGACTTCACTGTACCACACAAACCAACCAAAGCTCTCCACAAACTTTAAGTAAACCAAAAGAGCCAATAGCCAAGAAGAAAAACAGGAGGAGAAGGAGTCATTTACAACATACAGTGTAAGAACCCCAATAGTGATTTTGTAGGACAGACAAACTGAAATTTAGCAGAGCACATCCAGAAGACACAATGAAAACTCTTTAATCTCACAACACATGCACAACCTCAACCAAGTTTTCAACTAAGAAACTGTGATCATCCTAAATCAAGCTAGTTTAAAAATTTTAGGGGATACTTCGAAGCTTGGTTCTCAGACACATCAGATGTCAATAAGGTAAAGGTAAAGGTTCTCCTCGCACATATGTACTAGTCGTTCCCAACTCTAAGGAACGGTGCTCATCTCCATTTCAAAGCCGAAGAGCCAGCGCTGTCCAAAGAAGTCTCCGTGGTCATGTGGCCAGCATGACTAAACACTAAAGGCGCATGAAACGCTGTTACCTTCCCACCAAAGGTGGTCCCTATTTTTCTACTTGCATTTTTTACTTGGAAGCTTGGTTCTCAGACACATCAGACATTAACAGTCATATAGAAATAAACCACATTTACACCCATTCAGAAGATACGATTAAAAATGCTAAGAAGAAAACAAAAGAACAGAACACATATTCTCCAGCTATCAACACAGTGATAATCAGAGATTAACACCAAACTATTAAGAAGAAAAAAGTACCCTAGTCAAGGTACCACCAAGGAGAAAACCACACCTCCACCAACACTGGCAGGGCAAGCTGCTGTATATAAACAAGGAGCAAACCTCACACTCACTGATGATATTACCTACTTGGTTAATGAAATGTCCGCAAGCAAACAACAAAGCTCAGAGATCACTGAGGATACCACAGTTCGACCCTGAGCTACATATATACTCTTCTATTGGATATAAATAGTTTTTCCAACTATTTCTCATGATTACTATTCATCACCATTTATTCATAGACAACGTATCATTCTACCATAATTTTACACATCTAACAGTTTAAAAGTGATTGCACAAAATATTCATTAAACATTCCCATCTTATTAAAATGGCTTAGGGATGAGGTAAGTAATTCCTGCCAGGTTTCAGGATGATCAAATATATGGCATATTTTCAAATATATGGCATATATAACAGTATGTGTGTGTATGTGGTATATGGGAACAGTGAGGTGGAGCTTTCAGGAAGGTATACAGGAACAGACAATCCAGGCCTTGGAAAGAATCCGTTGTTACATCCCCTAACCAGGGGTGAAATCCAAATTTTTTTGCTACCGCTTCTGTGGGTGTGGCTTGGTGGGTGTGGCTTGGTGGGCATGGCAGGGGAAGGATACTGCAAAATTTCCATTCCCACCCCACTCTGGGGCCAGCCAGAGGGGGTATTTGCCGGTTCTCCAAACTACTCAAAATTTCTGCTACCAATTCTGTGAACTACTCAAAATTTCTGCTACCGATTCTCCAGAACCTGTCAGAACCTGCTGGATTTCACCCCTGCCCCTAACCCTCACAGCTTCAACCTTAAACTGTCTGTCGTGGACCTCACCCCATTCCTAAGAGGTCCGTAAAGGGGCCATGCATAACTGCACCAGTGTGCCTACCATCCTTGTCCTACTGTCCCCATTTATTTGTATTCAGTTATTTCGTTCATATCCATGTTTATATTTATACCTGCTATCTTGTACATGTTTGACAAATTAATAAATACAAAATAAGAAAATAAGAAATTAAGACTGCTTTGCCTTGGTTCTTTTTTGTATAAAAGGGGCACAGCAAAACTGGCAGGTTTTCAAGATTCTGCTATTATATGATACAACAAAAAAAATGGCATTCCTGAAAGCCTTGCTGTGTCTATTTTTGTGATCTTGAAGAGCTTTTTGTTGAGATATAGGCCTTTCTCTGAGCTCTGAAAACTCTTTCTGTATGCATACCAGCCACTGAAGACTTCCATTGCTATTTACTTCTTTAAAAAGCCCAAATTTCTAAATAAAAAGTAAGACACAATTTCCTCAACTGAGTGCTCTACAATCATCTTTACTGCATTATTTTTTGCAATCCTTCATATATTAGTGATCAGAAAAACATTAATGCAGAGAATATTTTTTTTTAAAAAAGATGTAGAGCTCAGATACAACCTTGGCTACACTTCTATATCAGTATTTGTCCCCACTTGAGAAAGTAAATTTGGCATCTGATTAGATTCGGGAAACACAGAAAAGTAATTTCTTGCTTTTAGCTTTTTATTGTTAATGAAAGATGGAATTAGTTTGGTAGCTGCCTAATTAAACTACAGCAGCAGCTTACATTCCCATTATTATTCTGGCATGGCTCCTGCTTTAATGGGGATTTGCTTTAAGCAACTAACTAACCAACTAATCAAGAATTCTAGTGAGTGGAAACAAGAATAAATTTAAACAAAAAAATGCCTTTGCTTTTCTGGATTAAATATTTAATTTCCACTGCAGACTAATATCAAGAATACAAGATAACTGATTTTAGAAACTGTGTTTTCTCATTCTGCAACAAACCTTGTTTCTCCATGGATGCCAAATATTTCTGCCTTTCAATATGTCTCAAATAAGTTTCAGCCAACTCAAATAAATTCCATGTAAGTAATGTTCTACTCTCTTCAGTAGCAGATTGAATTTCCTTCTAAAATACAGCACGTTTAGTTCCTCATATAAACCAGATGATGTAACCTTTCATAAATGAATGTTTTTTATTTGCATGGAATAGAATAGAATAGAATTTGCATGGAACAGAACAGAACAGAACAGAACAGAACAGAATTCTTTATTGGCCAAGAGAGCAGCCAGTTTTTATCTATCCTGTAGGGTAATATGTCCCAGAAATTCATATTGCCAAAAGACAAATAACCCAAGGGAATGATAGCAAAGATTTTGCTCCACTAAACTTGTTTAACAATTGAATTTCACTTGTTTGCACTGATTTCAAGGATCAGAACTAAAAACACACTTCCCCATTTCTCTTGACACAGATGTGCAAATGGATCTATACTCCACAGAGTGTATGTGCACTTTGCTTAGACATTGCATTAACTTCACAGGATATCTCAGGTGTCCATAACATGCCAGTCTGGCATCTGCCAGACCTCTTGCCCTTCCTTTTCCTTTCTATGGCTTGCCAGGGGAAGGAGACAAGAAGGTGCATTTGTAATTCAGTAACAACCTCTGGCTTTCCCTGAGTCCCTCGGCCAAATGCTTTTCTCTGCTGGCAGAAAAACGAGCATTCAAAATAGAGGTCTTGTATTTGGAAACTCAGACATGTCTTGAATTTATGTCTTTAAACAAGCTTCTTTTTCCTTTTAGTCTTAACACTTTGTCTTGAGGGAAATGAGTGCTTTCTGACTGGCCATTTTCATGGTGGTAGTCATCATGTGAGAGCTACCACAACACTTTCTAAAAATTCCAAATGTGACCACAAACCTGAAAAGGCTGGAGATGCTTGCAGTTCCCTGTTGAGCACAAGCCTCTCTAGTCTATAGTTTAGTACACAGGGCAATGGCCTGATTTAGATCATGTTTGCTCAAACATAAGTGCATCTGAGTCCATGCCTCAGCACACATATTTTTACTGGCATAGTTGCCATTGCAGTAAACCGTTTTCACACTGTTTTGGGAACATAAAAGGGCTTCTGACTACATTATTTGGCTTCCTTCTGTCCCACTAGGTCGGATGTCTGCAACCTGTGGCTCCGGAGCCACATGTGACTCTTTGGGCCCTCTGCTGTGGCTCCCTGTTGGATGATCCCACCACTGGCTGGCCCCAACCCTTACCTTCCCCTTCCAGTTACTCCTTGTCTGGCCTGAGAAGGTAAGGGCGACGGCAGGGGATGGAGAAGTGATCGGGGCAGAGACAGAGAGATACAGAGAGAGGGGAAGAGAGAGAGACATACAGAGATACAGAGAGAGGGGGGGAGAGAGAGGGAGGGGGAGGGAGAGAGAGAGAGAGAGAGAGAGAGAGAGAGAGAGAGAGAGATGTCACATGGGTTTTGTGGTTCACGTTGTTTTTTAACAACCAGTTCTCTGCCCTAATGACCGGCTGGGTAGGCATGGCTAGGGGGGGTCATGTGACTGGTAAAAGTAAGTGATGTCGAGTTGGCCACACCCACCGAGGTTTTGTGGCTCCCGGTGTTTTCTTTTCTGTGGGAAATGGGTCCAAATGGCTCTTTGAGTGTTTAAGGTTGCAGACCCCTGCACTAGGTAGACCAGACCAGGAAATCAACTCCACGGGAAAGCTACAACTACTTTTATTGAGACTTGCTATACTAACAGAATCTTGCAATCTTCCACCTTCTTTTACTCCAGTGAATTAAGCAGCATCTATCTGAGCTTGTTCCAAATCTTGTTGTTCTGGACTTAAAAAGTATTTCAGTCTTTTTTTTTTTTTTTTTTTTGGCCTAGGTAACAGTTTCTGCCTATTTCTGTCAAAGCCATATTCTTTACCGTCTATACTTCTTGATGTGCTTTCATACTATGAGTGACCATATCCAGATCACTCTGGAAGGAATATCATTTGAACAACATGAAAGTACACCTGAAAGCTGAAGATGGCAGGCTGATTAACACTGAGCCAAGGGTAGTCTACCATTAAGCAAAGCATAGCAGTGAGACAGGGAAAACACAGAATAACAGAATTGGAAGGGACATTGGAGGTCTTCTAGCCCACCCCTGCTTATGCAGGAAATCCCATACCATTTCAGACCAATAGTTGTCCAATCTCTTCTTAAAAACTTCCAATGTTGGAGCATTCACAACTTCTGGAGGCAAGTTGTTCCACTGACTAATCATTCTGTCAGGAAAGTTCTCCTTAGTTCTAGGTTGCTTCTCTTCTTGATTAGTTTCATCCATTGCTTTTTGCCCTGCCTTCAGGTGCTTTGGAGAATAGCTTGACTTCCTCTTCTTTGTGGCAACCCCTGAGATATTGCAACACTGCTATCATGTCACCCCTAGTCCAGAAGTGGGTTGCAAAACGCATCGCTACCGGTTCACTCGTGTTTGCGTGTGGTTGCGTGCATGCGCTGCTTCTGCGCATGCGCAGAAGCGTCCGGCGTGGGTGGGCGGAGCCTGCTGCTACCGCTGCTACCAGTTTGCTGATCCGAGTAGAACTGGTAGCAACCCACCACTGCCCTAGCCCTGCTTTTCTTTAAAATAGACATACCCAATTCCAGCAACTGTTCTTTATATATTTTAGTCTCCCATACCCTAATCATTTTTGTTGCTCTTCTCTGCACTTTTTCTAGAGTCTCAACATCTTTTTTACATCATGGCGACCAAAACTGGATGTAGTATTCCAAGTGTGGCCTTACCAAGGCATTATAAAGTGGTATTATGTAGACTATTGTATGCAATCTGATCTACCTTTAATATATCCTTCTGCCTCCAGATGTAGATGGATAATGTCCTGCGTCTGGTTTCATGCCATTCATGCTGAACTCCAGATTCAACTGCTAGTCCATCTGGTTTATCTGTACAATGCTGGCAGTGGAGAGGTAATATGGCTTTGACACTTCATTTCAAACAGCAAAGTGCCTCTGAGTTTCCCAGAATGGAACTGTTGCTCAAAAGGAATTTTAATTTAAAATTGAGTAATTACATTGACAATGACAGATACTACTAACTCTCTAGGTTTCAAGCAAAACTCTTTCCCTGCTCAATCTGGAGATCTGGATATTAACATTTTTTAAAAAAAAACCCTGATGGGCAGAAATTGATCTGTATACTCAGCAGCCTCCAGTCAATTGCTGAAGTAGCAAGAGTCACACCGGTTAAATACATATAAAGAGAGAATTTTGCCATTAAGTCTTTCTGCATAGGATTGCAGTATTAACTGCTCCATCTAAAATACAGGTAGTCCTATTTACAACAGTTCATTCAGTGACCATTCAAAGTTACAACAGCATTGAAAAAAGTGACTAATGACCGTTTTTCACACTTATGATCTTTGTAGCAGCCCCATGATCATGTGATCAAAATTCAGATGCTTGGCAACTGGTTCATACTTATGACCGTTGCTGTGTCCCAACGTCATGTGACTACCTTTTGCTACCTTTTGACAAGCAAAATCAGTGGGGAAGCCAGATTCACTTAACAACTATGTTACTAACTTATCCACTGCAGTGATTCACTTAACAACTGTGGCAAGAAAAGGCATAAAATGGGGCAAAAATCACTTAGCAAATGTTTCACTCAACAACAGATATTTTGGGCTCAAATTGTGGACGTAAGTCAAGGTCTACCTATAATACCAGTCGTTTGCAGCAAGGTGTGGTCTTAACACCTGAGACTTATGGAATGGACATCAAGAACCATTTCCAATGATAACACATCCCTTCTCTTTTGTCCTTGGACTTTCCAAAGGTATCTAAATCCATTGTAAGCAGTGGTGGGTTTCTATTAGCTCTACCAATTCGCCCAGGTTTGGGTGAACCGGTAGCGGCAATCATGAGCTGAGAGCGAACCGGTTTGCTCTGACTGTCAGCTGGGCCTTCCCACCCGCCCCTGCATTATACCTACCTATATTCAGTCGTTTTTAGCCCAGCTGAAAGGCGCAGCGGATTGCCGCACCTCAGCTGTTCCAAAATGCAATGCGCTTGCGCAGATCATAAGTTTGGCGTGCGTGTGAGTGAAGCGAGTGAAGCACATGCGCAAAGCAAACCAGTGGTAACATCGGTTGAAACCCACCACTGGATGAGAGAATAGCTTAGAGAAGCAAAATGCCAGATAACAATAACTAGTGACTTATGCTAGTAGACAAAGCAGGAAACCAGATTGAGACAAGGTAGCAGAACTAGATTGCTATTGTGAAATGCTTTGACGTGCCAAAATTGTTCCATATATGTTCCATGATATTTTTACAGCGATTGTAAGTTCGAAATGTCATCATAGCATGATTTATTTAGGAAAAGGCACTGAATCATTATATTGAAGTAGGCAAAAGCCATGAAAATGAATGAAGATATAGAACAGCAGGTAATATTTTGTGCCAAAAATAACATTCTTTTCTGGCCTCATTTTCATTCTGAATCACGTGTGGCTTCTAACTGGGTAATACATTTAAATGTGACTTTCATAACATTCAGTTGTTCTATCAGATTCTAATGATTTTGATTAGTGGCACACAATATACATCTGGGGGATGAAATACTTGATTGCTAACAGGCCACCAAATTACGTAAGCCAAATGGGTGTTGGTTGTCCCAACCACCAAATCTCCATCAGCTGTTTAGTTTTGATAGAAATCAGACCATGTTTGATATTTCAAGTCAAATATTTCCAAATTTGGAATGTGGGACACTACAAGGTGAAATGTTATTTCTGGCAACTAAAAATAGTTTCTGGGTGATGTAAAAAAAAAAAAGAAAATTCTTGAGTCATATGAATTGCTTATGTGCATTATTGGCACCTTTTTAGAACAGTATTTACATAGATTTATGGGGAAATCTCATAATGTTAAAATAAATTAATGTAATATTCAATTATAACCCCCCCCGCCATATGTGGGGTTTTGTTATTTGGCTATATTGAGTGTGGGTAATTGTTGAGAGAATTAGTTTGATAAATTGGAAAAAAGTATTACTATTCAGCATATAAAGGACTGGATTAAGGAGATGGGTAATTTATCTAGTTTATAAAGGCAATCTTTTCTACCAATCAAAAAAATAATACAGTATGTTTCTCTTGGTTTAAATTTCATTACATATTAGGACAATACAATCTCATCCTTTTTTAAATTAGATGTTTCAAATACAATGTTTAATGTTTGTCTTGAAGAAATTTCCAGATCGCGAGTGCGATTTTTACTTAATGCTGCTTTTCTCATACAAAGATTTGAAAATAACTTTTCAAGTCACAAAGTCCTGTGCTAGAATTTGTATGATATGCTGTATCATTGTTTAGGATTGGAATTTTTTATTTTAATTATTTTTTTAATTTATTATTAAACCTCTATGCCATCCATCTCGCCAAGGTGACTCTAATTGATTTACAGTGATTTTATAATAATATTATGCATCTTATAATAGTATTTTATTCTGATTTATTTTACTGTCTATGTTCTCCATTATTTTTAGACTCTATTATACTTATTGTTTTTCTGTAATAGACGTATGCATGCATATATATAAGTAAGATAAAGGTTCCCCTTGCACATATGTGCTAGTTGTTCCCGACTCTAGAGAGTGGTGCTCATCTCCATTTCAAAACTGAAGAGCCAGCTCTGTCCGAAGATGTCTCCATGATCATGTGGCCGGCATGACTAAACACCAAATGCACATGGAATGCTGTTACCTTCTCACCAAAGGTGGTCCCTATTTTTCTACTTGCATTTTTTATGTGCTTTCGAACTGCTAGGTTGGCAGAAGCTGGGACAAGTAACGGGAGCTCACCCTGTTACGCGGCACTAAGGATTTGAACCACTGAACTGCCAACCTTTTGATCGACAAGCTCAGCATCTTAGCCACTGAGCCACTACGTCCATATATTACTATTTATTACTATTATTATTTATAAGGTAGTAGTTTAGAGAAGACTGGCTTAGTATGAAAAGCAGTTGAGCTTCTTGAAGGAAGAGCTCAAAGCAGCTATAATGAAAGCTGGAATTTATAATGAAAGCTGGAATTCTTAGATATCTCAATGCTATGCTCCATCATTAATAGGAAGAGGAAGGATTTGTTTCTTATTCCATGAGACAAACAGGACAGTAGCTCCTAAACCCTTGTAAGAATTCAGTCTTTGATCCTTTCTATATTATACTGCTCTAAAAGAACAGGTTACTTATATTCTTTTTTTCCTTCCAAGCTGTATTAATTTATTTTGATGAAAGCGAAGAGTGATGGATTTTTTAGTAATTCTTTCAAAGGAGAAAGAATTACTATGAGAATCTCTCATAGATAAAGGATGACTTTTTGCAATGATTTCATTAAGAAATGCCCAGGATTGTGTGTTAAAATTCTATTTTATCACATACTCTTATTTTATACAGTGCTCTTCTTTTGCTCTTTTATTTTATATAATAAATATATACACATACACATAGACAACGTTTAATCTCAAGGGAAGATTTCTTGACTGCTCCCAGAGGGTGTTTTAGGAGCAATGCTACTACCATAGTTTATGGGAAGTGCTATTCCTGAGAAATGGTAAGAGAATTTCTTATTCTGTAAAATAATTGAGAAATCACCCAGTCACCTTTTGTATCTGCCAATTTAGTTCAGGTAGTCCTCACACTCATGGGCGCTTGTGTGCTTGCACACGAATGCAACCCTTTACACATGCCACAGACACCAATCACATGCTTCTCAACTGGCTTGCAACAAACAGAGTTAATAGAAAGGCAGAAATAAAATCATAAATCACTTCCAATGATTAACAACTGAAGGGGAAGTGAGGTCGTAAGCCCGCTACAATCATGTGATTTTTCCACTTAACAACCAACAGAATTGGTGGTCAATTGTGGTCGATAACTAAGGAATACCCATACAGAAGTTTGAAGGGCAACCTGCGCGCAGGTCCAGAATAAACTCACAATTTTGCTTCTTTGTGTTAAAAGAAGTAGCGTAATGATGCCAGGTGTCTATATAGATACAGCTGTTTTCTATAGAGCCATGATGGCGAACCTATGGCACGCTTGCCACAGGTGGCAAGCAGAGCCCTCTCTGCAGGCACACCAGCTGTCGCCCCAGACCAGCTTCACAGCACATGTGTGCGCCTCTCACTGACCAGCTGGTCTTTGGATCTCTGCCATGCATGCGCAGGGCCCGGGTTGAATGTGGAGGATGCGCGTGCATATGCGTGAGGGGACAGGGCCCACACGCAGGGGCAGGGCACACACACTCAGGCACTCACATTGCATCTTTGGGGTTTGCGCGTGTGCCCTCCCGTACCCCATTTTGGCCTTCACCAACCTGGATGCAAACCACCCTCCATGCATGCACCCCCCCCTGCACATCTACCTCGCTCCCCGCGCATGCACGGCAGAGATCTGAAGGCCAGCTGGTCAGCAGGAGTCGCATGCACATGTGCAATGGAGCTGGGCTGGGGTGACACCTGGTGTGCCCGCAGAGAGGGGTCTGCATGCCACCTGTGGCACGCATGCCATAGGTTCGCCATCATGGCTATAGAGCAATAAGAAGCAATTCTCTTGTATGCAAGCTATTCCAGGGGCAACTTTTTGAGAAAGCAGTCTTTTTGAGTTGAGAAAAGCAGGGTGTTTTTTTTTTTTTTTTTGAGAAAGCAGTCTTCTTCTTTGCTTACGTAAACAAATCTACTAATATACAGCACTTTGTAGTATGCTTGCTAGTGAATTTGTTTTTTTCCTCCATTAACCTGATGATGATAATGTTTTTGTTTTTAACATGTGTAATCATGATTGCTTTTTAACAGCAGTAGCTCTAATTGAACCAATTAGTAGTGTCAGGCTTTTTCCCCCCTCTTTAAATGCGTCAAGCTGGGACTCTGGATGGGTATTAGAAGCAAAAGAAGAAGAGAAGATGGAGGGCTTCCAATGAGTGGCAAGCAGTTGGTGTCCCATATGTCACACATTAGAAGGTTCTAAACAAAGCCAAAGGAAAGGAAATCTTAGCAGGACTTCAGACATTTGGATCAGTAGTAAGTTCCTCTAAGTGGTGGACCACAGATCCAGGCCTTGGAAATAAATCTGAATCAGGTGAAATAGGTTTGTCTGCTTTCTAGTGGTGACGTTTTCTTCATCTACAATGCCTAGACCAGGGGTGTCCAACTCTGGCAACCTTATGACCTGTGAACTTCAACTTCTAGAATTCCCCAGCCAGCCATGCTGGCTGGGGAATTCTGGGAATTGAAGTCCACAGGTCCACAACAGTGGTGGTATTTAGCCGGTTCTATCCGGTTCAGGCGAACTGCGGGAGCCTCCGCCCACCCGCCCGGATGTCATCACGTCCTGTTTTTGATGCTGTGTGCATGTGCAGAAGGCTCTGCGCATGCACACTTGCTCACATTTGCGAACTGGTAGCGAAGGTAAGTGAATACCACTGGTCCACAAGTCTTAAAGTTGCCAAGGTTGGATTTCCCTGGTCTAGATATTTTTTTCTTTGTGGCTTTTGTATATCTGGACAAGAAGACTAAGCATGAAAGAGAGCTACACAAAGACAACCCAGCCTGAAGATGCAACCAAATTTAAGTCACGCAAATGAATTTGTTTCCAAGAAAAGTTCTCTATGAAGCATCCTTTTGTTCATTATTGTTCTTTGGTTTTCTCAAATATATTGATATTTCAGAAAGCATATCTCGTCTGCAAATTTTATAGGAGCACCAGCCTCAGATCAAAAACTGACTCATAATTGTGATTATTTAGACCAAAAGATGTATGCTCAGCTAAGATAAATACTTGCAAGTTTGTTTAAGCTCTTTCTGTTGTGAAATAAGACTAACAGCTATCTAACAGCTACCCATTTATCTCAAAGTGGTCACATTTACTTTTCTCCATTATCTTTGATACATCGCATGAGATGCTCAAACGGACTCTCCAGGTGATTCAGAAGTGAGTCTGATGGGAACTGATGGGAACTTAGATTCACTTCTAGAACTGTTCCTCCCATAAGCAGATAACTCAATCTAAATCTGAGCATGAGGGACAAACTAGCAAATTTTTCCACTGAAGGTCCTCTTGGAGAACAGCTGCCTGATTTTAATCATGGAAATCCCAGGCCTTCCTCCTGCCCAAACATTTGTTTTTTTCCAGAAGTTGTGCTTTTGTGATTGAAAGGTCAGAGAACATCTTGCTTAACTACAGTCGTTCTTTGGGCATCTGCTTCCATTTTTAATTCCCTGTGATTTCCAGATGGCACTTTGAGGTCGAGCTTTACCTCAAACAATACATGCAGACTCATTATCATCATCAGAAGGAGAAAGATAATTAAGTCAATGTATGTCAGAATTATGTCTCAAATGCTACTGTTCCAGAAATGAAACAGACTGTTATCATCTTCCTGACTGCCTTATCAACAATTGGCAAAAACAAAATTTAGAACGCATTTTCACTAGATTCTTACATAAGTGAAACTTTCTTCTTCTTGCTATTGTTATTGTGAATGTGAAACTAATTTTATAGAATCACAGTTCTTGTACCTCCCATCTGTATTTAGTCTCTTCTAAAATACGTAAAGAAAGTCCTAAAATAAAATGCTCAAAGTCTGACAATCAGAAAGGCTCAATAGAATGGAGATTATAGCATTGAATTTTTACCCCATTACCTTTTGTGCATTTGGATTGTTTTGGTACTATTTTTATGAACTTGTGTAACAATTAGTGCTGCATAATAAACAAATTTAAAGAAAATAATCCGATGCAATCAAGTTGGAGCAAAGCAGAATGATTTTGCACTTCCTGAGGCCAAGTATTTTAAAGAATATCATTTCTTTAAGATGATATGAGGAGAAGAATATCAGAGCATTTCTCATGCTGATCTTTGTACAACTCTAAAAACTATAGGTGGAACACCTCACTGGTCTAATCTATATAATAGACTAATAAATAATTGTTTGATTGACTCCATCTTTAGATCATCCAACAACTACATTCTTCAGATAGCTTAACATCAATAACCAAATAGAATAAAATATTAAAACTCAACCGAGAACTATAAAAATAGGTTTGGTGGGGGTAAAGTAGAAGGAGTAGGAAAAGAAAGGAGTTCTTGAAACCAGAAAGAGTTGTCTGAACAAAAACCTCAAGATTTGTGGGAAAGCAAACAAGACCAAAAACATAAAAGTTTCTATTTGATCTATAGTATATCTGAATATATTTTGCTTTCTCCTTATTCTATATATTTATATACTTTTCTTATTTCCATAAAACACTTCTGTTCAGCTGCTCTGCTGGGTCATTTGTTAAATTGGGAGAAGGAAGGAGGGAAAGGAAGAGGGGAGGGGAAGGGAGGGAAGGGAAGGGAAGGGAAGAGAAGAGAAGAGAAGAAGAAGAGAAGAGAAGAGAAGAGAAGAAGAAGAGAAGAGAAGAGAAGAGAAGAGAAGAGAAGAGAAGAGAAGAGAAGAGAAGAGAAGAGAAGAGAAGAGAAGAGAAGAGAAGAGAAGAGTGCTTCTAATGAGACCAAGTCATGGAGCACAGGAAAACAAATGTTCTGGAATCTTCCTATTATTATTTCTTCATTCATTCTGATATAAACATGGAATCTGCAGAGAAAATTAGTGCCTAAGCTGCATATGTTCTTGGTTGATATGCTAACTTCTTCTCACAGAATTAATTATGTACAATCTGATACATTTCTCTAGCTCTATAGGAATTTACAACTATTGTCACTTGATATGCCAGACCCTTAAAGCTAACATTGGTAATAATTTAAACTTGGGTATACAGACAAAATTCTTGTTCCCATTATAGATGTGTTTATATCGAACTAGTCTAGAGTAGGCAATTTTGGAGCCATCTCCATATTTGGAATTTTGAGAAAAGGGTGTTTTCCCAGCATGACTACTAGGACAGACTTTGTTGTTGTTGTTAGTCGCGAAGTCATGTCCGACCCATCGCGACCCCATGGACAACATTCCACCAGGCCTTTCTGTCCTCTACTATCCTCTGGAGTCCATTTAAGCTGATGCCTACTGCTTCAGTGACTCCATCCAGCCACCTCATTCTTCTTTTACCCTCAGTCTTTCCCAGCATTAGGCTCTTCTCCAGTGAGTCCTTCCTTCTCATTAGGTGGCCAAAGTATTTGAGTTTTATCTTCAGGATCTGGCCTTCTAAAGAGCAATCAGGGTTGATCTCCTCTAGGACTGACCGGTTTGATCACCTTGCAGTCCAAGGGACTCACACTTACTTATTCACAAAATGTCTGCCATGGTGAGGCATGGCCAGCCACAAAATATTGAGCAAAAACATAACTTCTAGTATGTTTTGTACAATCCCAGTAGATTTTGAGAGGACCAAAATTATCCCTGTAAAACAAAAAAGGGGGTTAAAAGTTAGTTTTCACTTTGCAATAGGCTAGCTTCCTATGTATTTCTTTTATTTAAACATTTATGTTGGATAGGAAGGTCGGAAGCATCAAGGCAGTTTCCCATTCCCTAGACCAGTGTTACTCAACCTTGTTGACTTTAAGACACATGGACATATACTCCCAGAATTGAAGCTATTCTGGCCGGGGAATTCTGGGAGTTGAAGTCCATGTGTCTTAAAGCTGCCAAAGTTAAGAAACACTGCCCTAGACTAATACTAGTCAAATGTATAAAGTTATTTTTGGGCCTATAATACTTGCATTTTGGATGCAAACTAATCTAGCTTTTCTATAAATTTAAACACAACTTTCCCAAAGGTGCATTTCTCAATCAGATTAAGTATAATCCAAGGTTCACTTTGTCCTGTTCAACTTAAGTAAGAAATAAATGTTCTGGAATCCCTGCATAGTCCTTTCACACTGGGAAATGCTTTGTTCCCAGGGCTGCTAAAACTCCAGGTTCTTGCATCTTTCTGAAAATGTTAAGATAGGAGTCAGATGTTCATCTGCAACAGTGAAGGCTGCATTCTTTCTTTGCACAACATGAGCTGCAAAGGCAGAGCATGTAATAAATCCTTTATTACATAAGACCATTTAATAAGAGAAGTAAATGACATCTAGAATGATCAAGAGTTAGGTGGGTCACTATCTCAAAACACCATATAAGCTGCCTTGAATTCTGCGAAAACAAAGCAAATCTATAAAAATATAGTAAAAATATCAGAACTGAGATTTAAAAATATATATTGCAGAATGAGAAATAAGAAAAAAGTTTTGGAGTTCAATTACTTTTAGGATACTAATTACCAGGCCCATACTTTTTGCTTAAAGAATAAAAGATCCTTGATACATTTAAATCTAACTCTGTACTTGAGTATAAGCAATAGCACTTGACTAGCCATTCAGATTTGGAATAATTAGCAAAAGAAGTTATGGAAAATTAATTAAGGAAAAAAAAAATTGGAAGAAGTATACAATTAGTTTTGATATGACTAAGAATATCAAATAGTTTCACTAAAAAAGATTGCTTATGATGACAACCGTTTCTTATTTCAATTTCCATTTATGTAATAATAGCAGCATTTTTTACTTTTTATACAAAGCACTATGTGCTCAGCTTAATTCTGGATTTAGAATTAATTCCTGGCCTTAAGTCTTCTATAATTATGTGTTCTGTTTTTGTTTCTGGACTTCAGGTGGTGAATCTCAGCATTTGGTTAAAATTTGGTCTCCGTGGAAATAGAGAAATGTTTTTTTTTTTGTCTCTTGTTCTGTAGCATTTCTAAAGATGTCAGTTCAGGTTTAATCCTCTGTGAGACAAATCATCCAGAATTATGTGGCAAAGAACAGAAGAGGCTCTTCACCTTTGTCAAAAACAAATTATTTTTGTTGCTCTGCAAACTGCCACTGTACAATAACCCCGAACAGTATTGTATATTGACCCATAAGTCTTTAAAAAAAGAATAATAACCTATATTGATAATATCTATGGTCAAGATATGGCTTCATTAAAAAAAAACACTAAAATATTTTCTACATTCATCTTCAATTATCCAATGGAAAATATTTTGCAATCCAATTTTCCAAGCAGATTAATACAAATTTAACTGTGCTAAACTTAGAATGAGAAATGCAATGGGAAACAGAGAAATCTACCAAATTTTCCAGCTGTTTTTTATTCAAACAGCAAAACAAAAAAAACCCACACCCCAAAACAAAAAAAGGAATTTGCATTCAAATAACAGCAAAAAGAGAAGAAGAGAATTTGAGAGAATAATCTCTGAAAATCGTGTAGAGTTTCCTGCTTCAGCAGGGGGTTGGACTAGAAAACCTCCAAGTTCCTTCCATCTCTGTTATTTGGTTATTTGGTTATTATCATTGTCATCTTGTGTGAGTTAAGACCCACTCATGTCTGTCATAGTTTACAACTTGCCTCTTCCAAATCTTATAGATGTTGAAGACTAGGATGACAGGATGATCCGATGTTTGCTTGTTCTTTTCTTTGGTCCATTAGGAACATAGGAAAATTTTATATTATTCATGTTTTAAAATCAGAACTTAGAAGAGAAGAGAAAGCCACATGTCAGGCACAAGACAATGAATACAGACTGCAATGGTAATTATGTGACTGGAGGATGCTGCAAAGGTCACAAATGAAATTAATTTTTATAACACTGATGTAACTTTAAACAGTCGCTGAATGAGACGTGAGGTAAGCAAGGACTGCCTGTCCATGTTTAACTATTTAAGAATGCTGCTAATTTATCAGACAATTTTTTGTGTGTTTATTAGACTCCTCTAAGAGTGTTTAAATGAGGTTGGGTATCTTTTTGCTACTATTACTGTAAGAAATTTGAGTTTCATTAATTCATATGATTTTGTCTTGTTTCTTTTTGTTTACATTACAGCATATGTTAACACAGTCCTGTGGAAAAATATAGGTACTAAAGATAAAAATGTGATGTTGAATTACTCTCCTAATATATGGAATTTGATATTTTATTAAGAGATTTGACTTTATTGAGGCCATAGCTCAGCAGAAAGAGTACTTTTATATAAATGTTAAAAAGTTATTTTCCTGATGTTAAAATATGTGTGTGTGTGTGTGGTCAATTTTTGAAACAATTTTATATTCTAGAAATGAGAAGATGGAACAACATGTTTCTATATTATCTAGATTTAATGATGATTAAGGACTGAATAAATCTCATGTTGAATGCTATGTGGTTCTTATTTTTAATTTTTTAGTTTTTAGTTCTTTTATGTTTAATTTATTTTAATCACTGTAATTATGTAGCTTTTTTAAAAATTTACAGTCACTGCTGTATCTTTGCTGTTGTTTCTTATACTTCGCCAATATTTTGTGTTTTTAAAAAATCTTTAGCACTACATTGCAAGCAGGTACGCTATGTTTCTTGCCATTTTAGGAACCATACTTACAGTTCAGGGATGGGTTCTACTTACCTTTACTACCGGTTCGCATTGCGCCCGCACGTGCGCAGATCACCTATGATGACATCTAGGAGCCTCCTGTCGGTTTTACTACTGGTTCTTGTGAACCAGTCTGATCAGGAGGGTGGGGGTACCACTGTTACAGTTACTGAACTTTACTATGAACATTGTTTCATAAATGGTGCGGGGGGGGGGGGGGCGGGAGGCAATGGATGGATGGACCTAAACCTATGGCAAAGCAATGCCAACTTTCCTCCTGAGAATTACTTTTCACCAAAGGGGTAGTTATTGTGTGATTTTTAAAAGTTCCATATTCTTTATTCTTTATATGCTATCTGTAATTGTAACATATTTGCAAAACAGCACTTGACAAGCAAACGGCAAACAATGTACGTTGCTATATGATTGGAAATATACCTGATTCAACAATGTGAGCAGTCACAATTGCCCATTGCTCTTGAAAGCATTTTTAGATCTCAGCCCCCTCAGGGAGCCTATTATTATTATGCCCTGCTGTTTTTACTTCAAGCATCGCACTCAGCATTCAATTCTGAAAGGCAAACCATTGACAGCTTGCATTCAACAAGGCCAAGCTCTGGCAAATACGCTTGCGGATGATTATGCATCTGCAAAATCTATTTTTCCCTACCCTCTGACATTCAAATTATTCAGAAGACATGTTTCCTTACAGCACAAAAGTATATGATGAATGGATGGCATCTTTGCCATCCAAACCCAAATGAATGGGCTAGATTAGAGTGTGCTGAGCAAATTATGTCATTTAATCTTGCCTGTAGTTAAAATGGATTTCTGTCTCTCTTTTTGTGAGGCTTTCTATAGCAGAATTCGAGAGTGCTACCTAGCCTTTTGGGTATAAAAAGCCTTCTGTGCAATGTTTGTGCTTCTTAACCAATGCTATTTATATTGCTCCAGTTTTAAGCAAAGAAAGCACTGGTATAGGAGTCAAGATTAGCTTGGAGTGAATAAGGATAACATGTCTTTCATTTTGGAGACTCTGTATTTATTCTTCTGAGGAGTCCTTCTTGCCATCAAGTAGTTAACGGCTGCTGAACTGTTTGGCAGCAAGCTTTAAAATTACTGCACAAAATGCCTACATAATATCTGACTTGTTTAATGTTGTACTTACAATTTTAAAAGACTTTTACACATAAAAGTTGGCTCGTGGTTATTTTAGGAGACAGTTGTGTGAAGTTATGGTGCAAAACATATGCCTTAAGTGTGAAAAGAGGCTTAAGATGACATTTGACCCAGTAACAAGCCTGACCCCTCCCAGATCAGACAGTAACACTTATCTGTATAAAGGTGCAGCATTTATAATTAAAAGTTAATGCTGCATTTCAGATGGTCTCTTTTTAAAGCTCGATGTGCTTTACGGTGTGAATATGCAGTCAGAAGTAAGTAGCAGGGAATTCAATGAAGCTTAAGGCCAGACAAATAAATATGCATAGTGATTGTAGTCATATAACTGAAGAGATTTTATTAGTCTGTGCTTGTGGTTTGTTTATGGAAGTTTCTTTGAGTATAAAATAGAGAAAGCAGTACTGAGTGTTTGATGTTGTTGATACGATAGAAAAACAGGATATAAATATATTCTTTGGGCAGGAATATGAATCTAACAGGAAGCAGGTGTATAGAGGCAATATTATCTACTAAACTATAGTCTAATCCAGGAGTCTCAAACTCACATTACGTTGTCATCATGTGATGTATCACATCTTTTCTCCCCTTCACTAAAATGAGGATATGGGTGGCCAGTGTGTGACGCATCTGGTCGCGTCCCACAGGCCGCGAGTTTGACACCCCTGGTCTAATTAAAAAGCAATTAGATCTGAGCAAACAAACTTGGTTTCTGGGGCTGCACTTCCTCAGCCTTCTACTCTCAAGAAGTATTAATTACAGCTTGCAGAATTTCTACTTGCAGTCTCACCCCGTATGGATTTGCTGGTAGGAATATCATGGTCTAAATGAGATGAAAAATAATTAAAAGTGCCATTGGGCTGAGTAATAAAATGAATTCATTTTAAAATAGAAATGCAACTTTTTTTGCATTCTATTTAATAAAGATAGCATGTCAAGAAGAAAAAAAGATGATTTAGTAACACTTGCAGCAGATAGCTGTTTATCACATGATTCCATATCCCACAAGGGCCTGAAAGAGTTAGAATTGATGATGATGAGAGGACAACAATATCCAAGGGATGAACAAGAAAATTGAACAAGCCATTGAAGATGAGGAATGAGGAAAGTTATTCAATTCATCCAAAATTAATAGCTTTCCATTTTTTTACCAAAATAACTAAAAATCCAAAAGAAATTCAATCAGCTAATACATTCTCAGAAGCGTAAAAATTAACAAAAGCCTTTATTCCTAATACACACACAGCAACAACAGACACACAAACTTCTCCATCATCATGTCTTGACTGGCTGCCCGATTCTAGTCCATGTTTTAAGCCGAGAATTGCAAAATCTTTAGCTATCCTCATACCAAAAGGGGAGAGTCTGTGAAAGTATTAATACTGAGACCTTTCGTCTCACCACAGGTGTCCTTTTGCATTTCCCTGTCCTGTGTAATATAGTAAAGATCAATGGCATAAGGGGAAAAAATGGTTCAGATCTATATCAAGCATATTCAGAAAACAGCAATGTGAAACAGTTAGTGGTAATGAGCCTAATAAATCCATTCTGAAAGTAGCTTTTTAAAATTCTATGTAAAACCTGAGTCATAAAGGATCTTAACAAACCACGAAGGAAAATAGGCAGGAGTATTATGTATGTTCACCACCTTGAGTTACTTACAAAGTAATTAAGGAGGGAATTTTAAAAAATCTAAAAAATAAGTAAATGATAATAATAGAAGAAATGGACCAATTTGATTTTAAGAATGAAACCATCCTCTGCACATTTCAAAACCCTACTAAAAGAGGCATGGAAGCTTTGGAAAAGAAATACAAGTTCTATGTGTGAACTCAAGCTTTCAATCCCTACCTTCATGTTTATTATTGATTAAAACAGAAAATTGTGTTCAACAACACAAAAAACATTTTGGCTTCTAAGTGTATTGGATGTGCATCCCATACCCAGTAATGAATAAATTTGTGTGTTTTTTTTTCAATTCACATTATCCAGATGCTTAGAATGGCAGACATGGGAGACAAACATATTTCACAATTATAAGAAGAGATTTGGTTGCTTTTTGGAGAGAAGCTGGGAAATTATTTTTATTACACATTGTTTAGCCCATTTATTTCACTATACATTATTCGCAGAGGAGACAAAAAGGAGGATATATCAATACTGATATCATCAGAAATAATGAGAAGAGGTGATTTTTCCAGTGACAGTTAGCTGTCTAAAATGCTTCCCCGCCTCTCTCTGTGCATATATAATTAAAAACATCTCTCTCTTTATCTAGAAAGAGATCTTCCCTCTATAAATGCTGTGATAAACAGTATTAGTCATATTTCTATGCCACCCACTCTCCGAGGACTCTGGGCGGCTTACACCAAAGACAGTATACTAAATAGCATATTGCCCCCTAACAATCTTGGTCTTCATTTTACCCACCTCGGAAGGATGGAAGGCTGAGTCAACTTTGAGCCAGTGAGATTTGATCCGCTGATCTGCTGAACTACTAGTCAGTTGAAGTAGCTGCAGTACTGCACCCTAACCACTGTGCCACCTCGTAACTTTAATTTATAGACTTTCAGATTAACATTTTAATTTTGTTTTGTAATTTGAAATGTAATAATTTAATATCTTTCCCTAAGTTTACATATGAAAAATATAAAAATATATTACATGATTAAATAAATTAATAATATATTTCTCTAAGGAAATTATATTAGAAGAATAGAGAGAATTATGTGCCACAGGAAAGTGTTCATCTGTATGGCTGATTAAGTAGCTTCAGGTTGCGTGGAAGTAAGAGAAAAGAAAGGATGGCACCTTATTTTAAAGATTACATTTATATTTGGAAATTGATATGAATGCCACTATTACAGCACATGCATTCAATTTTAATTCAGCAGGAATAAACACTAATTATATAAGAGCGGTGTGGTGGCTTAGAGGTGAAGATGTTTGCCTCCCACTCAGAAGGTTGATAGTTCAATCCCAGGCAACGGCAAATGTTTCTCTATCAGAGTGCAAAGACAAAATATCTGTTGTGAACTCTGCATAGGCATCAGGAAGGGCATATGGACAGTAAACGCTCAGTTCCATTCAGTCACCCTGAGGTGAAGTCATAAAAAGAAAAGAAAACACTAATGTTACAAAATAATGTAATCTTTTTTCATTATGTATCATCAAGTTGGTATCAACTCTTAGCAACCAAAAGATATATTTTCTCCATGATAATTTGTCCCCAACCTGGTCTTCTAGGTTTTCCAGCCATCACTCCATCACCACTGTAAAACTGTAAGACAAATAGCAAAACCATCTTTTTGCTACTTGTCCTCTTCTTCTTCTCTTTCCTTCTACCTTCATAACATTAGACCGTTAGACTCAAATAAAATGTATGTAAAGTAGAATAATAATTTGAGTCTGGTCGTATCTATCTTGAGTGAAAACTCAGGGTTTATTTATTCAATTATCCATTTGTTTTATTTCTTGGCTATCCATACTATTTTCAGCAGCAACAACATTCAAAAGCATCAATACTTTTCTTATCTTGTTCCTTCAAAGTTTAACTTTTGCTTCTATAGAATATAACAGGGAATAACTATGCTTGCACTATTTCACTCTTTGTAGGTGTAGACAAATCATGGCATCTGAATATTTGCCAAAGACTTCATGGCTGCTTTATCAAGTTCTGCAACATATTTCTTGACAGTTTATTCTTATAGTATTTGATATCTTCATTATCCAATGCAATGGTTGTTGTCATTAGCTTGACTTCAAGATATTAACATTCCAATAGATTCTACTTTCTACTAGACTGTTTCCGGCTATGCCCACACATCTCAATTAGCAAACAAGAAAAATAAATAATAATTGAGTTATATCTACCTGTTACTATTGCCTTCTTGGGGCATCCCAGCTCCTATTGAAATAGCTCAGAATGTTACTGGCTGTCAACTCACGTTAACCAGCATTTACTTGGGGCACTCTACTTTCAAACAACCTAGACTTAAGAATTCCCATGACGATAATATGGCCAGGTTCCAACTTCATAGCAATTTTTGGCATGTAAAGTGGACAAAAATGTAATTGAGAGAATGCCAGTGATGAGTCCTTAATAGGTGTTGCTTTAGGTATTGTCAAAAGTTTCTGTCTTTACTTAAATTGTTTTGTCAGAGCTGTGATTTAGGACAGTGCTTGTAATCTTCTGCTATCCATTCTTCTAGCTCCATCCCTCCAACAAAAGTCCCTCTGAAAACGACCCCCAAGAATAATGTACTGCTGAAGCAGCACAGTATATGGTCTCTTTATTAAGGCCATGAAAAAACTGAATTTGATGGGTGACAAGTTTGTTGGTGAAAGATGAGATTGAAAGTGGTGAACTTTGGTAGATAAGAACTGCTGGAAAGAAACACAGAAACTACAGCCTGAAATTGTTGAGAAAACACAAAGCCATTTATATTTTTTAAAAAATCACTTTTTAAAACAAAGCTGTGAGACCATTTGTCCTTTTTAAAAATGAATTACTTTGTAATGGGTTTTGATAAAGGGCAGGATATCAGATTACGTACTTTTTTGATATATAATTCTCACCTTCAATGTAAACTTCCCTGAGTTTTGGCACTTTTGCTTACCACCAAAATCTATAAAATGTGAAACATTATTGTGCACCAATTTTTACTTATGCCCCTTGCCTTTCCTAGATATGGAACTGGTAAAATACTGCTTCCTCCATTGTGTTCATCTTTGATTTGAAAGACAAGGAACAAATGCTTGGTAGTAAGACCTGTGTTTTGTCTACAGGATTTCTGAAGTTCACTTCTTATCTCCAATTAACAGGGTCAAATCAAATTATTAGAGGCAGTACATTTTCAATTCTAGTTGTTGGGGAATTGAATATGAGATGCTACTCACTAGTGACTTTTCAAAAGCCTGCAGTTCATGGGTCTCAAACTTGTGGCATCACATTGCCATCACATGACATATTGTGACTTTTTTTCCCCTAGGGTAGGCGTGGCAGTTTGGGGTGGGCAGAATGACCCATATACAGTCATTTTGAAAACAAAATAGTAGATTTTCTCAGGTATTTTCAAATACAAAGAAAAGAAAGACATGGTGACTTTTAAGAAGTGGAAAAGATGATCACATTCTTCCATCACATAAAATATATCCTACTGTACAATAACTTCATGTCTGAGGATGGGCAAATTTTGATGGCTTCAGGTTATATTCAGCATCTGTGAAGGAGTGAATGGATGAGAAAATAGTAAAGTACATGTGCTAGTATTGGTAGATTTGTTTTATGTTTGTCCTAAAGCAGGGGTGGGCAACTGTGTCCCTTTTACGACCTGTGGACCTCAACTCCCAGAATTCCTGAGACAGCTTGGCAGCCAGCTAGATAATAAAGATGAGCTTTGCCAGATTGGGGAGAGTGACTCAGGAATTCTGGGAGTTGAAGTCCACAGGTTGTAAAAAGGCCACAGTTGCCCACCCCATCTTAAAGAAATCACAGAACAAATAGGATATGAAGAAGCAAATATCCGTCATCAACATTTTGCACTAATATTGGATGTTAATTTTGTAAAAGATTTGTTAATTTGTTTTCTAAAAGCCAGATTGTTTCCATGATGATACTACTAACATATACCAATTTATTTTGAGTAGCTGACTTGTGATTATTACTCTGATTACCAAATTATGCAATTCCATATAGATTTTTCCCTTAGTAATTTTCTAACTCAGCTCATCTGCTGTAAGTTAGCGATAGCTCTGGTAATGTTGGGGCGTACAATATCCATGCCTAATCGCTTTGTTTTATTTTTTTCATTATGATTCCAGTTGTTCCTGCTAACATCAATTTTCTTCTTATTTACACTTATCTGCCATTATTTATTCTACCCTAGTTTCTGGCTGAAAAGGCAAAATGTTTCCAAAAATTGTCCTGACACATGTGCTGCTGATAAAAAAGAAAGTCGCACCATTTCAGCAGAGTTTTCAATAACAAAGCAAAACTGAATGTGGCTTCAAGATATTATAACTTGGCATTTGAAGAAGTGAAGTCACCTTGTTAAGATATCTGTAGGTTAAGAAACATAATTGTCATTGTCAACATTATCTGCTCCAATTTATGGTTAATTAATAGAAACAATTGTTAAATATGACAGGTGTTTTATTAAGTTGTTGAAGGTTATCAAGGCTAAACAAGTAGACTTGGAACAAGCTAGTGTTATTAAGTGAAATTGATGACAACGAAAGTTAAGAGAGCTTATTCAAGGACAAAGATTTTATGGTAATGCTTTAAAAAGAATTGTATTGCTATGAAAATAAATTATGTCCAGGAATACTTGCTTCAATTAAAGTAATCACTATAAAATAATAGTTCCTTTTGCCAGTTTGTGTTCATTCATGCAAAGAAACTCATTTGGCTTTTATTCAAGTACAGATCCTGTCAAATAAAGGCTTTTATAAAATGCTGGTGCCTCCTAACTTTCTAGTTGGACTTTTGTGGAAATCCACCTTTGAGAAAATGTCAGAAGTGATTCTGTATGAGCTCTTGAGTCACCTACTTGCAATAACTCCTTCATTTGCTCCTCTTGCTCCTCATTCAGTGGTCCATCAATTTAAATGAAAAGGAGTCATTTCTGTAATTGATTATTATGTTCATCATATTGTACTTCATAATTTAGATGACATGTTCTTTTTTAAATAGAAAGATCCACAGCTACCAGTTTGAACAAAATAAGAAACTCATTAGATATTCTGTTGAAGGGAAACTTCCAAACCTTCTCCTAGAAGAATTTGTAGTAAACTTATTTTTCCTTCCTACAGCAAAACAGATATCTCATTAAGCAGGATATTTCAGAAGTAAGATTCTGTAGTCTCACATGGCTTTCTTTAACTAGAAACCACCTGAATGAAACAGGGGCATGCCAAGAAAGTAACATCTGAATGTATAGACAGTTCTGTTTGGGGACATTATCTCTTTTCCTTCAGACATGAATATTGTTAAATGATTGGCTTCAACACATGAGGCACCCTGAAGGAAGACAAAATTCTGTGGAAAACTCTGAAAATAGAACCTTCCTAAAGATTAACAAGCCTTATTCAACTCTGCAAAACAATCCTCACTCAGGAAAATAAGTTTTTTATGAAGCTGAAATGAAGATGTCTACTTACCTTTAATTTTTTATCCAGTGCACAGCTGGCAAATTGAGAAAGCTCGTTTGGGTGCTTGGAAAAAGGAAATTTTACTTTCAGTTTTCAACTTAATCTGGGTTCCTGGATCATTTGAACAAAATAATGCTTTTGTATTTTACCAGGATTGACCATCGACTACTGTTATCTCAATGGATTAGCAACCCTTAATTTTATAATCATTTACTACCTAAATGATATGTTTTTTCATACTTTGGTCTTAAGTTCTCTAAAACCTGGAAGTTCTCAGTTTATATCTTTGGGGCAGTGGTGAAATCTAAATTTTTTTACTACTGGTTCTGCGGGCATGGCTTGGTGGGCGTGGTATGGCTTGGTGGGCATGGCAGGGGAAGGATACTGCAAAATCTCCATTCCCACCCCACTCCAAGGGAAGGATACTGCAAAATCCCTATTCCCTCCCACTCCTGGGGGAAGGATATTGCAAAATCTCCATTCCCACCCCACCTTCTTTGACTTAGCTGAGGAATTTAATTTAGTAGACATCTGGAGAACACTACACCCAAATAAAAAACAATATACGTTCTATTCTAACCCTAAAAAATCATGGTCAAGAATTGACATGATGTGGGTAAGCAGGGTAAACCTTTTATAAAGGTTTTTCCATCTAATTTCTAGCGGATTGTGGTCTGCCCAAACATTGGGTGTGATTTCTGCTGACATAATTCATGATGCTGACATATAAAAGAGGAAATACAACATGGAGACTAATTTACAATTCCTGAGGGACAAGCAAAATACTGCGAAAGTAAAGGGAGAACTAAAATCCTTTTTTGAGGAAAATGAAAAGGAGCCAACTGCCCGAAGAATAACATGGGATGCAATGAAGGTGTACCTGAGAGGCTTGGCAATATCTTATGGGTCACACAAAAGTAAAGAAAAAAGAAAGTCACAGAAAGAACTGTTGGACAAATTAGGAAAAGTGGAGAAAATAGTGCAGCAAAATCCAGGCAATGAGGCAGCTAAAGAAAATTGGATGATCCTACGACATAAATTAAACATTCTAGATCAGGAAGAATTAGCATATAAGATAAAACAGATGAAACAATACTTTTTGAAAATGCAAACAAACCGGGCAGATGGCTCTCCTATAGGTTAAAAAAAGAGAAAGAGAAAGGGATTATATATCAACTGGAAGATTCAGAAGGACATATTGTGAATAAACAAGAAGATAATTTAGAGATTACTCGAGAGTACTATGCTACTCTATATGAAGAGGAAGGAATTCCAAAAGATGGATAAATACCTATCGGAAGAAACACTCCCATTAATAGGGGAGGATGAGAGAGAAATGCTTAATAAAGAAATCACAATGACGGAGTTAAAGATGGCAATATCGAAACTCAAAAAGAATAAATCACCTGGCCCAGATGGATTCCCAGGAGAATTATACCAAAACCCAGATTTAGAGGAAATTCTTTTACCAAAATTGTTAGAAATTTACAATGAGGCCCTGACAAAATCCAAAATACCGGAATCATGGTGGGAGGCATACATTACACTTCTTCAAAAAGAAGGTGCGGATCTAAAACTGATAAAAAATTATAGACCTATCTCACTTCTCAATATGGATTATAAGATTTATATGAGTGTTATAGCAGGAAGGCTAAAGATAATTTTGAATAATTTGATACACAGTGACCAAAATGGATTCCTCCCTGGGAGACAGATAAGAAACAACACAAGGATGGTAATAGACATACTTGAATATTATGAGGCACACCCGAATAAAGAAATAGCACTGGTCTTTTTAGATGCCCAGAAGGCTTTCGACAACTTGAATTGGGACTTCATGATACAACAGATCAAAAAGATGAATTTTGGTCCAAATTTTGAAAATACAATAACCACAATATATGAAAAACAAAGAGCCAACATTCTATTCAATGGAGAATTGACAAAAACTTTTCAAATTAGAAAGGGGGTGAGACAAGGGTGTCCCTTGTTACCACTTTTATACATACTAGCCCTAAGAGTCTTATTAAAAAGGATTAGAAATAATAATGAAATTAAGGGATTGACAATTAGAAATGAGATGTATAAGACCCAGGCATTTGCTGATGATGTGGCCCTTATTATGGAGGAGCCATTAGAAACAGGTGTAAAAATATTGGAAGAATTGGGTAAATATGGAGAGGTAGCTGGCCTTAAATTAAATAAAACCAAAACTAAACTGCTAACTAAAAATATGACTGAGGAACGAAAGAAAGCATTTGAAGAAGCAATGGGGCTCCAAATAGCTAAGAAGGTAAAATATCTGGGAGTGTGGATATCGGCAAGGTGTTCAGCCCTTAAGGAAGACAATTATGTGCCCTTAATTAGAAATATCAAACAAGACCTAGAAAAGTGGGGAAAACTTCAGATATCATTTCTAGATAGGATCGCAGCAATAAAAATGAGCGTGTTACCAAAGTTGCTTTACCTGTTCCAAACTGCCCCTATCAAATTGGACAAAAAATTCTTCTCGGAACTTAATTCTACCATAAGAAAATTTAATTGGGGCGGGAAGAAACCCAGGATAGTGATTAGAAATTTGTAGGACAAAAAGGATAGAGGTAGGTTCGGACTCCCAATATGGGAAATGTATCACAAAGCAGCGAATTTGGTTTGATTGAAGGAGTGGGCAACCCTGGAAAATAAAAGACTCCTGACCCTGGAAGGGGACAATCTACAGAGGGGCTGGCACGCCTTCCTTTGGGACATAGGGAAAAAAGCAAGGACATATTTTCATAGTCATAAAATAAGGGATACACTAATACAGACATGGGGCGAAATAAGGCGAAAACAATATACAAAAGTCCTGAGATGGCTCTCCACAATGGAGGCCATGATATATCCTAATTTATTGGAATTAGGGAAAATGGTCAAATATAAAGAGTTATTAGATGGGGGAGGGAACCTTAAAACAAATGAAGAACTGGAAGAACAAGGCATCCACATTGTTTGGTGGCCGTATGCACAAATAAAGTCCCGTTATAAAAAGGACAAGGAGGAGTTTGGCATTGAGATAGGTATTAACGGATTTAATAAGATATGGATGGGAACAGACAACAAAATATTAGCTAAATTATACAATTATTTGCTGAAATACGATTTGATGGAAGAGGTGGTTAAGGAGCAGATGATATCATGGGCCAAAAACATCGGACAAAGTATAAATTTAAACGAATGGGAAACAATTTGGAATAGCAACCTTAAAATGACTAGGGCAGTGACTTATAAGGAAAATCAATATAAGATGCTGTACAAGTGACATTTAGTCCTGGCTAGGATAGCCAAAATATATCCCAACATGAGTCCCAATTGTTGGAAATGTGGCCATCACCAAGGTACTTTCTACCACTGCTGGTGGACCTGCCCCCAAGCAAAAAAATTCTGGAAAATGATTTGGAAATGGATTATGGAAATAATAAACGATAATATTGAATTTGAACCGAAAATCTTTCTCCTGGGAATCCTGAAAACAGAATACAAAAAAAAAAAAAGAAGAAGAAGAAGTATCTAATTATAGATATAACGACAGCAGCAAGAATAACCTACGCTCAATATTGGAAGGAGAAAAAATTACCACCCGAAGAACAAGTAATCAGGAAAATATTAGAGTGCGCCGAAATGAATAAGCTAACATTAGAACTTAACAAAAGAGAGAACACGGAATATTATGATGTGTAGGAGCTGTGGTACGAGTGGATAGAGAAAAGAGTGAAGTTTGAGAAGTATAAGGGTTAACTAATAATGATCATAAAGAGTTAACTATTACGATGTGCATTACTGAATTAAGGTTATAATCTATGTAAACAACAAGTAAATAACATGTATATATGATCATAAAGATCTGTGCATTACTATTTGTAATAATATCCAAATCATACACAAGCAAGATGCAATATTATGTAAATAATATGTAAATAATATGTATTTATATTTAACACCACGGAACCGAAAAACGTAGAATTGTATTTCTATATTTCACAATAAAAACCAATAAAAAAAAGATTTAGAAATAAGTGCTATTGCAAAATAATATAGATAAAATTTTGTTAAAGATTTTGTTAAAAATTGAACAAAATGATGACCGGATCAAAGCTTTGTTCCGAAAGGATGTAATTTGTGTGTTTGGAAAAAAATAAAAAAACTTTTTGCAAAAAAAAATAAAAAATCCGCTACCGGTTCTCCTGTCAGAACCTGCTGGATTTCACCCCTGCTTTGGGATCAATATTACTTTTGGGCAGCAACCCAAAAGACCCAGTTTCTGGATCATTCAAGATGAAATTAATTCACAAATATCTTTCCTATTGGATGAAATGGAATAGGTAGAAAAGTTGCTTAGCTGTGGCATCATCTTGATGTTTTTCCTACCTTTTTGTCCCACCTGCAGTTCCATGTAAATAACTATTTATCAAGTTTCCAAGCCATTTTTTCCCCTGACGTGGTGTCAACTTGGTGGCTAGATGGGCAGCAAACAAATTAAATAAATAAATAAACAAACTTCAGTATTCTTCCCTGCATCAGTAGAGTCACATTTTTGGACTCTGCCAAAACATATACAATCTTATTCTAGAAAATAGGCAAAATTGAGTACACCAATATACCTTTGTTAATATACTCCTGGATCTTTTCTCCCAATATTCTAACATACAATGTTAACAATGTTCAGTGCATTATACAGTAACATACAATTTATAGCTTTCATTAGTTTCTTGGCTCATCTTGTTTTAATAATAGGAACTTTCATTAAATTCCAACAGATGCAACGTTATTAGTGGAAATCTCAGCAGCTTTTCAAAACTACCATTTCTTTCCTTTTTATTTGCTAAAAATGTCATCAGTGATAATGTCTTCATTAGTGGGGGGAAGCTTCACATTTTTTCATATTATGTCAGTTTGTTTCCAGGAAGAAAATATATTTTAACTACTCAGTTAATGAACAGATTTTACAATAGACGTTTACAGATACAGAAGGAAATATCTACATTATAGAAGAAATAATGTTCCAAACAGTAATAAGACATGAATATAACATTACAGACACAAAATTAGATCAGAAACATAGAAACTGCTTCTATATTAAATTAGGAAGCCAATACAGTTCTCATGTTTTAAAAAACCCAGTAATGACTATGTTATTTTCCTGCCATTTTGATTTTCATCATAGAACTAATACATGAGAGGAGTCAGTGCTTAAAGATGCTGAGCTTGTCAACTGGAAAGCTAAGACCCGAGATCTATGTGATGGTGTGAGTTCCCATTCCTACCCCAGTTCCAGCCCACCTAGCAGTTCGAAAGCATGCAGATGCGAATAGATTAATAAGTACCACTTTGATGGAAAAGTAACAGCATTCTATGCACTTTTGGCATATAGCCATGCTGGCTACATGATCACAGAAAATGTATTTGGGCAATGCTGGCTCCTTTGGCCAAGAAATAGAGATGAGCACCATGCCCTAAAGTTGGGCACGACTGGACAGGGAAACCTTTACCTTTACCAATACATGGCAAATAACAATTAGCTGATTTTCCAAACTGATAAAAATACTCAAAAATGTACAATAGAATCCTTACCCAAAATAAAATATCAATAGTAGAATAATTATAAATTCAGCCATTACAGGTTTGAGGAAAGAAATGAGATTTAATTGGTACAAAGCAAAAGTCCCTTTTTAAAAATTTTGGTAAAAGATTCAAATTTTGATTTGCCCTTTGATACAAAAATCTTTTAAACCTGGTGAAATCTGAGCAGATTAGCAAAGTCCAGTTAAAATTCTAGGACTGTATCCAACATTGTTGTAATGGAAATTTTGCTCGGTTTAATTCCCCTGAATATCTTCCAAATGCACTCCAAATATGGCATGGAAGTTCTTCTAATACACTTTTGAGGTGCATGCAATATGGTTGGGGAGGAAAAGAAATTTGTCACCTGCAGATTTCATCTGTCAGAAACTAGATTCTCTCTAGCCATGTATTTTATATGATCTATTACCATTAAGTTATATAAGAGGAAAAATACAGTTGAGCATCACAGTATAAATTTCTAGTGGTTTCACACAGATGTAAAATTGGAGGACTTAATAAGTTCAGGAACTTGCTATATTGCAAATGCATTTTCAGAATGCAGTACTTTCAACCAGACAGAAAGCTTAGAAGAATACCATCATTAAACATACTGAAATGTAATGAGATTTCAAATAAAATGAAAATAATTACACTATCTTACTCCTAACCCAGATGGAAAGCTTAGAAGAATACTGTGGTCGAACATACTGAAATGAAATGAGATTTCAACTAAAATGAAAATGGTTACACTACCCCAGAATTTATCCTGGTGTAAATCATCTTTCAGGGTAATTAAGACAATTTCAATTTCCACCAGAGGCAGAAACCAGAAGGCAGATAATGTATTATTAAAGGTAGTCTGGAGTATCTCCTTCATCTCACTGAAAAAGGCAATATTTGGTCACTGCTTGAGTCCTGGGAAGCTGTATTTCATTTTGTTTTATTTGTTCTCCAGCTTTCTCCAAACCACCTAGGAGCATTACCTCCTTCAGTGAATCATATATCACTTCCAGGATCTAACTTTTCATCCTGCCAAGAAAGGTGAAGTATTGAGCAAATAGATGTTAGTATATAACTCTCCAAACACTTACAATATCTTCATGCTGAAGCTCTGGAAATCTTCCATGCAATAACACAGATTCCCACCTTAACAAATATTTACTTTTTGATGAAGCGGAAAAGATTCCGGGGTTACAAAGCACATTGTAACTGCCCTGTGTATTAAGGCTGCAACTGATACATGTAATCTTATCCATGCCCCAAGGGTTTAGCAGATACAGTATAAAAGTGCATACAATAGGAAGTGCTTATTTGGATTATCGTTGTATCCAGCAAAAACTTCATTTTATAACAATTTTAAAAAATTATTACAGATTATATTATACAAATAAAATTTATACAACTACAAAAATAGAGAAATATATTAAAAATATTTTTTTAAAAGTGCAGACACAAGAAAAAAGAAGGGAAAAAAAGAAAAATATAAAAAGAAACCAGCCTGTTCATTCCTATCAAGTATAATCAACATTAACTTATCACTTTCTCTTAAAATACAGCCAAACATCTCTTTATTCCATACTTCACTTCATTTTTTAAATTCATCTCTAGAACTTTATTCCACTCTTTAAAACAGAAAAAAATTCAGTAAGGGTTATCAGAAATATAAATATTGCAAAATATATCTATTACACTCAATCTAAATCCTTCCATTTCATTTAAACATTCCCAAAATTACCATCATTATCCAGCCCTAATCAGAAAAGCCACTAAATCTCTTAAAATAGCAACTCATTATTTTAACCTTGATCAAATAAATCAATACTGAATTCTTTCTTCTTTCTGCAAACAATCTTAATTCATTAAGGAAAAGTCTAGCATCTACCTTCTCCAATTCTTTGTCTCTTCTCTTAAAATTTTTACCATCATCTTTGTCAGGCTCCCTGTATACTGCCAGTATGGCAACACTAACAAATCCCTCTTGTAATCCAATCTAAAGAAATAATCTAGATCGTTCAAATGATTTGTTATTTGTATATATTTTTCCTTTTGAAGTCATCATTTTTCATTTGTAAAACCATTTCTATTTCTTCTTTGTAAACCACTATTTTTCATTCAACATGTAAGTCACTTTTATTTAGTGGGGCGTGTTCCTCTTCAATAACACCTTCTGATTCTGATATACATAGTTAAAAATTCAATAACTTCCTGCACCCACAGATCAAATGTTTCCCTAAGGAAGAGTTTAGGAAAGTGTTTCACCCTAGTCTTTTGGTGAGTAAAAGCAAAAGTGGATAGACTTGCTAGATTGTGTTCATGTGAGATTACAATATATAGAATCAGTATTCCTAGTTATGCTTCTGGTCTGGATTACCTCACAGGGCTAACAGAAACAAGCAAACCAAGTTGCATAGCTACTCTGTAAGCAAATAATGACCCTAGTTTAACATTTTCCAGTTTTTTTCCATCTACACCTGCAGCTTTATTGTTTTTCAACTTTCTCAGCTGCATTTATGAATTGCTTTTCTTCCTTTTTCTCCCCTCAGACCTGAAAATTTATAGCCTTTGCTTCAGTTCCAGTCTTCAGATATCAGTATCATTCTTATACAGATCGCACACCAGCATCTGCTCACTTGCTTTGTCCCAAGTTGTTTCATCGCTTTTATTTTTAATACCGTTCAATCTGCTAGAGGCGCCTTACTTACTGCTCATCATTACTTCCAAAATAATTATATTTAATTCCCTCAAAATCACTTTGTGTTTTCTCTGCCTTTTTAATCTCAACCACTTCTTTTTAACTAAATTCTCTGCAACTATCTTTTTCTGTATAGGCATTATACAGGATGTTTCTCTTTCTTTTATTTTTCACAGGGATCATTCCCATACATGCATTTTTTCACATTCACAGCCTCTTTCATTTCATCATTGCACCAAACATTTTTTTCATACATTCATACTCTGTGCTTCTGTAGCACTCTATAATTCTATTTTTTTTTGTTTCTAATCATTCTAGTAGAATCTTTTTCCCCTCCTAGATCACATTGATTGAGAATATTGCACATTTCCTGCTAAGCTTATCACTAGTTCTCACGTTGCCCTCATTATCTATTTTCCCCAGAAAGTTAGAGAAAATATAGACTATTTTAAGAGCCTTTATCATATCCATACTCATATAGTGTTACCACCTACCAATAAGGATAATATCAGTTACTTCTGGTATATATTCATCATTATACTGCAAGCACAATTAAAGTTCAGTTATATCTCAAGCAGTAGTGGGTTTCTACTGGTTTGCCCCGGTTTGGTGAACCGGTAGTGGCGGCAGCGGGAGGCTCCATCCACCCACCCAGATGTCATCCTGGATGCTCTGCACATGTGCACAAGGTTCTGTGGCATGCACAGAAGTACTGCATGTGAGCGAAGTGAGCACACGCCCACACGCGCTCCCAGTTCCAAACTGGTAGCTAAGGTAAGTGGAACCCACTACTGATCTCAGATATGCTCACTCTATTCTGTGTAACCTAGGATATCTAACCTCTGTAAGCTAATAAGAATATGTTCTTCATATTCCATTAACTAGAGGGTACCAAGTAGACCATTATAAGAGGGGAAAATATCATATAATCAAGGGTCTGTTTTCAATGGTTATTCAGAAACTACAGCAGATGAGAATATGAGAATGTAGAAAGCTGCCTTTCTACATTCTCAGATATGATATTCTTGATCCAGAATAGATGGATCATGTCATTTGATCCATCTATTCTGATACTGCCTCTGTTGGCTAGCATTAGAAATAGTTCTTCAGCTACAGTGTAACAGGAAATTCTGGAGTGAAATCTAGCATCTCACATACTGTAGATAGCATGAAGACAGCCTTAAGTGTGGGGGTATGCAGAAACAACTTTTAAATAGCAGCAAATGTCACTTCTCCTTCAGCAATTAGAGGAACTTGAAGGCTTCAAGAGAGCATAATACCAGATGTTCCATTATATGTTTCCATTGAGTGTCTCATTAGTTGTTTCCATTCCTCTCCTCAATCATTTTTGTAACCACCTTTTCATTGAAAGATAGCTTTATTGTTTGGCCTGTTTAAAGGATTATTAAACATTTATTAATGTTCCTCAGTCCTTTATTGATTTTACTGAGCTAGGGCAGAAAAGGAGAATATTAGACCAAGTTATTGGGACATAAATTTGTCCCAAACTGAGCGTTCCTTATCATTCATACATTTTACACAACAATTGATTGTTTGAAGAAGAAGAAAAAGGTTCTAAATTATGCACATCCTAAAATAAGCAGGAACTGCAAAAGAAGATAAAAATGCATGAAGGAATTTGAGCACCTTACAAAAGAGCTGCCTTTCTCTCAATACAATTTGCTGTGATAAACATTAATGGACTATCACCATTCAGTGGGATTATGCTTTAGAGGAATATGACATGCTTACATTTTATGGTCTCTCGAGTTACCGATGCATGTAACTCCATTAGTATTAATGGGAACTGCATATAATCGTCTCCACAAAGGAACAGTCATAGCCCTCAAGGTAAGATTATGCTACAAAATACTTGCAGTCAGATATGAAGGCCAGCAAAGAACAGACGGTAAAGACCATGGTATGGTGTGAAAGCAGAACAGCGCTGAATTAAAAGTAGCTCATCACGAAAGTGACTAAAGCTTTGCTGAGAAAGACAGTTGAGTTTGTCAGGCAATCAAAGCCCATGCTGGCATTGTATGAAGCAGGAAGAGATGGCTATTTGACAGCTCAGACTCTCTTGTCTTCTAATATTTGATTTGGGCAACAGCAGCCTGTGAGTGGTATACATACATATCATAAGGCAGAGTACATGCAGATAAGTATTTAGAGAAGTCTTAGCTCTCCATTCTTCTTCTATATACTGTACATGTGAAGGTTAAAAATATAGAAGAGTGAGAACGTGTAGACAAACCCCTCTCTTTGCATTCTTATGCTTATTATCAACTTCTGATAGGAAGATAGATAGGAACACATCAGTCTGAATAAAGGTGAATGAGATGGGTGACTATTCTGCTTTTTTCTTTTGTTGAGTTTTCCACTGCTATTCATATTTTTTAAAAAAGTTTTACTTTTGCACAAGTTTCTTCAAGTGATTGAAGTTGGAAGTGTGTACACATAAAACATGCGTACATAAAACTATGATGCCTTTTCCATCAAGTATAATAAATCACAGGTACAAATAAACTAATAATAAATAAATAAATAATAAAAAGAAAGGTTTTATGCAAGATCTTCTAGAATCTATACTTGTAGTTAGACTCCTAATGATAGGCTTGGTTCTAGAATTCATTTCTTTTTAGGGGAGAAACTACCATATGGCATCAGAAAATTAAATAGAACTCTCATAGTCTACTAAGTAATATTGTAATATTACTATTTTAAAAATAGTTGATTAAAAAAGGAAGGCTTGAATTTCTGAGGCTGTTAATCTCATAAATGTAGAGGCTGTGATACTTCAAATTCTTTCAAATGCAATGGCATTACACAACTCACTCTACTTTTTTTCCCCGGTTACACCTTTTGCTATTCTCCCTGCTTCTTCATCAGCTCTAAAAAGAAATTTGACAGGTAGACATTGGAAAGCTTTAGTCAGGAGATACATGCCAGTCCCTAACTAGAAACAATTATAAAAGGTCTCTAATGGGCTGTGAAAATAAGTTTGAGAGGCAGATGAACTACAGTCTAAACCAGGGGTGGGCAAATATGGCCCCTTTATGACCTGTGGACTTCAACTCCCAGAATTCCTGAGACAGCCAAGCTGGCTCAGGAATTCTGGGAGTTGAAGTCCACAGGTTGTAAAAGGGCCACAGTTGCCCATCCCTGGTCTAAACAATGTTCTGATAAGAGAAATTTTATCCAGTCCAAAGCAGCAATGGAAGGTGGGGTGGAGAAAGCATCTCAGACCTTCACTGGTTTTCTTGGGTGTAAAGGCAGGGAGAGGGAAAAGCACTTTCAGATTTGAAAGATTATGCTACTATAAGATTACAATAATAATTGTAATAATTACAATAATATTAGTATGGTACATGACTCAGTGGTACACAACAAACTACTTCTAAACCTAAAATCCTATGGCATTTCTGGACTCCTACATAAATGGATATAGCTGCCTTCCTGTCAAACAGGCAACAAGTGGTCAAAATAGGAAGTGCTCTATCCAATCCTGTACCTGTTTACAGCCGTGTTCCCCAAGGCAGTGTTTTAGGACCAATACTCTTTATACTTTACATAAATGACATTTGTGATCATATTAAAAGCAACTATATTCTCTTCGCTGATGATGTAAAACTATTCAACACCACCGACAATGTTGCTACCCTTCAAAAAGACCTTGACTACAGTATGTGTCAGATTGGTCAAATAAGTGGCAACTTCAAATCTCAACCAACAAATGCTCTGTCCTACACATTGGCAAAAAAAATCAGAACATAAAATACAAACTAGATGGACATGTCCTTGTAGACGACCCTCACTCTGTCAAGGACCTTGGAGTACTCATCTCTAAAGATCTAAGTGCCAGAGCCCACTGTAACAACATTGCCAAAAAGGCATTAAGAGTTGTTAACCTAATCTTGCGTAGCTTCTTCTCTAGTAATGTTGTACTACTAATTAGAGCATACAAAACATTTGCTATTCTCGGATACAGCTCATCTGTCTGGAACCCGCACTGCATATCGGACATTAATACAATTGAGAGAGTCTGGAGATATTTCATGAGAAGAGTCCTCCACTCCTCTGCTTGCAATAGAATACCTTATGCCACCAGACTTGAAAATTTGGGCTTAGACAATTTAGAACTACACCGCCTTCAGTCTGACCTAAGCGTATTACATAAAATTATCTGCTACAATGTCCTACCTGTCAATGATTACTTCAGCTTCAACCATAACAATACCCAAGCACACAATAGATACAAACTTAAGGTAAACTGCTCCAAACTCGATTGCAGAAAATATGACTTCAGCAACAATGTGGTCAATGCCTAGAATGCACTACCTGATTCTATGGTTTCTTCCCCAAATCCCCAAAACTTTAACCTTAGAGTGTCTACTGTTGACCTCACCCCATTCCTAAGAGGTCTATAAGGGGTGTGCATAAGCGCACCAATGTGCCTACCATCCCTGTCCTAATGTCCCTTTTTTTTTGTATCTATTTCATGTATTCATAATTTATTATTTATTATTAGTCCAATTTATAATCATGTTTATACTTTTATCTGTTATCTTATATATGCTTGACAATTAAATTAAATTAAATTAAATTAAATTAAATTAAATTAATTAAGTATTCTTAGTTTTAGTTGGTAGTTCATTCTTCTCTGAACTATCTAGAAGGGCTGACATGATCAAAATAAGGTGGTAAATAAGTGAGAATCAATAGGAAACAAAAGACGCTTCAAGATCATTCTGACCTTTCAGTTTAATTTATAGGAAGATGTAGACATTTGTCATAGATTCAAGGTTTATTTTATTCTATCTTTGTAGTATGCAAATATAAAAGGAACACTATTCTGAAAATAAATGTCAGAAATGTGCAGTCTGATGTGTCCATGTATTAATAAATAGCCAAGTATTGAGCCAGGATGTGAAATATAGTTGTTATGAAAACTGGCATAATTCCCTGATTCTGATGAACGGTGAAATTCTACATAAGATAAATAAATAACAGAAACATCAGATGTAAAATGTATTCAAGATTCACTATATCAAACTCATATTTGAACATAAAATATATTCATTTTAGAATCTCCTTTATAGGTTAAGTTGTAAAACTGAACTGATATTATGCTTTATCAAGTATATGTGACACACCTCACTATTTTTCTGAATTCCTGGATGGTTTCCCCATTGGCTAAAATGAGAAGAGCAAGAAATATCTGTAAAATTATTTTATTTCATTTAGAGAAAAAAATACCAAGTGATTTATCATGTCTATGTCCTACCTTCCTTTGGCAACTCCAATTATTTTGTCTTAAACCCAGTGGGATACATCTGGCTGACTGATTCTAACTCAGCCAGATTTTGCTCTTAATACTATTGTTTTGTTTTGTTTTCCAAATGGGAATTTTCTTATCTGAGATTTTCCCATGCATGCTTCCTCCAAATAAGGCTTCCCTATGTCAACTTTGGCTTAGGGCTTTTCCAAAGTGTAGATTTCAGTTGCTTAATTCCAATTGGTTGAAAATGAAAATGACTTAAGAAATCTCTTTCTAGATTTCAGCCTTCCTCCATGTCAGTCATAGTGATGGCCTGTTCTTCTACCTAGATCACATGTACTATGGCCCTGCTTCAGGGGTGAAATGCTCCCAGTTCGGACCGGATCACCCAATCCAGTAGCGATGGCAGTAGATGGTTCTGAGAACCAGTAGCAAAAATCCCTGCATGCCCAGCTGAGCCGCGCGATCATCAGAGGCTTTTTTTTTAATTTTTAAAAGCATTTTTTTCTACAACCTCTTTTAATGCTTTTAAAAGTAAAAAAAAAACCCTCTGATGATTGTACGGCTCAGCTGGGATCGTCATAGGCTTTTAAAAGCATTTTTTCTACGGCTGAAGAGGTTGTAGAAAAAATGTTTTTAAAACCCTCTGATGATCCCAGCTGAGTTGCCTGATTGTCAGAGGCTATTAAACGCATTTTTTTTGCAACCTCTTCGGCCGAAGAGGTTGTAGAAAAAATGATTTTAAAAGAAAAAAAAAGCCTCTGACGATCAGGCAACTCAGCTGGGATCGTCATAAGCTTTTAAATGCATTTTTTCCTTACAACCTCTGAAGAAGTTGTAGAAAAAATGCTTTTAAAAGCCTCTGATGATCCCAGCTGAGTTGCCTGATCGTCAGAGGCTTTTAAAAGCATTTTTTACAACCTCTTCAGCCAAAGAGGTTGTAGAAAAAATGGTTTAAAAAGTAAAAAAAAAAAGTTGGCCATGCCCACTCAGTCACATTACCCCCCCACTAAGCCATGCCCACAGAACCAGTAATAACAAATTTTACATTTCACCACTGCCCTGCTTCTTTATCTTCTCACATTTCCTGGGACAGCAAGAACCAGTTTCCTTCTTTCCATATGTGGTCTCTGAAAGACCTTTTTTAAATACTTATTTTATTGTATTAACAGTCTTCATTGACTGTTTCATATTTGACACTTTCCCACCTGATTTGTTCACTGTGGGCCAGCAAAAACACGATTTTACAATTTTTCCTATCACTTGAGCTAGAATTGGAAATGATCAAGAAGAGGAGAGGAAGTATTTTTTTTTTTTTTTTTTATGTTTCTGTCATGGACCATAAGGAGTAATGGTAATGGTAGAACTCTTATCAATTTAATAGAGGGGGGGAGGGAGGGAGGGAGGAAAGAAGAAGGAAGGAAGGAAGGAAGGAAGGAAGGAAGGAAGGAAGGAAGGAAGGAAGGAAGGAAGGAAGGAAGGAAGGAAGGACTTCTTGTCCACACGTACGGCAGCACAGGCAGATTGTCCAATAGCCAGGTGGACTGGAGGAGTTTATCTACAATGAAATGAAGCATTGCAGACCAATCAGAAAATGCTGCTTGAGCTGATATAAATTGGAAAACACTGATATTGACATGTACATTGCAGAAAAGAACAGATAAAAATTACTTCTCAGTGGGTTGGGGACTAACAATTCTTACATTCTTATTCTTTGAAAAAGGTTATTTGCTTTGCTCATGCTGAGGCAATCTTGTTTAGTTTAGTTTAGTTTAGTTTATTTGATTTGTATACCGCCCTACTCCCGAAGGACTCAGGGAACCACAAGATAAAAACACATAAATACAAAATTTAAAAACAGAATAAAACTGAATTAAACAATTTGGCCAAAGACAGATTTAAAAACACCCCAATAAATTAAAAACAAATTAAAATTTGCGTTTTAAAAGGGAAAAAGGGAAAAATTAGGCCAGGCCAGCCTGATGGAATAAAAAGGTTTTAAGAGCACGGTGGAAGGTGCGTAGATCCGGGATCCTCTGTATTTCCGGGGGGAGCTCTTTCCAGATAGTAGGTGCCCCCACAGAGAAGGCTTTCCCCCTGGGGGCCGCCAGTCAACATTGTTTGGCCGACGGCACCCGGAGGAGCCCCTCTCTATGAGACCGTACCAGCCGGTGGGAGGCTACTGGTGGCAGCAGGCGGTCCCGTAGATAACCAGGTCCTAAGCCATGGAGCACTCTAAAGGTGATAACCAAAACCTTGAAGCGCACCCAGAAGACCACCGGGAGCCAGTGCAGCTCGCGCAAGAGAGGTGTTACATGGGAACGCCATGTCGCTCCCATAACCACCTGTGCGGCCGCACTCTGCGCCAGTTGGAGCCTCCGGGTGCTCCTCAAGTGGAGCCCCATGTAGAGAGTGTTACAGTAGTCCAGGCGGGAAGTGACGAGGGCATGAGTGACCGTGCGTAACAAGTCCCAATCCAGAAAGGGATGCAACTGGTGAATCAGGCGAACCTGATGAGAAATCCTCCCGGTCACGGCCGTCAAATGCTCTTCTAAAGACAGCCGTGAATCCAGGAGGATGCCCAAGTTGCGAGCCGTCTCCGTGGGGGCCAGAGATTTGCCCCCAATAGTCAGTGATGGCACCAACTGACTATATCGGGATGTCGGAAACCACAGCCACTCGGTCTTGGATGGGTTGACCCTGAGCCTGTTTCTCCCCATCCAGATCCGCACGGCACCAGGACATCACTTCAAGGGCATCGCTGGGGTGGTCCGGGATGGAGACGTACAGCTGAGTATCATCAGTGTACTGATGGTACTTCATCCCGAAACCACAGATGATCTCGCCCAGTGGCTTTACATAAATGTTGAACAGAAGGGGCAAGAGGACCAACCCTTGTGGCACCCCACATATGAGGCGCCTCGGGGTCGACCTCTGCCCCCCTGCCAACACAGACTGCAACCGGTCAGAGAGAAAGGAGGAGAACCACTGCAATACAGTGCCCCCCCACCCCTAACTCTTTCAACCGGTGCAGCATGATACCATGGTTGATGGTATCAAAAGCCGCTGAGAGATCTAATAGGACCAGGACAGAGGAACAACCTCTGTCCCGAGCCCTCCAGAGATCATCAACCAACGTGACCAATGCCGTTTCCGTGCTGTACCCAGGCCTGAAACCCGACTGGAACAGATCCAGATCAAACCTCGCACACAATGTTTCCTTTCTTACATCACCATTTCACCATTTATCTCTTTTGTGCTTAGAATTCAGGCTACTTGCATATCTGCTGCTGGGGCAGACAATGCTAGTCAAAAATGATGGACTTCCAGTGGCTCCCTGAGTTTTCTTCTCATCGGGAAGCAGTTCCCTTCTTGAATGTATTTTGGAGGAGAGAGGCAGAGCCAGCGTCATGATGGTCACCCTGTGGTTCTTGCTGACAATTCAGACTGTCACAGAAGTGAAGAAAACTAGTTTGTGAGCAGAGGAAATTACTAAGACATCTCAGTTAACCTACTCACCTGATGATGCTATTGTTCTAAATGCTTTATCAGGACAGAATTACTCTTTAGCATATCCCACAGTAAAAAAAATAAAAGCTAAGGGAGTGGCAGAAAGTAGAACAACAGACATCTGGAGCAGCCAAGAAGCAGCGTGTGCCTACAAAGCACACACAGAACATCAGTGGGAGGCTGTTAGCACAAAAAGAGCCAGCAAAAATGAGACACAGAGAGTAGGTGGGTCTACTACAGCTGCCATTGTACAGCTCAATTCTGGACAGAAATTGAAAAACTCACATAAAAGGCTTCTTTTGTTCTGTGTCCCTCCCAGACATATTCCAGTTGGAAATAAAAGAAGACCACTGATATAAAGTAATTCCCCTTTGGAGTCAATAATAAAAACCTGATTTCCCCTTTCCCCTTTGATGCCTGGTGCTTACCATTTGTGACAGACTTTCAGAAATTTATATAAAATATTTAAATTTCTACAAAAATATTTCAAACACCTTGCCAAAGAGCCAAGACTGAGCTAATCTCTTATAAGTAATTTATTTCAGACCTGGAGTTATCTTACATTCTATGAAGCATCTCAGGCTTGTATTTTACCTGGGATAACCATACAACCTTGGGAAACACAATCAACTTTAAGAGAATTGTTGAAGTGAATATACATTTCTACCACAGACTTCAAGCACAACTGAAACAATGGTTCATTCATTTACCAACAGTTTTGAAAAAAAATGACTTATGACTAGTCTTCGCACCTAAGACCGTACAATATTCCCATGGTCTTGTAATCAAAATCTAGGTACTTTGCATCTGGCATTCATTCATTCATTCATTCATTACAGTGGTGGGTTTCAATTTTTTTTACTACTGGTTCTATGGCTGTGGCTTGGTGGGCATGGCAGGGGAAGGATATTGTAAAATCTCAATTCTCACCCCGCTCCAGGGGAAGGATACTGTAAAATCTTCATTCCCTCCCTAATCCAGGGAAAGATTACTGCAAAATCCCCATTTCCTCCCAATCAGCTGGGACTCAGGAGGCAGAAAATAGAGGGGGCAGGGCCAGTCAGAGGTGGTATTTACCAGTTCTCCGAACTACTTCAGTTAGAGGCAAACTCTAGATTGTAATTTCTGGAGGTAGGTTTTATTTTTTCTAGCACTGTTGGTTTAGTCAGGTAACTCCATATTCAATTTTCCACAGTAGTCAACCAGAGGCCTGATGTGACTCATTTATTTCATAAAATCACACATATTTTAAACTTATTTGACTCCCAACTCTCCTACAAACTCAAGAAAAATTGCTCTGTAAGTAAAACATATCTCATAAACTGAAACTATGCAACCAGAAGGAAACATAATGGAAAGAAAATTAATTTTCTTGTGGCTAGGGAGAGGATTCCAGACATATTGATCCTATTATCATGTACATCACTTCCTTATGAGTGTGCATGCTTGGGAGAGAGAAAGCCCTGTTATGATCTAATATTGCACTAAATCCTCAAAACACTGTGTCTGCTTTCTGTATTCTACTTGGCATAAAAAGCTCGGTCGTAAAAGAGAGATGAGGTAATGATGCCTCAAGTTGATCAATCCCCACCCTCTTCAGCTTTCCTGAGATTTTTGCTTCCTAAAATTTGAACAATGCACCGTTGTAGCCTTTATACAGGAAGAAAAGTTGTCATAATGTGACAGATATTGGAGGAACCAAAGCTTTGTAAATAGGCAACGATTATGAAGAATCCTGAATCCTCATTTCCCATCTTCCACACTCAACTTTTTGCAACTGTGATCTTGTTTGATTATTTCCCTTAATTATAGGGATAAAACTTCCATTGTGGTGAGACCGAACAAGCATGCAGAGACTCTGCTGAAAGGCTGATTGGGTTACAAAAATCTTATAAATGCTGATTAAATGTGCAGGACGGTAAATAAACACATAAATGTTAGGACGGTTGTAAGTGCGAGGACCGGTCAGAAATCATTTTTTTCAGCCCTTTGAATAGTCCCTATGCACGTAGCCATGCCCACCCAGTCACATGACCAGCTAGCTATGGCCTCCCGGTCATATAACCACAAACCACGCCCTTCCCAAAAGCCATGCCCACAGAACTGGTTGTTAAAAAATTTGAATCCCACCACTGTCCGACACCCTTTCAGAACACAAGCCCTTTCATTGCACAACCACCATCACTCCCAGCAGCATATCAGGACCTATATAAAATCCTGGCACTCATCTAGTTAGTTGTTCAGCTGACCCAGAACTGCATGCTGTCTTTGTGTGGTTCTGCTTCATCAATAAACCAACTTTTCAATCAGCCTCCATGTTGTTTCCAGTGTCTTTCTTCCAGTTTGGAACTGAACCAGATGGATTTTCCTTCCAACACCATGTTGGTTAAAGAAGGATCAGTATTGGCTGAGGAGGAACCAGGAGGTTGCCAGTGTTGGATACAACGACTGCTGAATCAATGGGTACAGCACCCAGTGGGACCTGATCCACCCGTGTCTAGAAGACAGGCTTTGTGGTGTGACATCTCCACAGAACTCTTGTTGAATTGAATTTCATAGCCTGGAAGAACCAGTTGGTGTAACTGATCCATTGGGCTGAAATCAGATAAAATCAGGTTATTGCTTAATGCATTGTAAGCCGCCCTGAGTCTCCGGAGAAGGGTGGCATATAAATCAAAATAAATAAAATAAATAAAAAATAGCAGTATAGTAGCCCCCACCCTCTGAACTGGTCTGAATCCTGAATTGCAGGAGAAACATAGCTTCAGGAAGCCAAAGATTATGCTGAGCTTGTCCAGACAAAAAAGACTTGCTATTGAGGTGGACCCTCTATCTTCCTTCCACCCCTATGATTTTCTAGAGTTTTGTCCAACACCAAATCTCAAGGGCTGTTTGGCAGAAATATGTACCAGAACCCTTCTTTCCCCTCTCTACAACCTAGTAATCTTGAGCTGCCTTACCTACAAACTAACTTCTCAGACCTCACTTTCCTGTTTTTTGTTTATTCCTTAATTTTCTCTTCCTATCTATAACATATAAACTGGCTTTTTAGTCCTCCTTTGGCTCATGAACATCTGGTTCTCACAATAAAGTCATATACAGACTCCCCCTCTCCCTTCTCCACTCTCTTTCTCTTTTAAGGAAAAAAGACGTGTAGTATATATATATTGGATTTGCTCTCTTTTTAAAAAAACTGCAATACCCCAGCATTAGCCCAGGGAGTTGTTCCCTGTTATTCTCTCAATTATTGTTTAAATGCTATTCCCCCAGTAATTACTATTCCCCCGATATGACTGTTCATTATCCCATTGAGTAGCTTGTGAATGCTTCTATTGCTATTTCTTCAACAAAGCATTTTTTAAATTTCCCCATTGAATGCTACTATATTTCTACGACTTTATTATTCATTGCCATTTCCCACCACCATAATTTCATTTTGTTGTACCTCAGTCAAATCCAAGCCCATGTTTTCTCTCTGTGTGAGAATCTTTTTGGGGATCCACATTCATTCTGGGATGTTGGATGGATAATTTTATTTTGGCTGGGGACTAGCTAAATCAAAATATAACAAAACCCAACCACGGGGGTATAATATACTTAAGTATAAATAAACTAACACAGCACTGTACTTTATTAACTCTAAGAGTTAAAATCAGCTAAGACAAGAAAACCCCCTCATATAATTAATTATAAATGAAGTCTAAAACAAGATACTGAATCTATAGTGAAATAGATTAACAATATACTGTACAGTAGATATAAATTGGACAGTAATGTTTAATAATCTAAAATGTTAAGTTACAATTAGTAACTATTCATATTTGACCAAAGATTGATGGAATAAATACACTCATGTAGACCAGAAATCACTCATTGACTTTGCTACATTATGCATAATAAGGCTTTTTAAAAAAAACTGATAAGAGGAAATCCGCATAGGATTTCTCAGACTGGCTTGTAGCATGTAACAGCCATGGTAAAATTAGTTTTGGATATCATTATGAAAAGACCAGTGTATGGATGATAGATTCAATTTCACCCTTAGTTAAGCAAAAGAAGTGATGCTTAGGGCATCAAGGGAAGGGTTGCATCAGAGACTTTTTCCCACTAACAGTCGTGCTCTTAACTCTTTCACTGCCACACTTGATTTTAGTCATTTCTTTTTTGAATTGTCCTTAACTGCTATGTTCAACTTTAATCTGCGTTTTTTAAAAAAATTGAGGGGTCCTTGGTGCTATCTGAGCTTGGTTGTTTTCATGCAGACGTTTCATTACCCAAACTGGGTAACCTCATCAGTGCTCATTTCAACCCAGAAAAATGTTTGTCAAGGGAGTGATTATAGTTTAATAGTTTGGTTTGAAGTTGTCAGCTATCACATTGTTTCTGTCTCATAGTGTGAGAACTTCACTTCCATTGAGGAGCAGCATGGTTAGGCTGTGCATAGAGTATTAGTTGGCCTTAATCCAGCTGTGATTCAACTGAACCAGCACCACAAGGAGAAGCTTGACTAGCTGTGGGAACTTTATTAAAACTTTATATAAAAGTGCTGAAGGCAAGTTGTTGGCTCTGATGGGGGGAAAAAACCATTTGTTGAAATGGGAAGATCAGTGAATTAATATAATTAGCTTGTTTCCACCTAGGGTGATTAAACTCTCTTTGGATGGATTCTGGAATAAGACCTCTCTCATTACTTCATGCAATATCTAAAAGCCATTCTCTAATACTTCTGTTAAGTTGAGTAAATCCACGAGATGTAGGAAATCAAGGAGAAATCCATATGGTCAAAGTTTTCTAAAAATTGGAACCGGAAGGGTTAGAAGTTGTCAGATAGAAGAAATGGGATCCGATTGACTGAGAAACAACGGGGTTTAAACCAATAATTGAACATGAATAAGCAGCTCTTATCTCAATCCTCAACTGGCAGTCTCTAGCCTCAGAATTATATTGAATACACATTTGAGGCTTGAGGCACTGCTGTTATGAACTGAGTTTCCATTATTTCCATCAGCTAAAATGTGGGTAAAGGCCTAACTGGGATCCATCAAGCAATCAGGCCCAGGATTTTACTGTAAGCAGTTTTAGATCTATAGAGATACATTCTCTATCTTTTGCATGGAAATAAACCTGATTAGAATAGTCGGAGTACTTATTTGGGCCTATGAGACCACAGCATCATTGTGTGCATTCCATGAACCTCAGTCTTGAAGGACCAGAGACAGATATTTAAAAGTCCCCACTTACTCATTCTCCTGGCCTTTTATCCCTAATTGAAGCTTCCTGAATGTTTTAATGAAGATCATTACTTTAGTCTTCTGGAGGTTTATTACAGGGGAATTTTCTCTGCAATAAGAGAATAGCTTCACTAAGCTATTCAGTGCATGTCTGAGGCCAGTTGGGAGTCCTTGAAATGCGGACTGCCTAAAGCAAGAGTGGGCATTCATGTTTGCTATTCTGGTGTGTGTATGTGTGTTTCTGTTCTTAGGTTTGGATTCCAATGCTTCTTTGCCAATGAAATTATATGTAAGTCAAAAGAGGAATAGGATGTCCTACTCCATTATGAACAGAAATGGAAATTGATGATAATTTTATGCTAGAATGTTTTGGCAGCTTCTGGATTAGGAACAGTAACCATAGATTAGAACCAATTCTCTATGTGTTTTTCCATACAAGAGGTCTCAAAATTCAATCAAATGCTGATTTGACATCAGCAAAGGCCACATGAAGTATCAGATACAGAATACTATGCAGTATGGAACAAATATATAATTGGCTGGAGATTAGAAATAGTAAATAAGAATGAATGGGAAAACGTCACAAAGCGGATAATGTTTGTAAAATAATATATAATTATAATATTATGTGTGAAGGATTATATACAGAAATAAGGAATAAAGGGACTATAAAGACAAGTATAGTTAAAGAAGAGTAGGAGAAAAATGTAAATAATAGAAGAATACCGTTATGAAACTGTTGTAAAAAGGAAATATATGTTCTATGTTTTTGTTTGTCATGTTCTGTCTTCTAAAAAACAATAAAAAGATTTAATAATAGAAGTATCAGATGTTCCAAATTTTCAGTGGTGGGATTCAAATGATTTTAATACCGGTTCTGTGGGCGTGACTTGGTGGGTGTGGCATGGCTTGTTGAGGGCGGCTTGGTGGGCATGGCAGGGGAAGGATACTGTAAAATCCCCATTTCCTCCTGATCAGCTGGGACTTGGGAGGCAGAGAATAGATGGAGGCGGGACCAGTCAGATGTGACATTTACTGGTTCTCCGAACTACTCAAAATTTCCACTACTGGTTTTCCAGAACTGGTTAGAACCTGCTGAATACTACTTCTGCTTCAAATGTACACTACTCAAAAAAAATAAAGGGAACACAAGCAGAAGACATCCGAGATCTGAATTAATGAAATAGCCTTATTAAATACTTTGTTCGTTACATACAGAGTTGTGTGTTCCCTTTAGTTGTTTGAGCAGTGTATAAACTACTGTATGTAAAGAACAAAGTATTTAATAAGGCTATTTCATTCATTCAGATCTCAGATGTCTTCTGCTTGTGTTTCCTTTATTTTTTTGAGCAGTATATTTTTTAATTAAATCAGAATATAGTCGACTGTGTTTCCCCGAAAATAAGACCCTGTCTTATATTTTTTTAAACCCTGAAATAAGCGCTTGGCTTATTGCCATGTGCTCAAAAGCCCGATTGGACTTATTACCAGGGGATGTCTTATTTTGGGGAAAACAGGGTAGTGTATAATGAACAGGTCTAAGCCCCATCAGTTCACAACCAAAACCTTCATTTGCCAGCCATTTTTGGAATTTTCAGTCTTGCTGATAACAGGTTTATAATTTGATAGTTGGCAGGATCATCCTATCGCTTTTCTGGAAAATTATGGCCATTCCCTAATCTGAGGACATATTTCCATATTTGTTGATGTGGAAAGCACAGGCAAAACTGGAGTCCACAGATTAATATAAGATTTCCAATTTTATTTTTTTGAAATAATTTTTATTGAAAAACTTAATAACAATAGTAAAAGTCAAACTAACTCAGAAAGAAAGTAAAGAAAAAAATGTATACAGAAAAAAGAAAATAAGAAAACAGAAAGAAAGAAGTAGAAAGAAGTAGATTCTGGTCTCCATCACAAATACAAACTTCATAATTTATCAACCCTGCCCAACATTACATATAAGTATCTTTTTCTCCCATCAGCCATCCTTTATCCATATGCAAATCTTTTAATCATTAATATTGAGATTTCCAATTTTAGTATCTGTGCTGCTAAAAATATCCCATGAATTAAATATCCTGCCATGTGGTGTTGATAAAATCAATCTCAATCAGAATAGAACTGGAAAGGATCTTGGAGGTCTTCTATTCCAGGGTGCTGCTCCAGCAGGAGAACCTATACCATTTCAGACAAGTGACTGTCTAGTCTCTTCTTTTCTTTTCTTTTTTTTTGGGGGGGGAAAGTTTTTCAGTTTTATTTCTTATATACATAATATAAAATGTACATTTTCTTATACATAATTAATCCTACATATACATGTTTTCCTTAAAGAAAGCATTAAAATAAGACATTTTAATTACATTTGGAGTTGCTCTTCTACCCTTTCTTCCCTCATTTCACAACAACCCTTCTTCTTCTCCTCTTTCCCTTCCCTCCCTCCTCTCCTCTCCTACTTTCTCTTCCCTCCTCTCCTACTTCATCCTACTTCCCCTTCCTTTCCCCCACTCCTCTCTTCTTTTCCCCCTACTCACCTTCTCTCCTACGCCTATCCCCTACCTTTCCTTCCTCTCCTTTTCCCTTTCTTCCATTCCTCTCCCTCCCTCTCCTCTTCCTACCCTCTCCTCCTCTCTCCCTTCTATCTTCTTTGCTGTGGAATATTCTTCTTGTTTGGTATCTGAACAACTCCTGTATTCTTATATACTTTTATATAATTTCTTTTCAGATTTATTCTATCAGTATTATCATCATAATTGTACACTTATTCTTGTTATCTTCTTTCTTTTCCCTCCTCCGAACCCCCTTTTTCATTTACTCTGGTGTCATCTGGGTTTCTATTTCTTTTTTATCCTCTCCCTCGTTTAACTTTCTATTATCTAAATCATTTATCTATCCTCTTATCTTCATATTTCTTTTCAATGTCTAGTCTCTTCTTAAAAAGCTCCAGTGATGAAGCACCTACATCTTCTGATGGCAATTGTCCTCACTATTTAGGAAGTTAATTGTCCTCACTGTTAGGAAGTTTCTCCTTAGTTCCAGGTTACTTCTCTCCTTGATTAGTTTCTATCCATTGTTTCTTGTCCCCATCCTCTTTGTGGCAACCTCTCAAATACTGGAATACTGCCATCATGGCACAAACACACTCGTCCTTCTTTTCTCTAGGTTAGCCGAACCCAGATCCCAACCGTTCTTCATATGTTTTAGTCTCCAGGACTTTAATCATCTTAGTTGCTCTTCTTTGCACTTTTTCCAAAGCCTTAACATCTTTTTTGTAATGTGGTGAGCAAAACTGGATGCAGTATTCCAGGTGTGGCCTTCCTAAGGCTTTATAAAGTATTAATACTACATGTAATTTTGATTCTATGCCTCTGTTTAGACAACCAAGGAATGTATTAGCTTTTTTGGCTGCTACCGCACATTGCTGGCTCATATTTAAGTGATCGTCCACTAGGACTCCAAGTTCCCTCTCACAGTTACTGTTTTTGAACCAGGTTTCATGTTACTATACTTACTTACTATACTGAAAACTTAGGGAGCCATTTATTTATCCTTATTACACAAACAAGCTGGAAGATTGAATGCCTTTTAAATTTGAAACCTTCTGTTAGATGTGAATAATCCACACATGAAGAATTAATTAGTCACATTATTGCTCATGCCTGTTTCACAGGAATCTTCCCAGAGTCTCACATGGGCCAGACTAGATAAACATCATTGGGAGGGAGGAATGGACCTTTCCTTCTTATGCTACATAGGGATTCCTGACTAAATCCCCACTTGACTCCTTCCTCTGGCTCATCCAGTTTCTTTCCAACACCCTCTATTACTCATTCAGTAATTAAATTTTATATTGTCGCAATGGAAATAAGGCAAAAGTGGATACACGTATAATTTTTATTGAATTTTTTCCCCAGTTCCATATTTCATAGTTATACTTTTACAATCCTACATTTTTTGTTTTAAAAACTAGCTTGTAATGGTTTTAATTTCATTCTGTTTTAACTTTATAGATTATAATCTGATTTAGAGATACACTGTAATCTCGTAATATGATTTTCTGCTACTTCTATTTACTATTTGAGATGTCTTTGGGCTGGGATTCTTGCTTTGTATTTTACATTTGACTATTTCTCTGTTTCTTTTGTTCTGGTTCTTGTCTGCCTTCAAAGGATGAGATTTCAGCATTTAAAGGCAGATACAATCACTGCCAGGCCTGGTTTAAGGCCACTGATAAGCTTTTTCATTTCAGACATCAACTTAGTGGCCAGTCTGACAAAGTTTCATTATTATGGTCTGATACCATGACGTCCTAAAATTTAAGTAGAGTTTTAAAATGAGCTTCCGAACCCCCCATGGGAATCTGATTAAATGCAGTTTATGAAAAGATTGTCATTAACCCATTCTGCTATCATATGCCAAAATAGATTTTTTATCTTGAACTGCAATAAACACCTGTCATTATTTCTCTTTTCTTGATGTACAAATGTGATTTATATTGTGGAGGGGAGGGGTAATTTAAATGTTGGTGTTTATGCCGGTTCTTGTGGGCATATTTTAAAGATATTTTGGTAGCTTCAGATTCCCAAACTATACTTTCAATCTATACTTATAATTCGACTTTTGCTTTGCCATCTCTTTGACAAGATATTTATGTAAATTCTGATTAAAATGCAATTTCAGCTGCAGGGATTTGTCCAGGCGCTCACTAGGAGACAATACTGACTTGAAGGCACCAACATAAATAAAATTCAAGTAAATGGGAATCAGCTCTTATACTTACCATCTTTGTGTGATTCTTCCTCATCTAAGAAGATGAAGATTTTAAAAAAGAAAATATGTCATTTTTCATACTACTTAACACATGTGGAATATACTTCGCTATAAATTGTTCTAGTTTACATGGCATGTCCCCCTACAAGCAGGGGGAAAGATTGCTGTCTCTGCGTAGTTCAACTTTCATAGAATTTACATCCATAATTAGAAGAGATCAGCCAATAATATGCTATTGCCATACAAAACCTTATCCATTATGTGAATTCAATGAGGAAATGTCCGCGTACAGCTTCATTTAACTCCATATATTGAAATAATTGGTGAACCTTGCAAGAGAAAATCATGAAAAACTGCAAATCCCATCCTCAGCCATATAAAAAGTGAGAAGACAATATCCTTCTGCTTAAGAAAGAAGCTATGAAAACAAGAAAAGGGGATTACTGCATCTGCTCCCATTCTGGATTGACATTACTACCAAATACAATGGAAACTGAAGATTTAGACATGATACAATTTTCAAATAATTGTTGAGCTCTTTCCACATTTGTTTGCTCTGTGTTTATGAAGACATAGGAAATATTATACTGAACAAAAATATTGAAATCTTAAATATGCAAGGCATATTTAACAGGGCTGTTACCAAATATGCACATTTACTTTACAGTAAAGGCCCACTTCTTAGGTCCCATCAGCCAAAACTCTTTAACTGATGGCACCCAGAGCAAGTCTCTTCCGCTGGACCATGAGGGACAGGTAGGAAGAACTGGGGAGATATACTGCTTACATTGCTGGGTCTCCTTTTGACCCTAACACCCTTTACTGTACTGTTCTCATGAGGTGCAAGTCTGTTTTTAAATAAAAGACGTCACACAGAGATATAAATGGATAAAAGAAGCACCTCCTACCTTAAAATACCATCCCACCATATTCCATGATAATAGTGAGAACAGCCTTGAATCTGCTAATTGCAAGTTAATTTGATTAGGGCACATTATTACATGAGCAAAAACATCCAGAATTGAGTAAGAGTTGAGGGTAACTCTAACGCATAGTGTCCTCATCCTTTTGCTCATCTTTCTGTCATAAGGGTGCCACTGGAAATATTACCAGGGAAAGTCTGTATAGTATTGCCCCATAACTCCTCTGCTTTATTTTTATTTATTTATTTTGTTTTACTGAGTACATTGTGTGTCAAATAATATCAGTAAAGATGGTGCGGGAGTTTGCTGGGCTAGACTTGTATCTCTGGGTGATGTGTTTAAATCAACAAGAACAGATTTGGTGACAGATTCACCAAATCAGGTAAATCTGATTCTGACAGATTCAGGTCTTCTAACCTGGGAGGGGTGGGGTTGTAGAAGGGCTAAAGCATTTCCATTTTTGCAACTATCTATGGAGGTTAGGAAAATCAAATTGATTAGTAGGACAGCTGTTTCATGCCTCGCAGATAAAGTTTGCTTGAGATCGTTCAGTCTCTTCAATAAATCCTCCTGCTTGCAACTTGGCAGGGCTTCAAAGAGATGAATTACTTCTGCCACCAGAGGCTCAGCAACCCACTCTCCTCCTATCCTTACCATCAGCTGTTTATCGGAGGAGGCTGCTCTCAAGAGTGCTGCTGGTTGGTGCCATTGTGCTATCTGCAGCTGCCACTTTGAGTTTCACAGTTAAAGTGCTGATGGCATCTTGTTGGTGTAATTCAAAAAGCGAAGGAATCTGTGCCTCACAAAATATCCAGTTTGGAAGTACGGAGAGTGGTCAGGAAGGGTACTTTCTTTCAAATAATATTGTTTATTTAAATTGTGGGGTGCTTAAATGTCAATAAAATTCACTTGCTGCTCTTTTCCCTAGGGCATCACTTTAAACCCCCCCCCCAAGAAATGAATCGTGTATTGTTGCATAGTCACTGGCTTAAGGGAAAAGCAGTTGATTTCTTTGAATCCCACCAATCACTATTGAGTTAAGAGTGATGTAAGGAAATTCAGTTAATTTGTAAGGTTTGGTTGTTTTCACTTCCAGGCCTTCAGTCTCTCATGGACCAGGAGGGAGTCTCTTTCTGAATCCAATTAAAATTTCTTGTTGGATTCAATATTAAAGTCTCACTTTTGAGTAAACTCCCATTTTGTTCAATTTTAAACCAAGAGTTTTGTGCTATGGCAATCACTGCTAATTTACTGGGAATGACAGGATAAATATATCAAAGAATTCCACTTTTGCTTTTATTGCTTTTAGATTCTGAAAAAAAATTGAAATTGCAGTCGGTATAGTCAATAAGTAGTGCCTGGATATAAAATCTGTGTTATCATTTTTAAGGATTTGTTCAGGGCAAGTGCTTGTGGTAAGTACAGATGAATGGACCATGGAGGTGGAGCCACTACATCTGGGAGCCTGGGGATCTCCAATTCCTTGGGCTAAATGACTATTACATTCATCTGGCAAATCCTAACTCAGCACATCACATCTGTTTACGGTATTCAAGGCTTGTTCCATTAGTATTGTTATTATTATACTTATTACTTACATTATCATTCCTCTTAATCTTGTAAAATCAGGGGGAGGGGTTGTCACTTAGATTGTTTAAGCAAAATTCACTCTGTTGTTTCTTAGTTTCCCTATTATCTTTTTTTATAAAGACAAATGGAAATAAAAGTTTCTTAGCCGGTACTGGTAAGGCTGGCTGCATACAGTTAAATGATAGGATCTGATAAAATAAAACAAAGTAACCAAAAAAAAAATAATAATAAAAAGAAATAGAAATGTACTTAGTCGTAGTGCTTTTACTTGTCAATCTTCTTAAATGCCTGCTCTGAGATGTGCCATTTTTAGTTAGAAGATCTTGCTTCCCTACCAGTCCCTGTTCAACAATCCCTCCATATGCCTGAAAGATTAGAACTTTCCCGCCTTTCAAAAAATGTTGAACAAGCTGAAATTGTGATAAGAACTTGTATGACGGTATGAGATAGGAAGTTATTTCATTCATTTTCTCTACTTCCTAGTATAAAACATCTTGAAGGCATTAGGTTTGCAGAAACCTCCACTAGGATGTACTTGGACTGAAAAGACCCAGGTTGCAGAGAATTCATCAAGGTGATCCAGTCATTTTGGTTCTACTTTACAGAGGATCAGCTCTTTATGGTAGACCAGACCAGAAAACAGACTCCATCCTTTTATATTAGTGTTGCAGAGTATAATAACCAAACCTTGGAAGCCTCTTTCCACTCTTTTATACCAAAGAGAATCAAGGATAACTTTCAAGTTCCTTTTCGCTTCTTCCATTCTTTCAAAGATAAACTGATGTTTATATAGCTGCCCTTGCAGCCCTTCTTCAAAGATTCTCCTCTACAGCATGTATCTGTTATGGGGAACACGATTATGGGATACTCCTATCTATGCTGCCTTGAGCTTCCAGAAAAACAGCAATTCAAATGCAATAAATATTCATCAGACTGGACTGTAAACAGATGACCCTCTATTTGCAATGCTAATCAAGCATTCAAAAATGTGGGATTTTGCTCAGGGAAAGGAGTACTGGGGATCTATGGAAGGAGAGGCTTTTTCCAGTGTCACTGCTGCAACATTAAATATATATATATATATATATATCCAACCCCATTCCTCTCACACTATGTTCTCCATGGCCGTGAGTCTAATATTGTGCTTTCCTTCTCCTATATTGCTCCCTTTGCTGTTATTGGCAAAGTTAATTATATGTTCTACTAACCCCAAACAACAGAAGTGCCATAAATACACTGAAGTTTGTTGCCTCTGCAAGTCTATCCCAAATTCAAGGCCAAGGGTTTTCAGTGACTCCTTCAAAAGGACTTATTTTGTATGCCATCAGCAATAGTGTTCTATGCTGTTCAAACTTCCATTGTAGCAGTTTTTGAGAGTACCTAAACCTCGATTAACCCTCCAACATTTTAAATTATTGGTCTTTTCCATGTGTTCTAAAAGATAGTACATAAAAACTGCATACCATGTCAGTAAGAATGTGCAAACTTCTAAAGCATAAAATGTTAATTTAAGAGAACATTACTCTCCTAGATTGTGAAGAATTTTTAGATGTCTCTTCAAAACTGTGGCACAAAAAACCCCAGTCTATGCACAGAATTGAGTAACACCCTTCTCAATTCATCTATATTTTTAGTTTATATTACTTATATCCAGTGGTGGGCTGCAACCGGTTTTGTGAGCGCGCACTTCACGTGCGCACACATGCGCCTAACACGCTTGCGTGCAGTGTTCAAAATACAGCAATTTGAAGCTCAGCTGCTTACCTTCTAAGACAGCCCCGGTAAATAGAACAGCAGAGGCGTGGAAATCAGCTGTGCCCTGCAAATCAGCTGAACTAGAAAGAAGGAATTTGTAGGACAGGATAGGGCTGGTGTGGGTGGGAGGGGCCATCTGATCGTCAGAACTACCGGTTCGCCTGAACTTGTCCGAACCGGCAACAGCCCACCACTGCTTATATCCATTTCTTTCCTCAATGTATACGCTTTATTTTTTCTTCTAAGGAGTTTTATGCTCAAGGGGGAAAAAAAGCAGAATTTACACCTGCTAGTTTAATGACATCAGTTAGTGGCTGATACAGTAAAATCGTGTTACCATGAGAATAGAATAAAACCTAGGCTTTTCTTTAATGAATCTTAAAATCTTATCTAATAAAAGCCCAGTTCTATGAAATCCATATTAAATTTCAGACATTAAGAGATCATTATGGTTTAGAAGCCAATAACATTACTGTAATAATCAAGCTATTCATCTAGAATGACCGACAATTTTTTCCCCTCTCCACAGTTAAATTCAGCTTTTCAGAAGAAATGAACACACTGTTCAAATTATTTATTGACTTCTTGGACTTTCTCTGAAATAAGTGGAAATATCTTGAAATGTGAGGATTTTCTCTCTCATGTATCCTACCTTTCACTTGGCAAAGGGAAGATTTTTAATAAGTTCCGATAATTGGGCAAAAATTCCTTTCACATTATAAAAACTAAGTTTCATTATTAATGTCTATATTCTGTATCTATGTATATATGACTAAAATTTACATGTCTGTTTATAACCCGCAGTTGTGTGAAATTGGGAGGTATATGGTAACTATTACTGAACCAAGGAAAAACAAATGAGCTAACTTACGGAGTGCTAGAACTCATGGTTCCTGGGGAAATGAAATTTGGAGAAGTTGTGACCATTCAAGGCCTCTGAACTTTCCAGCTGTACTTTCCAGAAACCTGTAGGTTGAGTTGCACAAGGGAAGGTGGTATCCCTGCACTATTTCCTACCTCCCTCTGTTCTTGCACCTAATCGGCTGGTGGCAATGCTTGATAGGTGAATGGAGTTTGCCATGAGGGAAGGATGAGACTGATACATATGGCTGTTGGTGAGGTAAGGCTGAATGGAGGCTGCCAGCAGTTAACAGGTGAGATTCTTTAATCTCTGGAGGGAGTCCTTGGGGACATGCCAGAATGGGGAGCAAGCATGGAGTTTTCCTTGCAGTCCTCAGTTCCATTTGTTCCTCCTCCCCTCAGCAAAGTGGCAGATAATTTTGTAAAAGGGAGAGCTGAGGAAGGAGAGTGATTTCCAAACTCCTTGCCATAAAGTTGGAAGTTGCTCCTCTTCCCATTGTATTTTTGCCTACTCATGGCTATTCCATTTCCCTGTTTAGATGAAGAAATATCTCTGAAAGGATGACCCAATGGATTATGGGTTGTCTAATATTTACAGTATATAAAATCGGATACATTTAATATGAGGAGTTTGATGTTTCTGAAATCCAAATCCTTGACCCAAAAACCCTGATAAGGATTCAACTCTTAAACATCAGCAAAGCATTCCATCATCTTTAAATATCATGTTTATAGTTTATATCAATTAATCACATTTTTCTATCATTATTAGCCTTTTACATTAGGGTAGGAAAACATGAACATTATTGAACATTTTGAAATATGTAGTAATGATTTTGTTGTGCATGTCAATTTGGACTGTAGATATTCTTCGGATGGCAGCTCTTCCAACTGTGATTTGAGTGGTGCATTTAACTCAGTATGGACTCAATGACTGTCTGGATCCTGCAGTTTTCTTGACAAGGTGTTTGGAGAAAAGTTTACCATTGCAAGCATTTCTTGGGAAGGTATGCAAAATTGAAGAGAGCTCTATAAAAGCAGAGCCATTGACTAGGGGAAAAGCCAAGTAACTGGTGATCTTAAGAGGCCTTCAGAATGACAAATTTGAAAACCTGGGGTAGAGTTGTGAATGAAAGAAAAATTTAATTATAAGCTTAAGGATGTAAAGAATCTGAACTAAACAGCAAGGAGCTTTTTTCATCTTAGAAAATCATAAATGGAGTAAGGGTCCAGATAAAACTGAAGTATTGAAATGTTTACATTAAGATTTTTGATGTTTTAAAGAACAAACAGCTTTTTGTGGGAGATAGTTCTTGTTTTGATTTTTACAAGACAAAACAAAGATAACCAATTTCATGATTTGAAAAGCTGGACACAAAAGAGAACTAAAGCTTTTAGATAAAGAAGTTTTACAAGTCCATAAAATGTTGTTAAAAGTTTATAGAATAAAAATATTGAAGGAGACTTTTGAAGAATAATACCCACAATATCAATAATGTTAGGGATGATTACTTCTATGGATAAACTACAGTATGTCCAAAAGATGTTATTAAAGAAATGGCAGATGTAGAACAAATTTAGACCAAGACAATGTTGTGCTGGTATCGTTACAATTTATATTGACTGTTTCCTAATATGATTTGATTGCTTATTTGTTCCTATGACTATCATTAAGTATTGTACCTTATGATTCTTGATGAATGTATCTTTTCTTTTATGTACACTGAGAGCATATGCACCAAGACAAATTCCTTGTGTGTCCAATCATACTTGGCCAATAAAGAATTCTATTCTATTCTGTTCTGTTCTGTTCTGTTCTATTCTATTCTATTCTATTCTATTCTATTCTATTCTATTCTATTCTATTCTATTCTATTCTATTCTATTCTATTCTATTCTATTCTATTCTATTCTATTATTATTCTACTCTACTCTACTCTACTCTACTCTACTCTACTCTACTCTACTCTACTCTACTCTATTCTATTCGCTTAGAAAGGGATGTTTCACTGGATCTAAAAAAGAAACTGACTGAAATTTTAAAATTTAAAAGAGAAATGCAAGTTAAATGCAAGTAAATCAAATATTATAATATCTGAATGAACTAAAGATTAAGACTGTTTGAAAGGAAAAGTTGGTTGCTTCTGGTTATCCTTTATGGACTTTCTGTTGACTGAAACTGAAAAGATTATGTTTTATAGATTTGTTTATAGATAAGAGATAGGATATGAAATGAAGAGATGTTTGTAAGCTTAAAGGGGGTAAAGAGTCTCTTAAATTTGTTCAGATTTGTGTGGTAGATTGGAATTCACTTTTTATTTCTTTTCCCTTTCTTTTATTATTATTTTCTCTTTTTTCTTCCACATTCTACTTCTTTCTATTCTTTTTTTACTAGATATTAGATTTTACTATTATAAACAAAATTCTTAATAAAATTGTGTGTATATATAAATTTGTAATTGTCTTATTGCTAAGGGTGACAGATCATCCAGCTGGCTTTGGGCCTAAAGCAGGACTAGAACTCATGTCTCGTGGTTCTAGCCCAATTACACTTTAACTTTAACTATTACACTGGACTTTTAAAAATGCATTTTTAAAATAGTTTATTGAAAAATAAGTTTATAATTTGGCAATTTTGATAAAAATATTAATATTTATGTTAGAGATGAAGATTTGAATGCATTAAAAAAAACCTACAGATTTTAAAATCGAAATGGTGCTGTCTTTAAAATAACACAGAACTAATGCATTCTAACCCAACAATGTTGAATTTACATTTATTAAACCAGTAGTCATGTTATTAAAAATTCCACACTACTGAAAATAACCTAATCATGCTGTTTTTCTGGGCTGGAACTAAGTCTTGTCTGACAACATTTATTTCTGAAACCGAGAAAGGATTGGTTTTGGAATTCCATGACTTTAAAGGGATTGCTGACTGAGCCAGGGAAGGAAGCAATAAAATAATAACATTCATGAGGCTGTTGAACTATTGTGGTAAGAACCTGGAAACTATCAGCAACAGAACTAGAAACCCTTCAGCAAAGTGGATATCCTTAAACCAAGACCAGAAATATCTGTACTTTTTAAAAAAATATGTGGTAAAGAGGAAGCCAGAAAGTAAGAAAATCCTGGGATGCAGTAGTGGAAGAATGAATCATGGAATTCTGTTAACTAGAGGATGATGGAAAAAGATTTAGCAAAAGGGAAAAAACTCCTCATTTGATTTGGGCATTTGCCTTTATGTAAAATGAGTGCTGCCCTGATTAAAAGTAGGTTATGTTATTTTATATTACTTTGGAGGGGATGCGATGGCTCAGCAGTTAAGATGCTGAGCTTGTCAGCTGGAAAGCTGATACCCTGGGCCTGAGACCTGAGTGTTGCGTGATGAGGTGAGCTCCCACTACTTACCCCAGCTCTTGCAAACCCAGCATTTGAAAGCATGCACATGCAACTAGATAAACAGGTACCACTTTAATGGGAAGGTTACTGTGTTCTATATTTTCATGCTGGGCACATGCTGAAGGAAAAATCTGTCAAGACAACACAGGCTCCCTTGACTGAGAATTGGCGAGGAGTCCCACCCACTTGAGTCGGTCATGACTGGACAGGGAAACCTTTATGTTATTTTATCATTGATCTTTTCTATGATAGTGATTAACCAATACTTAAAGCACAGAAACTAAAGGTCCAATCCCTTTCAGCCTTCTGAAAGTGACAGTGTTGGTTTGCTTCAAATTAAAGAATTTATGGATGTAAAGCTTACTCTTACCAGCTGAATTATTTCAGCACCAATTGTGGCAGTAATAGGGTTAGTTTGACAGGATTCCTTGGTCAAATGGTCCTCCCCCTTTTGCTCATCTTGTCACCCCTATAATGGCCATTACATTATAGAATTAAGAATTCTTAATTATACATTATTATACATTAAGAAGGGGGTGTTTTTGCTTTGTTTAAATAAAGACTTTGGCTAAGCAGTGAGTGTGTATGCTTCTTGATTGGTTTGATGGTGCTGGGCACAGCCATGTTTGAAGAAAAAAAAGGAACCAATCTCATTTTCTCCTCAATCTTTTTGAAAAGGGAGAGGGAGAAAGATACATTATTTGAATCTGTTTTGCAAAATGTCTTAACAGCAAGTATAATTCATTGGGAGTGTACTTGCAAGGCACTATGATAATCCGGAATAAACACCAGTGAGTTCCTTGGCACAGTTCCTGCTCACTTGAATACAGCAAAATTGCATCCATTATGATTATGTCATCATTAAAATGGCTCTCCTGCCACAAATCAACTAACACAATTTATCTGAGAACAGTTATTCCAAAGACAACACAATATTTTATAACAAACATTTATAATCCAGTTTACAACAAAGTAATCCATCATGTAAACAAATGAATTGGTCATACACTAAATAAATATCTCTAAAGAATAAGAATTGACATTTCATTTTTTTTTTCAGTTCAGGACCCGATCCGGCAAGTCCTTTTGTACACAGAATTCCCTGTACAGTCATCAAGTTCAGTTCACGCTATATGTTGAAATTTTGTCCGAGCAAACCATGTTAATTTAAGGCTATGGACAAATATTCAACATTTTTATCAAGGAGTTAAGGTAAACTCTCATGATTTTTTGCATTTGAAATTACCAGGGAAAGCTTAGCTTCTTCAAATACAGTTAATTGACATTTTAATAACTTCAAGTTAACAAGAAATATCTGTGTCCCAAACAACAGATAAAGAAAAAAATTGTCTAGAAAAGGAAATTACAATATGACAATGTAGTAAGAATACACATTTTGGGGGACAAGGTTTTGGTTTTCACAAGTAGTTGTGCATGTCACTCTATAACTACGAAACAAATTCAGACAGAATTTTTAAAATTTGCATTACTCTTTCTAAGTCCCAAAGTAATAAGTATTCTTTAACCTGATAGGTCTAGGCAGCATTCTGGATTTGACATCTCCAAAAAGATGTTATGGAGTATGCTGGGGTGCAAGCATAGCACCTGCTTGCAACTTTTTAAAGCAGCCATTTGGGAATATGGTTGTAGAAGATAATCAGACTGAGCCTGAGGGAGGGGTCAAAGGTGTTATCAGTTACGAGTTCCTTCACACCCACAAGAGAACTAAATCCAGCCTACCTTGAATTCCTTTGAATTCTTTGAATTTATCTACCGCCAATTTGCTTGGCTGTCTTGTAGACAACATAAGCTTGAAATAAATCTTTATACTCATTTGAACTGCTTGGATGTTCTGATTACCCCAGGGCTTGACAGAGAAGCTCCAGAGTGCATTTTAAGGAGTTGCCACAGGTAATATAAATACATCAAATTATTTGTTTGCCTTAAAATCTGTTTGCCTATACTCTATCTTATAAGATAACCTTGTATCTCATTTGTGAAGATAAAATAGATATTTTTTTTTGCATATCTCATGTATGCTTAATTATTTCACTTCTGAGTCAGGTTTGACTCATGGCAACCACATTATTTTCTTGGCAATATTTTTGGAAATAGTTTGCCACTGCCTTATTCCTAAGGCTGAGAGAGAAGATTGACCCAAAGTCATCCAGCTGACTTTGTACCTAAGGCAAGATGAGAACTCACAGTTTCCTGGCTTTTAATCTAGCACTTTAACCATTACACCAAATTGACTCTCTAAATTCCTATTATAGTTTTGATATTCCATATGCTAATTATGAGTATGAGAATGTGGGCAAACTTCATCTTACATAGACATTAAATATTAAGTAATGGGCCAACTAAAAATAGTAGCTTATTTGCTACAGCAGATATGCAATGAAGCTAGAAGTTGGTACTGTAGAATACCCAATCATAAAAATAAAATATGCTAATTGCTATTGATCTGGGAAGAATTTGCAGTATGTAATTTTGAATCAGGACTAATTATATAGCAGTGGGATTTATACATGCATACATAGATGTGAAATGAAATTATACCTGGGTATAAATGTGGCACACAGAATTGGAACTCTGCTGCGAGTCATATCTAAAATGAGAAAAATTACCACTGTCACGAGAAAATACTAGCATAACATGCTGTGACAAAAAAGAATATACAAAAGAAAAATAACATCTAGGAAGAATCTTTGGTGTAATGGTCAAGAGACTACGTTGCTTTGTCCTGAATTTCTAAACCTATCGAGTTCATCACTAAATATGTATTTCTTACTATACTTAATCTAAGTTAATAAAATCTTGATTCTGCAACATCGTTGCCATGGTTATTCTTATTTGTAAAAGAAAATTGAATAAGATACAAATATATCTTATTCAGAATGCCTATCTCTTGCTCTTTTCCAATTTAGTTTAATATATATATTACCAAAGCGAGCATGCTATGTGCCAATTAAATTGTGAGAATTGCAGATTCCATTAGATGTTTCAGGCAATGTTCAGATTCTATCATGGCCTTTATAACATATACTGTTCAGCACCTTTTCTTAAAAATACCAGATATTATTTATTTAGAGATGCTTCTTATGTTCTTTAAAGTTGATCACATTATATTGGTCATCAGGGTTGACATATATTTCTTGGGAATGTTTCAGGTTTTTTAAAAAATGTTACAGTTACATGTCATAAATTTGATCAAATCACTATATGAATGATAATGTGGTCATGGCTTGTGTTCATTTTAACAGAACATAACCATCTAATATTTTTTCAGTATCTGTAATATATTTTCTGGAATTTTTGGATTTTACAGAGAAGGAAACCTTAACACATTCCACTTTCTATATATCTTCACTATTATAAATATATTTGCAAGAACTTTGACCAGCAATAGTACTTTCATAGTTAAATAATTACATTTTCTTTAAAGTTTAACAACAATTGATTCAGAATATGAATATTAACACAGAATTATAAAAAGACAATATTAAGTACCCTTTGATTTCCCTTTGTAACAAGTGCAGTCTTATGAAAGGAATTAGAAAACTATGTATATATTAGACGTTCAATCTAAACAGAAACAAAGCAAAATATTCTTGTCTTAGAAAACACAAGATCACATGCCTATTCTTTATTATAAATACTCATATTGTGTCATGATTTCTTCTTGCCAGCAAATGAAAGTGATTGTTTCATAACCTTCTCAACATATGCAAATATCTGATTATGCTATGTTTTCTCGAGAAAATACAGTCCATTTGCAGACTACTGAAGAGGTCAATTTGATATGCTGTTTAAGGGTCTTGGTAGCCAGTACCATTGCACCTGGAAAATGTATTTTTCCCTTATTTTAAAAAATAGATGAGTCCATTATTTATTACTTAAAAATTATAAAGAATAGTTTTTATTTCAGTCCTCATATAAATTATAAAACTCAAGTTTGCCAGAGTCTCTTTCCCAGAGGAAGCATAAAGCACTTTTGTGATACCTTCACTGAAAAATATTTGTATCACATTAAGTTTGACAGACACAATCAAGATCAATATTGCATCCTGAAGTCCAAAGAGACTATTCTTCTGATGTGGTCCTAGTGATGGATGTTATCTATGCAACTGTTCTGTTGCAATGATTTCACTCAGTTTATGGATCACGAGCAGAAAGACACATCAGTTCAGCAGGAATCTCCAATATTCCTAATAGATGTTTGTTAAAGGTCAAAGACAAATCCTTTGGAAGACAAAGAGAAGTTTAAGAATGCAATGATGAAATGAAAAAGCAATGAGGTAAACTTCTCCTAGGAAGCCAGTCCCAGTTAAAATATCAGGAGAAAGTATGATTATACCTAAGACCTAAATGCTTTTCTAGCCATATTTCAGCTAGTTGCATTGCAGAGCCAAATGTACTTGCTTTAGACCCCAAGCACATCTTGTATTGTTTAGACTCTAGACTGGGATCACAATGAACCGGATGGAACACATGCACAACCCCCACTTCTTGGCTTCTAAATGCCTTCAAGCCAGAAGTTACCACTTTAGTAAAAAGGTCTACATCCTCAAGTCCCCAACCTTGAATTGAGGTATCAAATCCGCCTGCATTTATAAGATCACTTTTATAAATGCAAGTGATACCAAACCCATAATCTCTCCAAAATCCTGTTTTCTTAGTGAAAACAAAATAACTGTCCACAGGAGGGTGGTCTCCATAGGTTACTTTGGGGTCATACTGGCTGAAAATAATAGGGTAGTAAACTTGTTCTCCTTGGATGGTGTTAGCTCGACACCGCTGAAGAAAGTCAGGAGTAAATATTAGGTCAACATCACAGAATAATAGCAACGTATCATTATCAAACTGAGAGGAAGCCGTTTCAAGACCCAAACCTCTTGAAAAAGCTCCTGCCATAGGAATAACAGTGATGTCTGCCATTGGATACTTATTGCGATATGCATTGATCAATTCTATATGTTTACTGGACTCCTGACTAGAGTCTGGGCTAAAGAGAATAACCGCCAGCTGCACGTTCTGCTGTGTAACAAGGCAGGTCTTTTCAAAATTCTCCATAAATCTCAAGAAAATATTGTATCTTCCTGTGAGAGGGACAAGAATGTGTATCTTCTTGTTATTGCTTCCCCTTAATTCTTTGGTGTCTTTAAATGGTGAGAACATCTTCAGGGAATTAGAAAGGAAAGACAGGGATTGTGTATCACTCTGCTCATTTTCCATCACACTTCTCACATCCAGTTCTTCTTCCTCTCTGAAAAAAGGTTTACTAAATAATTGTTGAAGGTAAGCATGTCTTCGAACTGGAACAGTGACCTTTCTTCCTTTGTGCCTTTTATATAAAAGCAGCAAGTCCAGTATATACTCTACACCATGCAAAGGGTCAACCCTGCGGTATCCATACTGTATTTCATTGAAGTCAATAAGCCTTCCTCTAGATTTAGAGTTCTCATTGATTATTTCCATTACCTGCATTACAGTGTCATCTAATGCTGCTCGCTGGATGTTATTAATGTTTTGTCTAGGTGGCTGATTCTCAGCTATTGAATAAAGGAGCTTTCCAGTGAGAAAATCCCATTCAATGACTTCATTCCTGTCACGGGGCTGGAAACGACTGAAAGATGGCGTCATTCCCAGAAGCTGATCTTCTTTGCTTATTTCATCATTACCGAGCTTGCTCATGAGAGCACTTTCTCGATGGAGCTGGATGGTGCGGTAACGCAATTCTGAAATTTTGCGGGTCAATATGTAGTTATGAAGTCTATACTGATAGGCTGGTCTTTTATTTGGATGAAGTGTAATTGCAGTGTGAATTTTGCTGTTGTGAAGATCCTGTATGTAACCCTTCCGGTTGCGTTCATAGTTTTCATGAAACAATTGCTGCATCTAGGGAAAAAAACAGAATAGCATTGTATCAGGGAAATATTAACTAAACCATGTCAATTTAATTTTCAAGCATAAATATATTCATTATGGAGTTTATAGCAGGTTATTTTGGGCTTATTTTGGGCTATGTTTTGTTAGGAGATGAGATGAATTCAAAACATAATTAATCTAAACACATTCCTAAAAATGTTTTAAGAATTAAAATCAGAAAGGAAATCATATGCTTCCTGGGGACAGAAGAGACAGAGGTCACCTGGTGATATAGTGGACTTGATAATTCATTAAGTTCTAGATCATATATAAATCCTGATAAAAATGCTTGAACTTCAGAGAGTATACAACCAAAATAATATTACATTGGTAGATTATATGGGTTGGTTAAAAAAATTGCAGAAGAGTGGGAACATATTTTCTACATTCTTATGAGGAATGTGACTATGCGCTAACAGTATAAATTTAGTTGAAAAGAAATTAAAGATATAAAAAATTAGTGTAAAATTTTAAATATGGTCAATGGCCAAAAAATGTCCGTCTTCTCTGAGGGCACTATTCAGTCAAGTGAATACTTTGAAAACAAAATAATTTGTAACTTCAATCTGTTTTTTTTTAATTTTTAAATAAAAATTCAGAAGTTTCTTTTAAGTGCTAACAGTCAAGATATGCAGAAGAATGACTCATACTTTGTTTCTGGTTATTTGTAAAGAGATATCTTCCTAAAATTATACAAAGAACCAAAATCAAAACAAACCAAAATTCTGACAGGAAATTGTTTATAATAGCCCATGAGAGTAGTAATATAAATAACATAGGCAGTGAAGAGAAAAGTAAAAATAAAATTATACAGCTCACTGAAAAGCTTCCTACATTTTAAATCAATATTAAAGTAAAAGTCATGAGCAATAGTATTTAACCTAGAGGAGCTTTTAATAATTTTTCATATTTATCAACTAAGGTGCCATTTTATTCCAATGTGCAGGGTTAAAGAAGAGAAGCAAATCCAACAATAAAGTTGCCCAAAAAACCTAATAATAAAAGCCATCACCACCTTCCATATTTTTACCTTCTCTATCTCACAGAGAGCATATTTAAGACTGGTGAAATATTTCTATTACAGAAATCACATATAACATAGTTGATGAAAGTAGTAAATTGAATCTCCCTAAATGCATCGTTATTACATTTCATTTGTCCAAGGATAGGCAGTTTACAGGTTGATAACTGTGGCAGAAATATCTGCTTTACTATACTGGATTAATTCAGAGGTAATTCAAAGAATTTTTAGAAAGAATGAAGGGAATACTACTGTCTTGATGCCTCCCACACTGCCATCAGTTCCAAACATGTGTCCAGCATACTGCAAAATATATATCAGTATCTTAATCAGTGTGGGAGATAAACCAAATAATGCCATGCTGATTAGCTCACTATTTGGAAGAACTAGTGCCCACTTCAATTAATATTTGTAGTAGAAGGAATGACAGAACCTGGAGATGGAGTGAAAAGGGGGATCAGCCTAGAATCCCTACATGACCACAAGCAAACTAAACCAACCTCCCCTTGAGTGCCGTTGACCCTTATCTAATTCTAAGCAAGTGCTGACCATTAGTTAAGATTCCTGTCCATAGGCTTTTAGAAATAAATTAGCTTAATTCAGGGGTGAAATGTAAAATTTGTTACTACCAGTTCTGTGGGTATGGCTTGGTGGGGGGGGGGGGTAATGTGACTGGGTGGGCGTGGCCAACTTTTTTTTTTTTAACTTTTCAAAGCATTTTTTCTAATGCTTTGAAAAGCTTCTGCCGATCAGGCAACTCAACTGGGATTGCCAGAGAGGCTTTTTAAAAAATGCCTCTCTGACGATTAGGAAACTCAGCTGGGATTGTCAGAGACTTTTCAAAGCATTTTTTTTACCACCCCTTCAGCCCAGAGGTTGCAGAAAAAAATACTTTGAAAGGCCTCTGACGATCGCAGCTGAGCCGCGTGATCATCAGAGGCATTTTTTTTTTTTACTTTTAAAAGCACTTTTTTGTCGGAAGAGGTTGTAGATGATGATGATCTTGTGGCTCAGCTGGGCATGGTGGGGGGGGGGTGCGCAGGGATTTTTGCTACCAGTTCTCCAAACCACCTGCCGCCATCGCTACCGGATCGGGTGATCCGGTCCGAACCGGGAGCATTTCACCTCTGGCTTAATTGAACCTTTAGATGTGGACCTATTTTTTTGCCCCTGACAATATCGTGTTCCTTGATATATTAAACCTATTTTTATTGTTAGATATAATAAAATAAAGCCTTAGTCCTTAATGCATAATCAATAGAATTAAGAGCAATTTCCTTTTAGCTAATTTTATTAACATTAAAATTTTATAATAATTTATGAACTTCCCTAGAGCCAAACATCCAATTAAAATAACATAAGCATGGCAAGATGTCTATTACAGTGTTTCTGTTAAAAGAAATTTTAATTATATTGCCATAATACTTTTCTACAGCCATATCTTTTTGTTAGGAGATGAGATGAAAATACTCCATAATTAACATAAATGCATTACTAAAAACTTTTAAAAACTGAAATCAGACGGGGAATTGCATGCTTCATAGAGATTGAAAAAAAACCTATTTATTTGATACTGATAACTAGGGGGAAAAGAGGGAGGGGAGCTACATAACAGACTTAGAATGCACTAGCTTAAAAACAGCTCCTATATGCCTGAGGCACTTTTTAATATCTTAGTAATATAATGAAACATAACAAATAGTAACATTTTCTCTTTCCATTGTATCCCCTCCTTCTTTCTCACAAGTCCATTTATAAAACTGTACCTTGAGGTCCTGTTAATCCACTCTCTAAAGATTTTTTTAATTATTGACTGTAGACCCTCATTTTTCTGTTTATGTACACACTCAAGGAAGCCTAGAACAATTTTTAAAAACACACATTATAATTAACACAATTAAAATCATGGCCAAGCAAGTAGATCTTCTGTTCCAAATATAACTCCATGTCATATACCACTAATCCAAGACTTTCTCTCTCCCCAAGTCTAAAACTAGGGCAAGAATCAGAAGTACATGTCCCGGCCCATGGAGAAGGGAAAAGGTAAGATGAGGGGGAAGCTTCATAGTCCTGCACAGGAGTGAGTTTGGGCTGTTGCTGTGAGCAAAAAGGCAGTGGCTTGACAAAAACCACAACATATCCATGTGTAAGCCAGAGTTTTATCACATCAAAATTGTTTGTGTCCCCTGGAATTGCCACCCACAGTTTGAAAACTCTTGCTATATTAAGTGAAACAAATTGTAATCAGGGTGGATAAAAATTGATGATTTAAAAAAAAAATCTTTTTTACTTACCATATTTTTTGGACTATAAGAAGGTACAAAGTGTAAGGCACATGTAGCTTTTGGGGAGGAAAACAAGGAAAAAAAAATCTCCTTCTGCCTCCCAGCAATTTATCTCCTTGCAACAAACAGCAAACAGCTTGGTCAGTTTCAGCACTACCTGATTTAGCACAAGCAGCTGATTGGCGGTTGGATTGATGTTCCAGAATTCTGCCTATCAGCTGTTCCAGCTGGGGGGATAACCACCACCTGTCACCGCCCATTGCTGCTGTGGCCTATTGCTGCCTCCGCGTAGCCTGTTTTTGGCCTCTACATGTCTCATTTTTGGCCCGTTCCAGGAGGCAGGGATCACTGCCACCACCTATCCCCGCCAGCTGGAATGGGCCAAAAAGAGGACGCATGGAGGCTGAAAATGTGGTGTGTGGAGGTGGTGATAGGCAGCAGCAGTGATGAGTGGTGACGGTGTTGGCAATACCTGCAGCCTGGAACAGCTGATAAGTGGTATTCCGGGAAGCCGATCCAACCGCCAATCAGCTGCTTGTGCTAAATCAGGCTGTGCTGAAGCTGACCGGGCTTTTTGCTGTTTGCTGCAAGGAGGTAAATTGCTGGAAGGCAGAGACCGAAGGTTGGGGGCCGGCGGGTGGGCGGGGTATTTATTCACTTTTTAAGATTCCCAGACATTTCCCCCCAAGTATTTTTTTTGGGGGGGAATGCATCTTATACACCGAAAAATATGGTAAATCAATTTTTTTTTATTTTTATAAAATTTATTCTAATAAAATGCTTTTGGAGTAAAAATCTATCTAAAGATAGTTTTCTATTTAAGATACATTAATAATTTAGTTTTTTCAGCATGAAATTGAGCTTAGTTATGTAGCATGAGGTTTATATTCTGAAATATTTACAGTTTTGGTAAACTCATTCAGTGAATCCAAGTTCTGCAAGCTAAATAGGAAACCTTCATTTTATTTGCAAATAATAATTTGAAAGATTCTTACTACCTGCAAGAATGAGTCCTTACATTTAAAGAGCACCTGTCATTTCAGATCCATCATGGCAGTGCCTGTTAGCAGGCATCCACTCAGTTGCTGCCCGCCATGTCCCTCATCTTGTTGTGTCACAGCTGCATCAGCAGCCATCCCATTAAAGTGAATGGGACTATCAGTGAGTTAACAGCGGATCACAGGAGCCGCTACGGTATAGAGATGACAGTTGCTCTTTAAAAATCATGATTTAAATCGACTTGATTAAAATCAGATCCACCCTAATTGTAACTGTAAGCTACACTGCAACTTTTGTATTAAAAAACACATGCACCCTGTAATGGTATGTGGGAAAGCCCTTGGGAGACTGGATGAAGTGGTGCTACTTAGGGAATAGACAGAGGAAGAGACTCATAAGGGACCCTCCCTATTTTCTTGGAGTATAAAAGAAATAGCAGGAGTTTTGTGCTTTCAGACTTATAAGATTGTTTTAATGTAGGCTTAAAATAATGTAGAATTAGTTCATCTGGTTGTGTTTCCTGTCTGATTTACCTGGTAAGGCTGAAAAAAACTGCATACAGGATAACTCATTAAGATGCACATTAGAAGTTTATAAAATATATATATATTAATTTTAATACATTTTCTATCCTACTATTCATGATAAATTAGTTTCCACTTTCACTAATTTTAATGTGCTATTATCACTGTTCTATATGGCTAGATGCAAATATTCTATTACTTACAATATTCAGAAACAGCAATAGACATAGTAATTGGAATAATCAATTTGATAAAGTAAAAGGTGATCCAGAATTAATAATGGGAATGTTATTTATAAAAAAACTTTCACTGCTAGAAACATAATTGTCTGTTTAAGCACACATACAGAATCATTTGCAGTTGCAACTATTTTCAAATTAATCTGTGACAAATTAATATACATGAAAAATATATTAAAACCAAAGAAAAAATATAGAAAGAAATGATTTCCATCTTCATAAAGACAAGTGCAAACACTTTCTCTAGTATTTCAACTTCATCCCATCTCTTATCTATTAGCAAATAATAAAGCCTCATTATTCAATCTTATTCAGCAAAACTCTATTAAGATTTATTTATTTATTTATTATTGAATTTCTATACCGCCCTTCTCCCTGAGGACTCAGGGCGGTGTACAGCCAAAATTAAAAAACATGCAGGACAAATATTAAAAAACAATTAAAAGATATATAAATTTGGCCCAATTAAAACTCATTACCAATTAAAATGTTTAAAACATTTAAAAACAATTAAAAATTTCATCTTAAGCCAGCCCGGCTTGCTTGAAAAAATGGATTTTAAGGGCACGACGGAAGGCACTGAGGTCCTGGATTCTCCTTATCTCTGGGGGGATCTGATTCCAGAGGGTAGGTGCCCCCACAGAGAAGGCCCTCCCCCTGGGGGTCACCAGCCTACACTGTCTGGCTGATGGCACCCTGAGGAGGCCCTCTCTGTGGGAGCGCACTGGTCGATGGGAGGTCGTCGGTAGCAGCAGGCGGTCTCGAAGATAGCTAGGCCCTATGCCATGGAGCGCTTTGAAGGTGATAACCAACACCTTGAAGCGCACCCGGAAGACCACCGGGAGCCAGTGCAGCTCGTGCAGGAGCGGTGTTACATGGGAGCTCCTCAAGGGGAGCCCCATGTAGAGAGCGTTGCAGTAGTCAAGGCGAGAGGTGACGAGGGCATGAGTGACTGTGCACAGGGAATCCCGATCAAGAAAGGGCCGCAACTGGCGAATCAGGCGAACCTGACAAAAGGTCCTCCTGGTTACAGCCGTCAGATGTTCCTCCAAGGACAGCTGCATATCCAGGAGGACTCCCAGATTGCGAGCCCTCTCTGTGGGGGCCAATGACTCGCCCCCAATAGTCAGTGATGGAGTCAACTGACTATATCGGGATGCCGGGAGCCACAGCCACTCAGTCTTCGAAGGGTTGAGCTTGAGCCTGTTCCTCCCCATCCAGACCCGCACAGCCTCCAGGCACTGGGACATCACTTCAAGGGCATCGTTGGGGTGGCCTGGGGTGGAGATGTACAGCTGGGTGTCATCAGCGTACTGGTGGTATCTCACCCCAAAGCCACGGATGATCTCACCCAGCGGCTTCACATAAATGTTGAACAGAAGGGGCGAGAGGACCGATCCCTGCGGCACTCCACAAATGAGAGGCCTCGAGGTCGACCTCTGCCCCCCTGCCAACACAAACTGCGACCGGTCGGAGAGAAAGGAGGAGAACCACCATAACACGGTGCCTCCCACCCCCAATTCTTCCAGCCGGTGCAGCATGATACCATGGTCGATGGTATCAAAAGCCGCTGAGAGGTCTAACAGGACCAGAACAGAGGAGCAACCCCTGTCCCGAGCCCTCCAGAGATCATCAACCAACGCGACCAATGCCATTTCCGTGCTGTGCCCAGACCTGAAACCCGACTGGAACGGATCTAGATAAGATGTTTCCTCCGGGAATTGCAGAAACTGTCGTGCGACCACACTCTCAACAACCTTCGCCATAAAGCGAAGGTTGGAGACAGGACGATAGTTGGCCAATATTGCCGGATCCAGGGATGGCTTCTTGAGGAGAGGCCTCACCACCGCCTCTTTCAAGGTGGTGGGGAAGTAACCCTCACTCAACGAAGCGTTGATAACACCCTGGAGCCAGCCTCGGGAAGCCAGTACCAACCAGGAGGGACACGGGTCCAGTAAACATGTGGCCGCACTAAGTCTCCCCAAAATCCTGTCCACATCATCGGGAGTCACAGCATCAAACTCCTCCCAGATAACATTCTCAAGACTATTCCTCGTCACCCTGCCCTGATCTACCCAGTCAGAGTCCAAATCCCCCCGGATCTACCAGAAATAACAGTATTTATTTATCTAATTTAGAAACTGCCTATCTTCCTCAGATACACACACACACTCATACACACACACACTTTAAACAAGTAAAACAACTTCTTCTTACCAGAAACCAGCTACCAGAAACAACATATTTAAAACTATAATCTTTTAATCCCTTCAAATGACGTCCCACAAATTAATTTCTTATCACCATCGTCTCTCAATTTTAATACCATAGCTTATCACTTTCTCTACAAACGCAACAGAAACACTCTTCTTCCCATGCTGTACATAAACAAATACTGAAAGCCTCGTCATTCAGTTCTAGTCAAGAAAAACCCATTAAAAGCTAGTTTTTTTAAAAAAAATAACACGTATTTTAACATTGGTTGAATAAGCCAATTTTGTAAACCTTTGTTTTACTTTAAAGGTATTGATGTTTATGTTAATTATCATAATCACTGTCCATATTGAAAGGATAATTTATACCAAATTTGCTAATGTAATATTTTTATGAAAACTGAACCATTAAATATTAGACAGGGATGGCAGAAGGGAGGGGGGATTTATGACCTCTCATTATGGGGAGGATCACTCAAGGGTAGGATTAAATTAGGCTTAATCTGCTATGCCAAAATTATCTCTGACTCTACTAATGCTAATGCATGTTTTTGGAACTTTTCAGAGATGGCAGAATTGAAGAGAAAGAACTGGCGAAAACCACAAAATACAAAGACTTGCAAACAGAAACAGAATGACCGTGACAAAAGAAAGTAGTGTCAAAAGATGCCTGGGGTCCAATCCAAAAACATATGGAGCACCAATTGAACATTCTTGACATTGACAAAATCACTACCAGTCAACTACAAATGACAGCTTTACTTGGAAAAGCTTACATCCTGCGGCAATATCTTTAAACACCATCAAACAACATCTCCCTCTGCCTGGTCCTTGGGAAGCACTCAGTAAGCGGATAAAAATGTCAAATCCAATGAAAACATCTGGCTGGCTGTGCAATTATCTGTAACAATAATAGAGTAGGAACAGTTGACCCAGATGGAACTTTATAACTTAGTTTGAAAAACAAACTAATGACAATATACCATTCTGTACATCCAAAAACCAATATTAGTCAGACATATTTACCAAGAATCAAAGGAGGCAGAGAACTCCTGCAGGTGAACCAAACTGTGAAAAAAGGTGCCTCGAATGACAATACTAAGACAAACTAAGAAGCCTTATTGAAAGAAGTCAACCAAAGAAAGCTCTTGAAAACAACAAAGAAGAAGGCCAAGTATAGAAAAGAAACAATAAAAAAAAGATGTATTAATTGGATAACCAGTCAATACCTGGTCAGGTTCACTCATTATTTATATATATTTTACATACATCTGCCAATGTTGATGGGAGTGTAGTTTTGTCCTTGGTGATTTTTTGATTGGGTATTATTTTCTGCTTGTTGGTCTACTGATAATCTCTGCTCATCTTGGGTGTACAGTAGGCTGCTAGAGAGGATGTGTCCTGATCTTTGGTTTCCTTCTTAGCTTTTTTATTTTCTCTCTTGAATTACGTGTAAATGTGATTTATCTTTATGTGTCTATTGATGGCTTTTTTTTACCATACACACTTTTCGTCATTCTCATAGCATTCGTTACTTTTATGTTTAGCCTGATACACCTAGCTCTAAATTCCATATAACAAAGCCGGTAGAAACACATTCATTCACAGCCATTTTCATTTATTTTTCACAATATTTCCCATTATTAGATTTGTGTTTTAATATTTCTTCATCCATTTCCTTAGTTTAGTAAATGTTTTGTTTATTGTTACTTTTATCTTTTCAACCAAAACTCTGCTAAACTTCTACTCAGGCAAGCTTAGATAACTAAACCTCTTGCATTCACTCTTGCTGTCTTTCCTTCTGTAAGGAACTGATAATATTCTTCAATTGTCGAGCATAAATGCAGTCTTCACAATATATTAAACAAGATGTACATCACTCCATAAGCAGGCTTTATGTTTTATAATAACTGCATTTGTATGGTCTATACTTGTGTTAACTTTTTTCAACATTCTCACAGTATTTATTACTTCCTGTCATTATTTCCCCCCACGGACACTAAGATTCATAATCTTCATTTCAACTGCCTTCTTTGTCTTCACATTTTGAGACTTCAAAATGTTTTTAAAAATCAGTTGCATTATTCCTCATGCATCTATAGTAACTACTGTTGGGGGTTTTTTCAGTTCTTTTTGAAATATTTAAAAGCCATATTCAAATTTCTGATATATTAAACTGAAGAATTGCATTACGTGTTTCACCCCATATTGTTACATCAGTTATTTTTAAGTGCATTCACAGTTTTAGAGGCTTGTTTATCCCTTTTTACTTTCTTCCACTTTGAGTTTTTGTTTGTTTCCATAAAAATTACATTGCAATTTCTTGTCCTTTAATCTGCAACGTTTTTTGCTCTCATTTGATACATTTTGTCTATCTTCCCCCCCCCACCATATGCACTATAAATCTTTCCATTGTCTTCATTTTTTGCATCTAGTTAATTTCTTTTTCTTAAGTCAATGCCAGAAAAGAACTGTTCAGTGAAAAGTCAGCAAAAAATGGAAAATGATTTATTAATACTTATGGTAAGAAAACAAAACCATAAACATACTTTCTAGATTTTGTTTATATAGTGCATGAAGAAGGTAGAAAACTTGCAATAATGAATTGGTTAACATCTGACTATTTCATTTGTGTTCATTAAAAATGACTTAAGTGTGTAATATTTTATCATAGAAAAGCATGTCAACTACCCTAAAATACAATTAATTTCACTTAAAAGGATTTGATTTACAATTAATTTTAATTAAGGGGATTTAAGAGAAGAATCCATTGTGGAAAGAAGAACAACTCCTGAGTTAGGTCATTAATGTACAACTCAAGATTTGATGAAAATCATCATTGTATGAATAAAAATCCATTTAGACTACTAGGAAATTATAACTACAAAACAATAATGTGAACAATAATGCAAACTCAACCATATAAACCAGAGACAAATAATCTAGTTCTTCACACATCTAAGACAGAGCTAACATTGTCAGTCTATGAAGGTGTTTTAGTAACTGATAGATACCTGCTTTTTTCTTAGTCTTTTCTATATAATTTTTTTTGTGATAAAGACTACTTAAAAAGTGAAAAATAATTGTACTACCAGACCATTTACTATAGACAATACAAATGCTTTTCATATTATTAGAAAGAAAAATATCTGGGTACATCTATGAAGTCACTAGGACTCAATCTCATGTTTGTTTTTTAAATACAAATAATTAAACTCAGAAAACCCCACTAATGAAAATTGTAGATACAGTAGTGGCCAAAATTGTGGAAACCTTTTGGGGAAAGTGTATTTTTTAAAACTAGCTAATAACACCACTTTTTTTGGAACAGTACTAAAAATTATATATCAATGGAAGATAATTTGGTCAAGAATGTAATGCAATAACTTTTTTGAAGGATTTGCTATTAGAATAGCAGTTACAGTATAAAGAAGAAAAGTGAAACATGTAGAAAAAACGAGATATACAAAAATTATCATGTCAGTTAATACTTAGTTGGGTAATCTTTAACATGAATTACAGCATTACAATGTCTTCCCATGGAGTGAACCAAGTCTTTTAGTTCTGCAGCTGTTATAATGTGAAACCAAGATTGAATTCTATTGCTTCTATTAACTGGGTTTTATTGCTGGGTCACTTCTGATTAACAAGTTTCTTCAGTCAGCTCCATAGATTTTCAATTTGATTAACCCAAGGTCTGGGCTATTCCCAGGTCATTCCAGCAGTGGAATATGATTATCTTGAAACTCCCAAAAAAGTGGTGTTATTAGCCATCAAACCTCAAAAATACACTTTTCTCAAAAGGTTTCCACAATTTTGGCCACTACTGTACAGTATATTGTTGTTTCATAAATTCTACATAATTGCTTGTTTAGATTATATCTTTCAGAGTCTAACATTTGAAATTTTTAGGGCTAAAATAGTGCAATGTTTAGAACATTTCTTCTTCACCAGAATTCTGTAGAACTAATTAAATCCAAATGCATTGTGTGTAATGTTGGAGTTTATACACAAGATGTATTTATCAATCAACCATACATTTTGGGGCACATCATTTGCTGTAGAAAACTGGCAAAGCACTCTAATACAAAATGAAACACTGCAAATAGTTTTTGACATTTTCAGGAAGTCTAGCAACTCTAAACCACAAAATCTATTTCATGAGCACAACTGCCAAAGCTGCAGCTTGTAAAAATAAATAAAACATTTGATATCAACCACTAAAGTCAAAATTACCCAATTTTATACAATTATGCATATTTTATTTAGGATGCTTTTTATAGGCAATTAATATTTATTTGTTTATTTATGTACCATATTTTTTGCACTATAAGATTCACCTGACCATAAGACGCACCTAGGTTTAGAGGAGGAAAACAAGAAAAAAATATGAATATGGAGTGCCGTCTCACTGGGAATATGAAGCACCGAATACGGAGCAATAGTGTAGTGAGGTCAGGAGGCGGAGCCTGAGAGGACCACAGATAGGTGTCCTCTCATGTACCAGCTCTGCCTATTGACTCCTGCACTGCGGAAAAGAGACAGAAGAGACTGGCAATAAAAAAGACAGGTATGACGCAATATTTGCTCCATAAGACACACAAACATTTCCACCCACTTTGGGGAGGGAAGTGTGTCTTATGGAGTGAAAAATACAGTAATTTATTAAATTTCGATGCCACCCACCTCACTAATACAGCGGTTAATATACTATTCCATTATTTTATGAGCAGAATATTATTTCAATCTAGAACAAAATAAATAATACCAATGCTACATAAAATTGTTTAATAATTGTGAAGTTTGAAGAAAACCCTATAGCCTTCTGAGTGTTAGACTGATGCCATGTGGTACACAACATTGTTCATTTATTCTCTCAAAGATAATCACTATTGTATTGCCATTCTATACCTCAGATAATATTTTTTGTTTTATCCATAAATACAATGGGTATTTGACAAGGGCATTTTTTTATTCCTAACATTGCTGATTCCTGAGTGTTGCTTTTATTTACTTACTTACTGATTTTCTTTCTATCTATCTATCTATCTATCTATCTATCTATCTATCTATCTATCTATCCATCCATCCATTCATCCATGTCTATCTAATCTCCTCTCCCTCTCATTTATATAGCCATCACAAAGAAGTGGTTATTGGCAGTGTACAACTTTAATATCTAACGTCATTAAATATTAAAACATTAACAATTATAAAAAGAGATAAAAAACCAACAATAATAAATGAAGGAGTGCTAATAGTAATGGAGCTCCCTCACTAGTTCACCAGTCTTCTGGGGTTCCCAGTTTTGTTGGCATAACCAGATCTTGAGGGAGAAGGGCAGAGAAGATTGCACAGTGGGGATTACAGAAGAAAGAGCCCACTGCCTAGAGTTGTGGTTTTTTTGTGTTTTTTTCCCCCATGTTTTGATGTAGCAACTGTTCTGCAGTAAATTATGACTGGCTAGAGAAACTAATAAGCTGCCCAAGAATCCTACCCATTTATAAATCTCCCAAGAAAGGAGTTATTGTTACATTTGGATATTACCTGTTCACTCTTTATGCATGAAGAAGGAGGAAGGAACTGGAGATGTGTTACTGAAAGCAATAGATACTGATCTCAACTAATATTTGGAAGAACAAATATTTGAAGGTATCCATTAAAAATCATTTCACAAAATGTCTCCACCAATCCTTCCAGATGAATCTGGCATACATGTTTCAACAGATTTACAGATAAAACAGATATAAAGTATTTCTGAACACAAAAACATCTATTCAGGGCCCACATATGACCAGTGTTTTCATCCATATTTATTACACTGCACTTCACACTGAGAAGCAACTCTGTGAAAAAAAATCTAGATACACCAAAGAAAAGAACTGTACAAATTTCATAGAGTTCATTTTTGCTGTCTTTATTTACAGTACTACAGGTAGTCCTCGACTTACAACCACATTTGAGCCCAAAATTCCATTGCTAAGTGAGTCAGTGAAGTGAGTTTTATTCCATTTTACCATCTTTCTTGTCACGGTTGTTAAGTGAATCACTGAAGTTCTTAAGATAGTAACACAGTTGTTAAGTGAATCTGGATTCCCCATTGTCTTTCCTTGTCAAAAGATTGCAAAAGTTGGACACTTCATCTCTTTTCTGGGATAATAAGGTAATCTAGGTAATCACATCACTCTAACCTGTTCTTTCTGTATTCACCATATTTGCCCAATGAATGGCTATGAAAATATGGCTTTTGTTATTTTATAAAGGTTTTGTTTTGTTTTCTGATTGTAAGTACTTGATTTAGATACCTATTTGCTTCAGTTCATCATTTGATATTATGCTGAGTTCAGTATTAGTCTGTATTAATTAAGCAGTATTATTGTTCTCTTAGGCATGCTTACATTCTGCTATTTTCATTTTTTCTACAGATATGAATCATCCATTGCTTCTTGTCTTGTCTTCTGGTGCTTTGGAAAATAAGTTGTCTCCCTTCTTTGTGGCACCCCCTCAAATACTGGAATACTGCTATCATGTCACCCCTAATCCTTCTTTTTTCTAGACTGGCAAACTCAATTTCTGCAACCAATCTTCACATGTTTTTGTCTACTCTTAATTATCTTAGTTGCTCTTAGCATTTTTTCCAAAGTCTCAACAACCTTTTTTGTAATGTGGTGACCAAAACTGAATGCAGTATTCCAGATGTGGTCTTAAATAAGGATTTATAAAGTGGTACTAATACGTCAGGTGATTTGATTTTATACATCAGTCAATGATCTAAATAGTTAACAATACTCTTATAAGAAAGATGCTTATAGAATGGTATAGAATTTTCATCTTCAAATATCTTAGGTCGCTGAATGACTGTACAGTACATTCCAAAATATCTCAGCTTAAGCCATAAATATTAACATCCTAAGTTTATATAAAATAATGAATCCACTGAATTAGCTAAAATTTACCAGCTGTCATTCTGTACTTAGTCATGAGCACCTACCTATTTCTGATTTATTACCTCATCAATTTTTGCATCTTGTCTATATGTTTATGCAGCAATTGCTTTCATGGCCTTAGTCTTTTCAATGCTATTCTTATGAAGATCAATACTAATGCTATTACATTGTTAAGTTAAAAGGGGGCTCTATGCATTTTGCTATTTTTAAAATCTAGGATATTCATATGTTTGTGTGAGTGTGAGTGCATACACCTAGATACTTTAACCCTTAACTAAGAGTAAAAGACTGTAGCATAATTTGCTGAAAGGTTTTTCAATGTAGTAAGAAAACATATTAAGGCAAACATTTGTTCTGAGCTTCTTACATATGTTGCTTCAGCAGTAGCAGAAAAAATTGGACATTTGCCAAATTAATGAGTTACAGAACAAATAGTGTTCCCACCATCTGTAACAAATAAGTAATAACTTTAAAAATGAATGGGAAAAACTAGCTTTTTATTTCTACCATGTGAAAGAGAAAAAATGTTCTACATTATTAAAATGGAAAACTGTCATGGGAAATTCTGCTTAAATATAGTTTGAGATATTTCCTCTTTGATTTACAGTTGATAAATTGTGCCCCTTACCCACTGCAGAATGAAAAGAAATGAATTCAGCATAAGCAAATTAACAGACAGATCTATATAACAATATTTTGTCTCTAAACCTCTGCTTTTTTGTCTTCTACGTGTATTTCTGCTTTTTTGTCTTCCTGTCTGTTCTTAGAAAAAACTTAAACAAAACACTTATTCACAATCTAAATGTATGCTTATATTTTTTGAAAAAAAATTAAAAAATCTTGTTCTAGGAATTTGTTTCTAACTTTAATTCTGTATACAGATTCACAGAAGTAAGCTTTACTAAACTCTATTTCAGATCAAACATATTCAAAAATAATCTAGGTAAAGCAGAGCCAAATAGTTTAAGACAATTAAGTTTTTATATATTACCATATGTGAAATTGAATTATAAAGCCAGTTTTATTGTGCTGGCTTGAATTATATTAACTGATTAGTTCCTTTTTCTCTTCGAATGTTAGAAGAGATATTTATGTAACCAACCAAAGTAAAATAATTGACAATATTTCATTGTCTCAATATCTAATATTTGGAAACTGAAATATTCACTATCTGAATTCACTAGAATTGTCTTTATTTAACTATAAATAAAGTATGAACTTTATCTCATTCCTAGTGATGTCTATCTCCAGGATTACTTGTACCAATTAACTTAATTCTTGAGCTGTATTTCTGCATCTTAAGCTACTAAAGTGAATAGAGAGAGCACAGCTGTCATCATCCCATATTCTCTGGCATGAAAAGTGTTTCTTCAAATGATTGATTGGCAATCTGCCATTTGAGCTGTTCACATAACAGTCATCACATCAAGAAACTAAAGGCATGAAACTCAGGAAGAGAGAGAAAATGTATTCAAAGGAAGGATGGCCATTGATCAAAAGTAGACAAGATATATAGAATGCACCATGGAAAGTGGTCACAACTCTTAATATCTGTATTCTGCAAGATATGATATCCTTTTCATTATCATATCTTCATGGATCCAATAAATTCATCCCTACTCAGAATTGTATATCTCCTCATGCAATTTATTTTTCCTTCTAAATGAAGTGACTTTGGAAATATCTGGTGCAGATAAAGTACCAAGAGCTGTGTATTTCCTTAGATATAAAAAACACTTATTTTTTCACAGACACTATAGCTGCATTTATAACTAGTATAGTTTGATCCTAAATATTTATAGGAACTGGTGTTCTCTAAAAACAGTAATATACATTCTTTCATGGACATGCAGCCTTGTACACAAGCTGCCAGAGAGCAGCTTTGTACAGAAACAGCCATAAATAGGGCATCAGCTTACCATCTTCCTTTAAATTGACAAATACAACAACCACTGCCACAGTTCTTCCTGCTATGTCAGAGATTTAGCTCTAGACCAGGGATCTCCAGCAGGGGTGGGTTCCAAATTTTTTTACTACTGGTTCTGTGGGCGTGGCTTGTTTGGTGGGCGTGGCTTGGTAGTCATGTGATTAAGTGGGAGTGGCTTGGTGGTCATGTGACTGAGTGGACATGGCCAACTCGAAGTTACTCACTGCAAGGTGGGACAGCACCTTGCTGTGAGTGATTTCGAGTTGGCTATGCCCACTCAGTTACATGATCGATGCTGCAGAAACAGGGCAATTTCCTACATACCTCCCCCACCTTGGGCTGACAAAATAAAAGCCTGCCTGCCGAGCAGCCCAGACTGGAAAATGGGGGCAACATGTGTGTGTGTGTGTGTGTGTGTTCCTCTGCAAGGACCTGGAGGCAGACACCACACCTCTGAGGAAAAGAGGAGGCTGGGAAGCCCTGTCCCCTGGGAGAGGACTGCGGAGGGATACCCCACACGTCCATTGCCCTTGCCGCCACTACTTTTGCTGAAGAGGTGACGGAGAAGTCCTGGCTGTCAGCTGGGAGAGGAGGACCGTGGAGGGACACCCACACACGTCCCTGTTGCTGCTACTTTTACTGTCAGCTTCTCAGCGCTCTTAAAGTCAATCTTGAAGAGCTGGAAAACATTTCTTAGATTGCCGCCAAACTCATTGTTCCAGCCTTCCAGCTTTTCAAGATCGACTTGAGCACCGAGAAGCCGAGAGCAAAAGTAGCAGGAGTAGGGGCAATAAGGGCACGTACGCATGTGTGTGTGTCCCTCCACGGTCCTCTCCTGGGTGACAGCCAGGGCTTCACCACCACTTTTCCTCAAAGGCATGGTGCCTACCTTCCTTCACATGCAGTGCACATGTGCAACAGCCCTGGGACAGCCCTCCCACAGCACCACCACTATCGCCACCCCTCTCAGCTCCAGCAAAGCGGCTCCATCTCTCCGAAAAGCCGTCCACCCACCCACTGGCCAGGCCAGGCTGGAAGCGGCACATTTCCCATCATGGGCTGGATGGGCGACCCCACCTTGGAAGGCATGGGTGTGGGGACTGCCGGGAAGGCAGGCAAGCATGGTAGGGCCACAGGGAAGGGAGTAGGCTGCTAGCTCTCTTCCCCATGGCCGGGCAGCCGCCACATGCCTGCCTGCCTTCCTGGCGGTCCCCATGGCCAGACCCGCTTGCCTGCCTTCCTCCCCCACCACCGCCTCTTCGTTTGGCTGCTTACCTTTTACGGCGGCTGGTCCAGAGTTGAAGTTTTCGGCGGCCTCCAGCTAGTCACTGCTGCTGGAAAGCAGCTGGCAAAGGAGCCTCGGATAAGCCGCTTTCTCTGCAGGCCGCCAAACAGTACTGATGGAAAAAGCTGCTGTCGTTGCCATGTTCTTCGTGCATGCTCATCTCATTGGACTTGCAAGGCAATGGGATGCAGTGTGTGAAGAACATGGTGGCGACAAACATGGCGGCCAGGGTGAGCAAGCAGCAACCAGGTACCCAGTTCGGGAGTGTGGCCTGCCCGCCATCACTAACAGTTTGGCAACCTTGGCCAAATTTCCGCCAACTGTTCACGCAAACTGGTGAGAACCGGTAGCAACCCACCACTGGTCTGCAGCCCCAAGTCTGTGAACCAGCACTGCTCCATGGAATGCCAGCAACTGGGCCTTGCAAACAAGGGAAGGCCCCAGGCAGCAGACAAAACCACACCACCTTTGGTCTACAGAAAAACCTTTCTCCACAGAACCGGCCCTTGGTGCCCAAAAGGTTGGGGGCCACTGCTCTAAACCTGGGTGTGGCAGAAGTAACATCAGCATCACTCCTGTATTCAGCTCCTGGAGCCTATCGGCTTTCTGCCAAGTGTGGCGGCATTGCTTCATTTCTCTAAGCACTTTTTGATATGAGAGCCGTCCTAGACAAACTCCATAGCAAGCAGCAACTCCAACCAGCCCGCTGCCTCTAAGACCAAAAGTTGACCTGAAGGTCAAAGAGAAATAACAAAAAAGCAGGTCTGTTTCACTGTAAAGGACTTCTGTTTAATTAAATTGTGTTTAGTGGCTTAGCATCATATTCTCCATTTTTTCCCCTGTGTACACCAGACTAGTATGCACAGCATGTGGCCCCCAAGCAACCCTGCGTGGTCTGCCTGTGTTTTTTGAAAAATAACCAATCTATTGCCAGCAAATGTTACTGCCATCATGAAGGAATGCTGCAGCCTCATCTGCTGTAAAAAATGTGCTCCTTAGTCCCTCCAAAGCCCCAGGCCTCATCAGCATTGTCAACTTCATCTCTGCTCCATGCCACTAGCCACCAAACAGATGATCGGCACACCAGCTATTCCTTTGTGGCAATTATCATTACGAATATCAGTGCGGTGCCTTGCCCTCTATGAGTTTTGCCAGCCTGCGCTAAGCTTTCATATCATAATGAACTAGTTCTCACACAGCCCTTGTGATTACTGGAGCTTGAGATACCTGCTCTATATCTTAAATTCTCTTGGGATGAGAACTATAACCTAAGCTGTATGTGTTTCTTCCTGAATTACGCACTGTTCTTATGAGCACAGCTGTAACAGTCATCTGCCCTGAGCCAAAGTTGTCCTTTGTATTAGATTTGTAGTGCAACAGAAGGCACATCAATACAAGAAATCTTTAATCCAGCCAGCCATGGCATTTTGTAAAAAAAAACACATGAGGAAACAAGCAATGGGTTCTGCCATCAGAGATAATAAATATGACCACACACATAATCATATTGCAAGATCAAGACAAGAGGTTGCATAAATTCAAGAGGATTCATATGAGTTGCCAGAATGTTCCATGAAACTCTGCCCAATTCTGCCCAAAGAACTGCATCCCTATGAGGTTCAAGAAATAGAATAAAAACAGAAGTAAATTACGAACGTAGATCTATGCCAGATTTTACTGAACAGCTGTAAATTTTCAGGAAAAATAAAACATGATTTTCCCCCCTCAAAAAAAGACACACTGCAAAAGATGTGTTAGGCACACTTTATTGAACTAAGTTCACTTCTACTCTTTTTGAAATTTGAAGAACATTATATCCAGACTCAGTAGTGCTTACAATAGGCTCATGGAAGTGAACCAGATATAATTAACTTTAATAGTACTATCTTAAACTATAAAAATATTAGTGTGTCTAATGATAAGAGTATTTATTTTGAATTTGTAGCATGAATATGTAGCAAATATGTAGCATGAATTAAGATATGCATAATTTATAGAAACATTTATTAAAATTAAGAACACAAAGAATTAACAGAATGTTTCTGTCACTTGAGGTAGATGTATATTTTTCATATTAAGTTAAAGATAATGAGCATGCATGTCAAAGCATATGTACAAGATATACCTTTTAAAATTTATTTTTAAAATGGTTGTGTTTATTAAGTAGAATATCTTGTAAGTGTTATCCTATACTTCATTAATAAATATATACCTATTAGGAAAAATAATTCTAGTTTACATAGAAAAATATAATGAAACGATTCTGGGAAAGATTCTGGATTTTACTTTGTTATGATTTTTGTATAATGATAGATTTGTATCCTAGTTCAATGTTGTTTCTCTCAAATCCTGTTATGCTGCCTCAGCATGGTGACAGTGGGGCATTACTGGAAGGGATCCGTAAAGAGTATTAGGAGTGTATGCCAAGAGTATATATACCCAGCAGGGTTACCCAAAAGTGCGAACATCATAGCAGCTGCCAGGCTAAAGCTAGAAGCAGCAATGGTATAAAAAGATACTGCTGGAGGTAAATCATAAGTAAGTCACAGGACAAAGGCAGCATTTCATACTGTGGCAAAGAAGACAATAGTAATGGTTCACTGTTCCTGCATTTTACTAAGAAAACCACATGGACAGATAATACAAAGTGAACGATAAAATGTTGGAGAATGGACATTCAGGTCAGGAGGTACTCAGCATCCTACTGACGAAGAGCTGAAGACTAAAGAAGACTAAACTGGAATACTAATAGTGTTTATAATGAAACTGGATTAAAGCCTTTGGGATAATTGCTGATGTTGCCATAGAGGAAAAGAAAATGCAAATACTAATACAATCATAGTGGGAACATAGAATATAAGAAATATAAATAAGGGAAAGTACAACATGATGAAAGCTGAAATGAACTGATGTCTTAGGCATCGGCAAATTGTATTGGAATTAGACACATTCAGTCATAAGTTCAAACAATTTACTAGTAGAAATGAAAAACAAGGAAGAAAAGCCATTGCTTTTTTTAGTGACACAGCAAAGACCCAACCAACATCCAAATAATATCAATTAGACTTCACTTTAAAGGAAATCCTTTAATACAACAATTATCCATGTTTAAGTTCCAACTACCGATGCAGAAGGAGGTTATTGATGAGCTTTATTATCAAGTTTGCTTTAAAATCAACACAACATGTAAACAAGATTTGTGCTGCCTGCAGTTGAAGACTAGAATAACAAACTTGGAAATATTAAGAGAGGAAAACCATGTGGCCTAGGAACTGAAATGAAGCAGTACTAAAGAGGAAAATATAGTTCAAAATTTCAGATGTTCACCTTGCTAATCAAGCAAAAAATAATAATCTGAAAGATATTGATGCCAATTAATCTAAAGGTACTGCTGCTGGATATTTCTAGATAAATATATGGCAGATAATTGGCATTCAACAGATTAACAAAATATGAGATCAGAATTACACTAAAATGTCACTTTAAAGATTACATGGAAGAGAACAGAATGACATGAATGACATACTTATCCTAAGTGTGATGACTCAGAAACACTGCCTATTTCGTATTCTGAAAACAAAACGAATTAAATCTAGGAATTAAGCATGTACATAAGTTTGCAATGAAATAAACAGCCTGTAATTTATTTTTATATCTGAGAAGGAGAAGCTTCAGTTATCCTATGTATATAGTTGATTAAAATGACCTATTCCAATATATAGTTTAAACCAATTGCTCTTTCCAATTTACATATTCTGTACCATAGTAACAAACTGTTAGTTAGGCTAGGAAGTAAGCCTCATAATTTCTTATCTGGTATACACCACTATGTCAAAGCAAAGGAGGAACTGACATGCTCAAATTTGAGACTAAACTGACTCATTCTCATAATGAATACATAAATTGTGATTTAATATTAGCATTTTTATGTTAAGGAGAAAGAAGGTGCAGAAAATGATTCATTAAAATGTTTAAAACATGAATTTATGATGCTCTGCGCTTAGAAATATAAAATACAGCAAACTTAAATAAAACTATACTATTAAAAATAAATCAGTTCTAATCAGCTTGAAACATATTGCAATCCTAAAGGAGGAGGTAAAATGAATTAACATTTTAAGAGCTTTCTTGTAATGAACGTACCATTATTCTAAGAGCTGTGACTCTATTGTTTATAAATTGTTGTGAAATCCTGAAATAATGTGCACATACACTTTATTAATTTAGAGACTAATGTAATTTAAACGTGTTACAAATTGTATGTGAAAAGTAGAAGAATTATAAACATCCTAAGCATATTCTTTAAAAGATCAGAGTATTTAGATCTCTAAGGAAATCATGCTTTCCTTTATTTAATTCTTGATTAGACACAGCATTAATCCAGGAAAACCTGCTTACTTTAAATACATAGTTGATGGGATGTGATTACTTTCTGGTCAGTAGACTGCATGCACAGTAGATATATGTACAGAATATGTGCAGAAAAGAATTCACAATGGCAGGTTTAAAAGGCCAGGAACACTACTCCAAATCTAAAAAGACAAGAACTTGTTAAATAAAATAAAAGTTAAGACACTTAAACCCAACAAGAAACAGTACATAGAGTAGATTTACCATTTGACCTACTAGATACCTCCAACATTTTAGGTCAGAAGACAAATGAAATAAATAAATTTGCTTTTAAATTATGCAGCTGAAATCTAATCAAAATGTTTGCACTGATTAAAAAGTATTGCAGGTAGTCCTCGACTTACAACATTCAAAGTTATGATAGCAGTAAAAAAAGGGACTTCTGACTGTTTTTCACACTCGTGACTGTGGCAGCATCCTCATGGTCACATGATCAAAATTCAGATGCTTGGCAACTGATTCATATTATGCTGGTTGCAGTATCCTGGGATCATGTGATCACCTTTTGCGACCTTCTGATAAGCAAAGTCCATGGGGAAGCCAGATTCACTTAACAACCTTGTTACTAATTTAACTGCAGTGATTCACTTAACAATGGTGGCAAGAAAGGTTGTAAAATGGAGCACTCAACAACTGTCTCACTTAGCAACAAAAATGTTGGGCTCAATTGTGGTCATAAATCGAGGACTGCCTGTAGTCTGATATTCTCTTACTTACTAGGTTCTAGTTAGATTATTAACTTGGCCAACATAAAAAATTAATATTAGTGATGGAATAGTAATGATGGAATGTACAGGACAATAACTGCAGAGCTATGTTTTGTGCAAGAATGAGATGATGAATAAAGTGCTTATGCTTCACCATAATTTGACAGATTAAAAAATAAAAATTTATAGAACAAGAAATGCGAGTAGAAACTTTTTACTTTTTATGATGACGTTGGCTGAGATCCCAGAACTGAAAGTTAAAATATTTACTTGGTTTATGGCAGAGAATCTTAGGTTAAATTGGCAGAACTATGCCTTTTAGTCCTAGAGTGTATATTGGAATGGTCAGCATTAAACACATTTTCAAGAGCTCAGAGAACTGAATAACCATTTTATCAATGGTTAGAGAATAAATATGAAAAGTGGAAAAAAGCAGAGGAGTGAAATAGAGAAAATGTTTTAATAAAGTAAAATAAGTTAAAAAGAGGACTGTTATAGTATTAGGTATGGTATATATTACTATTAGTATTAAGAATAGATAAGATAATAAATATGACTGTAAATTGTAATTGTTATTGTATAAAATATTTGCACAAAATACTTGTAACCGACACACTGTTTAGTGGAAGATGATGTTTGAATCAAAATTTAATTTTTTTTTTATAAAAAAAAGAGCTCAAAGAACTGAAGTGAACTTTAAGGTACTGTGATAGGAGCAGCTTAGATTTGCCAAGAGGAAGTTAAGATTTGTTGCTACCCATATTAAGAGCTGAGAAAGTGAATTAAACACTAAATAATCTTAACCTTACTCTCACAGAAGACTTCTGAGAGGCAAACCGTCCGGTGCGCTCACACAGAGCGGGCCTCCTCAGGGTGCGGTCAGCCAGACAATGTAGGCTGGCGGCCCCCAGGGGAGAGCGTTCTCTGTGGGAGCGCCGACCCTCTGGAATGGGCTGCCCACCGGCCTCAGGACAGCCCCGGACCTCCTCTCCTTCCGCCGCGAATTGAAGACGTGGCTTTTTCACCAAATGGGCTGAATCCGTAAGGGTGACTTCAATTAATTTTAATAATTTTTAATTGATTTTAATTTAATTTCAAACTGATTTTAATTGTTTATGTAATTCCTTGTTTTGTTTTTGTAAGCCGCCCTGAGTCCTACGGGAGAAAGGTAGCATATAAATTACCTAAATAAATAAATAAATAAATAAATAAATAAATAAATAAATAAATAAATAAATAAATAAATAAATAAATAAATAATGAGCTAATAAAATTAGGTAGTATGTACAGTAGAAATGGACTCCAAAGCTAAACTCTCTGCTGAAATCTACTGTTTGTCAAGGTTTTTCCAGACCAGAACTAGTGATCCTTCCTTTAACGGAGAGGTGGTGCCTCCAGCCTTAAAAAGGCTATGGTGTCCCCTCTCGTCAAGAGGCTCTCTTTGGAAAACTGCTCTGTACACTTCCCCTGCTTATCAGTTTGCTTCCAGGTGAGATTCGGGTGCTGGTTGCAGACTATAAAGCATCACACAACATATGGCTCAATTATTTGAAGGACTGCCTATGTTTTACAGTGCCTGCCATACAATATTGGCATGCTCCAGGTTTCTTCAATTAAACAACACCATCTATCAGGGCCCAAGAAGTATGCACTATGACATATGGAACAAAATCCTCTTTAGAGATTTTAATTCTGGCTCTCCAGAGTCAAGTGGAATTGAACATTGTCTAATATGAATAAGTCAAACTGCCCCTTTCCACTTTAAATGAGCCTTGAAAATCTGGCTAATTTCCCAAACCTTGAGCTAGAGGGGTTATTGGGCCCTTTGGGGCTGGGTGTGTATGAGGAAAAGGTTGCTTTTACACTGTTTTTACACTGTGTGGTGTATTATAAAAGCTGGCCAGAGACATTTGGAGTTGGGAAAACTGAATAAATAAATAAAGAAGCTTTTCACAATTAGGAGTCTTGTGTTACAAATTATTTATACAATGAAGTTACTGATGTGCAACTGAGATTACAGTCCTTTTGATTAAATAAACATATTCTCCTCCCATATCCTTGGACAAATTACTATGGTTAATATAATTCATTTCTTATTGGACCAATTTTATGGTCAAATAAATCTTATTTAATGTTATGTTTATACTGCTACAATTCATACTTTTAATCTTTGGGGCGTTATTTTTTATCCCAAACATCTTTCTTCATCAATCCATCTGATACTTATTCTAGCTTTTCTTAGCATATCTTACTTCTACCCTTTATATATATATATTTTTCCTTACAATACTTTATCTTTGCAACACTCAATCTGCAGCTAACCTTGCTCCATAGTCTTCTCTGGGTCCAACTTGAGTAGCGTTGTGGCGTTTACATTTTTGACTGCTGCTGTGTAGGAGCTTCAAGATTCTGGCAATTCCCTTTTCTTGGTATTCTACTTGGCACCTAGGTTTCTGCTTGTATCCCAGGTCTTCGGTCACCCTTGGGCGACCTGCTTGCATCCCAGGTCTTCGGCCCCCCAGGTCTTCGGTCACCCTTGGGTCTTGGGCCCAGTCTGGATCCCACTCAAACATACTGCCATTCAATCCTCTAACACTGCTGCCATTACAGCTCTGCTACTTTCCCTCTGTTCTCCACTTTTTGATCTACTCCTGCCATCACCAAGTTATTCTCACCCTAGAAATAGCCTTCCTTCCTTCCTTCCTTCCTTCCTTCCTTCCTTCCTTCCTTCCATCCATCCATCCATCCATCCATCCATCCATCCTTCCAACTGTGTTTCTTTTTTGGAACATCCAAAGCATCTACCTTAGAAGATGTGCTGCTGATTTTCACATCCTGTAATTCCTACCCATGTTTTCCATCTAAATCATGGTTTGTGCAATCTTTAGTTTACCAAATTCAGATAGCAAAACAAAATACGTTGTGCCAAAAAAGCAACAAAAGAGACAGGGAAATCACGCCACACAAAAAAGAGGATAATGCAAGCAAGATTGAGATTCTGTCATTATAATTAGATAATAAACACATTTGGATTGCACAACGAATATAAGCATCTGTTACCTCCTTCCTACAAGTGAAGTAACTAGGCATGAAAGTCCTCAGTGGGGGGCCAAAGGAGATTTAGCTTTCTGGATGAGCTATAATTCCCAGATTCCCTGCTTTCATTAAAAAGGCCCTACTTTTTAATCTTCCTACGAGATGAGATATAAAGAAAAATCTGTCATCATTACTTGCCCATTTTATTAGAATGTGTGGTCCTATTTTTTGATATTTTTAGCTTGGAAAATCCTTGTTCAGCCCTAGTAATAATTGTTATGGATTCTTGCTAGAGAATAAAGCTATGATTGATCAATAAAGGATCTACTTAAAAACAAAAGGTAGGAAGAAAGACCATAATCTGTAATAAATTGAATCAGAATTTTAAAATACTAATTTTCTAAAAATTTCTAAAAATTATTTCATCAAGGCAGGTACATGAAAAGGAAGACAGCTGTGAATTATATCAATGCTACAAGGTATTCCAATATTGCTGTACTCATTTCTGGGACTGGAGCAAGGTAGTCAGGGAATACTTTAAGACAAGCTTACAAATTCATGCTGTTGTTATTTTCTAAGTAGTCTAGCATGCCTTGATCTGCCTTTGATGGATCAGGAACATCTGTCTTAACATTACTGAGTTTCAATTTATTTTTTTTATGAACCAGTCAATGATTGCTATTTTTTTTTTTTTAAGATGTGAACATTTCCCCTGGATTTCAATCCTTGTGGGTTTTTAAACCTAGGAAGGAATTGTCATGGAAAGAATACCTATACTTGGTCTGTTGTGTGGATGTTTGGGTGGTTTAGGGGTGGAGAATTGCAGTGGGTGGGAGTGTGTTTGGGGATTGTTATGTGTGTTGGACCTGGTCTTTGGGTGTTAAGTGAATTTTGTTGTATGGGTATACTGTGTATACACGTACAATGACAATAAAGTTAGTTAGTTGTTTGTTTGTTTGTTTGTTTGTTTGTTTGTTTGTTTGTTTACTTACTTACTTACTTACTTACTTACTTACTTACTTACTTACTTACTTACTTACTTACTATAGCTATTTTTCAAAGTCAATCTAAATACTGCCCAGGGTGCTCACTCATTGAAACTTTCAGAAATTGTAAACTTATTCTGTCATGCAGTCAAGTATTTTCTAATTAACTGAACAATTAAACATAGAATCTGCTGTTCTAGGACAAAACTACAATTTCAAGAGCATGGGCACCATACGGTAATCAAGAAGCACAAAAGCCAAATGTTAGCTGATTAAAATAGAGGCTGATCAACAATATAAAAGTTAACATGAATTCAAAATGCTAGTAATTTCTCTCTAATTTATACTGCCGTTGCTCCTCCATGGAATGATTACCAATATTTCCAAGATAAAGAGAACAACAGACTGTAGCTCAGTGGTACAGACTCTATTTTACATACAGAGTAATCTAGATTTAATCTCTAACCTTACCTCACAGGGCTATGAAAAACTGAAGCCTTGAATTCTGGAGACATAAAACCAGCCAGCATGAACTCTGAGCTAGATGGACATTAGTCTGATTCAGTATAATAATTTCATTTTTCTGTTCTACATGAGGCCTTTCTCCTGGCAAATTATGTGAAAATGCCTAATGAAAAGGACTAGCTGCCAAAATATATAAATTAATACACATTTTTAAAAATGGATAGAATAGAAGACAACAGAAGAGAACAGAAGAGAACAGAACAGAACAGAACAGAACAGAAAACAGTTGGAAGGAACCTTGGAGGTATTCTTGTCCAATCCCCTGCTCAGGCAGGAAACCCTACACCACTTCAGACAAATGGTTATCCAACCTCTTCTTTAAAACTTCCAGTGTTGGAGAATTCACAACTTCTGGAGGCAAGTTGTTCCACTGATTAATTCTAACTGTTCTAACTGTTCTAACTGTCAGGAAATTTCTCCTTAGTTTTAAGTTGCTTCTCTCCCTGATTAGCTTCCATCTATTGCTTCTTGTCCTGCCCTCAGGTGCTTTGGAGAATAGCTTGACTCCCTCTTCTTCGTGGCAGTATGCAGCAGTGTGTTTTACGCTTATAATTTACAATGAATCCTACTTTGCAGCTTTGTTCCTCTTAAATTCTTGTAGATGACAATGTGGCTAGGAAACTGCTATCCATTTTTTAAATATAATCCATTCTGTCAAATGCAGGATACTTCCAGCTACATCTAATCAAAAGTAAAACCTTGTGTTCATTTATAAGGATACTGCATGGTTAGTTGTATCTGGAAGTATTCTGCCAGCAATAGTGCAACTTTACGGCAAACCATAGATGGCGGTGAAAAAAGAAGGAAGAAAGGACAAACATGTATATCTGCATATATATAAACATGTATATCTGCATATATGCCATTTTTACAGTTTATCTGAATAAAGATATAAATTTCATATTAGTTGATCAGGTGTTGATTAACTCTTCATATTCACTCTATCAAAAACATTATTTGTACATCTGTCATAGTCACTACAATGAGATGATGGCTCTAGAAACTATTTAAACTGGAATGACTGCCATGGTAAGAGTGGCCAATAGTAAATTAAGCACAGGGGATGAAACTTCTTTCTTCCATCTAGTTTAATTTTCCACAGTATTCCATAGCACTTTGGGGACGGGTGAGTGGGTGTAAACTATGAATTTCAATTGGACAATGGATTTGCTTAAAGACTGCAATGATTCACATAACAACTGATACAAAAAAGGTCATGAAGGCAGACACAGTCACATGGTAACCTGCTTAATGACTGGCATGACTTAGAACAGTAATTCTAGGCTCAATTACAGTCGTATGTCAAGGAGTATCTGCATTAAAATCAAAACTGTGGCTTCTATTTAATCTTCTTCTCAACCTCCACTTCAACCCATAAGGAAACTATATACTTTAATGTATAAAGCTCCATAAAGTTTATTTCCAGGCACATGTGTGATCTATAATATACCAATGCACACCTGACATGAAGTTATGGCATATAAAATTTAAAATGGCAGCAGGTATCTAAGTCACTTTGAGATTACTTATATTTATTCCATTTTAACAACAAACGTTCTTCCCAAAAAGAAAAAATACAGAATGACATAAAGGCTTTGTTAAATTACATTTTAAATATTTTCTTAGTTCTTTCACAGTCTCAGGTACTCAAAATGTTTTAAAAGCCTTTGTTTTCTAAGAATTTTATTTACATTTATCCTCAATACATTTTGCAGTTAAGCTTATTTCTGAATTGTTTATGTTTTGCAGTTAAACTTATTTCTGAATTGTTTATGTTTTCAGAAAGAAATGAATATTAATAATTGGATATTAAAATGACATCTTATAAAAAATAAAGATAATATATTATCTAAGTATATAAAATTTGTTTAGCCAAAGAAGAAACTAAATCTAGAGCATTCATTTTTACTGAAATTAAATTATATCACGGATTCTGATTTCACACAGCTCTGAGCTCAGTATATGTCTTCTTAACCAAGTGAGACTCATCATAGTAAGGATTACTCAGCAAAAAGCATGGACTGTTAGCTTTAAAACATGAGAAAAAACAGGTTTAGTTTTATACAAAGGGACGCGGTGGCTCAGTGGCTAAGACGCTTAGCTTGTCGATCGAAAGGTCGGCAGTTCAGTGCTTTGAATCCCTAGTGCCGCGTAATGGGGTGAGCTCCTGTTACTTGTCCCAACTTCTGCCAACCTACCAGTTCGAAAGCACATAAAAATGAAGTAGAAAAACAGGGACCAGCTTTGGTGGAAAGATAACAGCATTTTGTGCACCTTTGGCATTTAGTCATGCTGGCCACATGACCACGCAGACGTCTTCGGACAGTGCTGGCTCTTCAGCTTTGAAACGGAGATGAGCACGGCCCCCTAGAGTTGGGAATGACTAGCACATATGTGTGAGGGGAACTTTTATCTTTACCTTTTAGATGTTTACAAATAATAGTGGCATAAATCAAATTACATCAAATCAACCAAGGTTTTGAAAACTATGTTCCATGGAACCCTAGGGGTCCATGAGACCTTGATGGAACTACATGAAAAACAAAGGGCAATAAGTAATAAATACTCATTCAAACATAGCCAGGGGTGTCCATGGTAGACTAACCAACGCTTGGTCAACCTTGAAAAAATGCTACAGCCCCAGTATTGTCAATCAGAGATTCTAGGGAATTATTATTATTATTTAATTAACAAGTTTCATGGCATGAAAAGGTCAGAAAATTCCTAGTATGAATTTTGTCCTCCATTTATTATACAAATTGCACTCTATCAGCAGATATGAAACAGATTCAACTTCTATATTCAGTTCAGTACTGTAAACATAATGAAAACAAGTCAGATTATTTGAACAAGCAAAATGGGAACATTATTAAATTGTAGGTAGCAATATAAGTGGCAAAGTAGATCTTCCTATATCTGTAACCATTACACGGCAAATGAGAACTATTCATTTTGATCATTCTCCTTACAAGTTTGATACTTTCATGATATTTTAATCTCTATATTTGTGTAATATAGTAAATCTGTGAATGACCTGAACTCTGTATTGCTGGAAATGTATCCAGTGGGTCACTGTATTACATGTTCCATAGTAAAATTATAGTCTTGGCAGAATAGACAATACTGGCAACTCAAAAAACTCCCAGAGCATTAAAAAAAAAGTCTAACATTCAATAACAGTAGATAAACTTCACTGGATCTCAATCTACCACTATAATAATTTCTCCCTCCCTTATATGAGTACTAATATTATTGCAAAGGGACAGAAGATGTTTGGAACCAGTGATGTCATATCTATGACCAATGTTTTTTTTAAATTTTGTACCATTAATAAAAAACTTTTTATAAAAATAAAATAATAATAATAATAATTTCTCCCTTCTCCTGCCACCAAGAGTTTTGATGAAGACACTGGGACAGCACACCTACTCAACAGATGAAAAGAATCTCAAATATCATGCCTTATCGTTCCCAGATAATTCAGCACTAGATAACCCATGACACGGCTGGTCATCCTTTCAGGGATATTTCTTTACTAAACAGAGAAACAAAATGACCATGAGCAGGCAAAAAAAAGCAGCAGGAGCAGGACCAACTTCCAACTTCCTACCAGCTTCTCCATTGACTTTGCTTGTGGAAAGCTGGCAGGGAGCATCGGAAATCACTGCCCCTCTGCTTTGGCTGACCTGCAGAATTTTGCTGGGGAAAGAAAAACAAACGGGAGGCATGGACTGGGAGGGAAACTGCACCCCCGTTTCTCATCCTGGCATGTTCCCAAGAAATCCCTCCCTCCAGGGAGGAAGAGAGATCACCTGTTGATTCTCAGTGCCCCCTAGCCAGCTGCACTTTGAAAGCAGGCATCTGAATTGGTTGCTTGATCTTTCCTTATTGCCCACCACCATTAAGAAATTTCAAATCTTGATTTCAAAGCAGCCAATTGCCACTGGCCCATTAGGCCTTTCTGCCATCTGGGCACAGAGGCAAGAGAGTGGAGGAAAAGTGGGTAGGATACACCCCTCCCATCTTCCTTTATGCCATGCAAACTATGGGTTTCTGGGAAGTGTAATCAGAAGACACTGGACAAATGGTACTTAAGTCCAGTTCTTGAAGTTATGGCCGGTTTAGCACTGCCACAATCACATGATCAAAGTTCAGCTGCTTCGTAGTTTGAGCTTCAACTCATCCATCTGCTTATCTCCTCCTCATTTCTGACCTTTTGGTCACACTGCATTCCTCCACTCCACTGCTCAATTCTCTGTGGTCACCACCATCCTGCACTCGGCCATCCTTGTCACTCTGCTGACCTTGCTGTCCCAGCTGAACTTCACCATCTTTTTCCACTGCTGACAAGGTACAGATGACTTGGCCCTTTGAAGTCCTTCTACTGTCTCAGAAAGGCCCCCAGCAGCTACCTTGTAAAGGGCTAAGCTGTGCAGTATATATGTGCACGCACCGACACACACATACACTTTGTCACCTTCAGGAAGAAGACAGTGACTATCATTTGGGGGTGGATATGGAGGGGCCCTGTGCACCTCTCACCCCCATCAGCAGCCACCCCTAGTTTGGCTGCACTTGTGCTGGACCATGTCAGCCACTAATCCATCCACCAGCCTCTTTTGTGTACTGCCTGGAACTTGCAATTTCCTGCCAGTTTCCCAAGTGACTTTGGTTGTTGGAAGCAAGCAGGAAGACAGGAGGAGGTCTTTGCCCAATGACTCACAATCCTCACTTAATAATAGCAACAGGGACTACCAGAATCACTGTCACACTTTGCAACTTTATCACTTAGCAATGGAAATTCCAGTTCCAATTACTATTATGAACTATCTGGTAACTCCTTTAAAGCATGAATAGTCTGCTGTTTATATTGGATTATAGTTCCTGTAATTCTTTATTAACTAGAATGGGTGGAGGTCCAGCAAAAAATGGTTGGTTCTGGTCTGCTAATCAATTTTTTTTATTCAAAATGAAATGTTCCATAAGAATTAGACAAAAAGGTTATTTCTCTACCAGCCCATAACTTGCTTTCAGAGTTAACTCTAAATTGTAGCAGATCAAATCGTTGCAGATTTGTTACCAGCAAAATGTTTTACAACTTCATCACAACACTTTGTTCTTCCTAATTCCTTGCTCCTTCATGCATGAATTTAAAACTCTAGTGGTCCATGCAGGGGTGGCAAAACTGACATTATTTCCATCATCATGAGGTTTTCGTTTCTTTTCAGCCACATTTGTTTCAAATATTCCTCTGCTGACATTCAAACCAAAGTATATCTTTGATGTAAGTTCTTCTGAAAACCAAGGAACTTAGTTCTATATAGTTCTATATAATAATAATATAGTTCTTATACAGATGTTCTTATGATTGGTAAATCCCCCACCCCGTGTTCTAAAATTGTGGTTCTCAGGAGAACTACCTATCTTTTAAGGGAGGACATTTCTTAAAGAAAGTTAAAATAATCAAGTTCATAATTAAAACTGAGCAATCCTAAATTAACAGTTTATATAGTACACCATTCTGTTCTGACAATGTTCAGCCATAGGTTTATAGGAAATCTGCAAACTACACCTGAATACAGGTTGTATTCTCCTACTCATGAGCGCCACCAGTGTTTTTTAAGAAATAGTCTGCCTCTGGAATTGGGAGTTACTATTTAGCTATCATGACTAGTTACAACTGACAGGCTTATCATGGGAGTCATTTATAATCAACATATTTTTGTCTTAAACTCAGTATATGTGTATCACAGTGGAATATATCTGACAAGAAAACAAATTAGAAAATCTCATCCATGGTACTTAACAGCTGATCAGCAATATATTTGGCATTCCATTCTCCCACTTCCTCCTTCTAGTCTACACACAAACACACACACACAAACACCACCAAATCCATGTTACCTAGTCTGATAACAAGCAAACAACCAGGCTAAGAGAGCACCAAGGACTCCACATATACACTTTCACATTTTTAGAGAAGCATATCTGACTTTTCCTCAGGAGCCTCAATTCATTCTGTAGTAATTGTTGGTCTTTGAAAATGATTTTAGGCAAGCCTAAAGGGTGATGGGATTGCAGGATTTTTAAGCATTTTTATTTAAACATACGCACATAGAAAGGCACATGGAGTGAACTACGTGTGCTTAAAATTCTTCTCTGTTTCAAAAGTGGTTTGCAACATAAGGAACTGCTCTTCCAGGAATTGTTAATCTAAAACACAGAACCAGCTGCACAGTTATTTAAATCAGCAAAGCACAACCAAAGGCCCAGAATTGCATTCTGCTTCTCAAAGCCTTTGGAGAAATTCTGAACAAAGGACTTTCAAAAATTGTTACAAAATTGCATTTTAAATAGGAGAAGGGGGATAAAGTTAAATATATTAAATAATTGTAGTTGAGATAAAATGGAATTTAGTTTTTTGTTTTATCCCATCTAAAAAAATTCTGTAATTTATTTATTTATTTATTTATTTTTGAATTTGTATACCGCCCTTCTCCCTGAGGACTCAGGGCGGTGAACAGCCAAATAAAAACATCAAATACAAATATTAAAATACAGTTAAAAAATATATATAAATTTGGCCCCATTAATTAAAACAATAAACCAAACAATTAAAAAACATGTAAAAAGAATTAGGCCAGCCCGGCTTGTTGGAAAAGGAAGGTTTTAAGGGCACGGCGGAAGGCACTGAGGTCATGGATTCTCCTTATCTCAGGGGGCAACTGATTCCAGAGGGTGGGAGCCCCCACAGAGAAGGCCCTCCCCCTGGGGGTCACCAGCCTGGATTGTTTGGCTGATGGCACCCCGAGGAGGCCCTCTCTGTGGGAGCGCACGGGTCGATGCGTAATGTAATGTGACCATTCAAAAGACAAATATAGTTCTCAATGCCATAAAGACTGACCAATCAATTTTGGCCTCAATGATACTTAAAGCCATATTCATAAGTTAGTTAAACTAGCATACTCACCATATGATTGCTTCAAATAAGCCTTGAGTAACACTCAAATGATCTTTCCTGAAGCATTTGTACATTGAACATGAATGCTTACAGGCACAAAGATTTAACTCATATGCAGGTCAATACAGTTTTTCTCCTACAGACATTTGTGTTTATTATATGTATGTCTATAGGAAAACTGATGTCATCAGAGTGACAGATTCATAATGCCTGGATGAATTTAAGATATGCAGAAACTGCTTTTTAGATGAATGTATTGATTCTAAAGAGTTGCTTGTTATTTCCATTTTAATCAGTTGATTCCAGGCAAAATTACACAAGTTTTTGATTGATTAAAAGGGAATCTAAAAGGGACTAAAGCTGAATGAAACTATAAACCAAGGAGACTTTCCTGGCATTTAAGTATTACTGTGTATTGATCAATTGATGGATCAATCAATTGGTGGATTGATTGATTGGTGGCTGTCCCATCTCTATGGCTCTGAGAGGCTTAGATGATTCATGGTATAAAAAAAAGTAATCAAACATGGAATATATAATCCAAAATGAGATCTGGAGAAAAATAACAATTAAACAACCAAAATATTCCATCCATTTTAGCACAGATTTTTCACTGAATCCTACAAACACTGAAATGGTTCCAATATACAAATGTCAAAAGCTGTTGTTGCATACTTTATATTTAGAATTCTTTACACCCAAAAAAAAAAAAATTCCCCCAACTGAAAATTACAAAATATAAGATAAATTATGTATTCAAGCAGAAAATAAATTCTGATCTAAATAGTGATCAGTTTTTATACTGGCTGTATTTTCATTAAGGTATGAATTAATAGAACTTACTGGAAGTTATGGAGGCACGATGGCTTAGTGGTTAAAGCTGCTGAGCTTGTAAGACAGATAGGTTTGAGACCTGAGCTCCATGCAACGGGGTGAGCTCCCATTACTTGCCCCAGTTCCTGCCGACCTAGCAGTTCGAAAACATGCAAATGCAAATAGATAAACAGGTACTACTTCAGTGGGAAAGTAACAGCATTCCATTCATCTCAGTGAATAGCCATGCTGCCCTCATGACCAAGAAAGTGTTATATAAGTGAGTAACTTTGCAACCAATCCTTGCATTTACAACTTTTGCAGGACTGTAAAGCAAAGAAAAGCTGAAGTAAGCAGAGTTGAGGTGACTAAGTTAATTACTTAATGACTAAGTTGCCAGTTCCAATTGTGCTTGTTTAATGGAGAACTATCTATACCACGCAAACTACTGCTTTAATTAATCTTTTCTTCTGAATCTCTGGACTTCTAACTTTCTAAAATGATTTTAATTTAGTCTGTAAAAAGATCAGTTTGAGATATTCAAAACTCTGGGTGGTTTTTAGTTTTTGATCTCACTGGGCTGCATAAGGCTAGAGTAGTTGCTAAAAAATAGTACTGAACACCGACCTTCTAAAAGATAGGAATATAGCTGCTGTTCACTTTAGGACAGGCCAGCGTGGACAAAATAGATTTATTAATAGTCAGCTTTGTACTGAATCTCACACATATAAATCAAAGAATTTTAGTGTGGATTAAAGCTTTACCCCCGGGCCTCCTAGAAGGGAAATTAGTAATATCTCATTGATCCATGTGCTGGCCTGAGACTGCAAAAAGTAAAATCAGTGGATCATATACTATTTGAAGTTCACTGTACAGAGAATACAGAATAATTTAAATAGCTCATTTTATAAAGGAAAGAAGGGGCAGAAATAAATGCACATGAACTAAACCTGACAATATTTTTAACTTCTTTCTGCTGGATATACATATATGGCATAGGGATCTGTAAACCATCTCATACAAAATGTCTTTGAATTTCATCTTAACACAAATTAGTTTAGATCCCCTACTAATTCCCCCTCCCCCAAGTATTTTCATTGTATCTTTGTGGAAACAAAGGGGAGATCTATTATACAATTCTTATTTTTGGAATGCCCCCCTTTTTTAAAAACACCTCAAAATATGATATAATGATCACTTCATCATTACTAGAACACAGCTCGATACCTAGGCTTATATGCTATAGTGCGTGGCAAGGATGCAAAGATATATAAACTTGTGCCTACTCTTCAACTTCTACAGCTAAAACTTACATATGTTTTGAAATGCTTTTTAAAAAATAAATGTTATACATCAGCCACTCCCAGGGTATCCCGGCTATCTCAGCCACCATTCCATTGCTTTTATTGGAAAACAATTCCTTAAAGCTAAAGACTAGACACCTCCTTTCTCCCACATCTTTGCACAGCAATTTAAGAATAGGAAGAAAAGATGTTTCTTTTATTTAGCTTTTCCAGTTGATATAAATTAAGATAAACCAGTCTTTTCCATTTCTGCACATATCGGCCAGGTTGAATTAAAGAGTAATGAAAACTGTCCCAAAAAATGCATCAAAGCCTTTGTTATAAGCCAAGGTGCAAACGTTTGCTCAGACTACATATTTCAGAATCAGGCAATATTAAAAATTGTTTTCGGTCTTTTGTAATTTCATATATATTACGCTATAACAAAACTAACTTCTTACCGAAGATAAATCGCTTTCTAGCCCAAGTGGGCAATTCAAACTCTAAAATGGATGCAGTCTGCAAATATTTTTCTTTTTCTTTCCTTTACCCCTTTTTCTTTTTGTAGTCCCTAGAGCCCCTACCTCCATACTTCCTCTGATAACTGCTAAAAATTACAAAAACTATTGTGTACATAGGCAGAAATATTTATTTACATATATATACACTCAAGGCAGTTTACAGTAACATTAAGCAAAACCATGGAAGTATCGCCTGGATACTGCAAATACCTTCCAGGGATCTTGGCACCAATCTGAGAGATAAGATAAAACAGTCAAAAGAGCATTTCCCTGAAAAAGTTTCCCTAACCTCGATCCCTGAAATAGTCTTAACTTTTTTATAATTAAGAAAAAAAAACTAATTATCCTCAATATCTGGACAAAATAAATAGAAAAATCTGCCTCCACCTATGTATGTCACATTGTTCTGTTTACTTAATACCATCACTGTGGCCATTCTGCCTGTTAAGCTTATCTTAAGTGCAATTCGCAGCACCCAAACTGTTGCAATGCTGGATGTACCTATATGTACTCAGGCTAAATATTGGAATCAATATCCAACTTTGCACAAATAAATATTTCAAAGTAGCAAATTAAATCTTGGGGGGGGTGTTTCTAATCTAGTCTTTCCTCTAATTTTTTGCAGAAAGAATATTTAACTATATGAGCAACATAGAAGACGTAAGTAGAGTTATAGGATTAATTTATTAAAACAAATCTACCGATCGTCTAATCACATTTTGCTTACCATACTAATTTGAGTACCAAATTAACAAATTTATTAATTTATGAGACAGCTGCTTATTACACAAGACACTCAGGTTGGAAGTTTTATATAAAGAAGTCAGTCATCAAACTAATTACGGAATCCATTTATGCTGCTCTGAAAAACTCCTTTTAAAGCTAAGTAAAAACAGTTTAGTACTGGCAAATTCTGAAAGTGATTTTTAAAAAATGCAACCAGAGTTTTGGAAAAGGACAAGCTTACTTATCCTATTTTTCTTCCTTTTGCCTAACCTTGAATTTGCCTGATTTCCCATTGCTATTGCCTCTAGGAAGAGCTCATTTACATTTCAGCCAGCAGTGGTGTAGGGGTTCAACTATGAGACTAAGAGCAGGAATTAGTTCTCTCTTGGACATGGAAGTCAGTTGTGTGATCTTTGTCCAGTCACTCCCTCTAAGCCCTAATCAGTGTGAGGCTGAAAAACAAAATTTGACCTCAAGCATATACATAGATTAGGTTTGAATTTCTTCCTATGTATTGTACTGTAAACTTGTCAAGGCCTGTTGAGTATATATAACTCGGTATACACACTGTAAATCATTGGGTCTAACATTGTACTTAACTTCTGATTGCTCAACAAGATGTTGCTCGGCTGATTTTAATTATTATGTGCCATCAAGTCAGCATGGACTCTTAGGAATCACATGGATTTTTCCATGATGGTATGTCCCTAATTTGTTGTCTCAGATCTTCCAACAGGGCATCCCTTGCAACTGTTAATGAATCCATCCTCCTTCCTGCTGGTCCTCCTCTTCTTATCTGTCCTTCAGCCCTTTCCAAGTACTACAGCCTTTTGCTCTGTCTGAATGTGCCATTAATTTGCTTAAATCGGGCATTATCCTAATAAACAGACTTATGGATACATGTAATTATCATTATATAATATATTTTGATTTTAAGGAGAAATGGAACCCTAATTTTTCCCTTCAGAGTTTTGTGAGAAACCTATTTCCTACATCTTTGCAATGTTTTACTATGGCAGTCTTTTCTTTTTTGGTCTATGACTGTAATAAAGTTTTATCTATCTATCATCCATCAAAGCATCCATTTATTTCCTATATTCACAGTGGCTTCATTGTTTTAAAAAATGACTTGCAATATTGATCAACTTTATCCTGCACTGTGCTTAAAAGTTTTCTGCAGACACTATAAAATATTTGATGTTACTGGGTTTTGATGTGCCAACAAATATTCATGCTTATCTTTAATTGTTCATTGATATTAACCTGTTTCTAACATTGACATTGATCATATGATCACATATATGTCCAAAAGGCATAGCTATGTGGGAATACCCATTTATTTTGATCTCTATGATACTCCTGATGCAATTTATATACTTTATTAAAATGTATTACTGCAAGGTTTATCTACAGTTAATTAATGGAGCAGGCAAATCTAACATCACATGATATTTCTTTATGAGTACTGTGGAATCCATTCAGTCTTAGAGCAAGCATTCAATGTCAACTCTATTATCACTTATATTCTATAAGAACTTCATAAATTTGACGGCATTAGGCTATATTGACTTCTAGCTTTATGAAACTAGATATTTGTTCAGGCAAATATTTTTTGCATACCTGTGATGTGAATTTATGTAAGCTGTGAAAGAACTTAATTTGAATATTAATAAATATTTTAGTATTGTACTCCTGAACATAGCCAGTAAAAATATAACAGCCATTACAGAACAATCATGTAGCATAGGTTTCATATTGTGGTAGAAGTCAGAAAGATGGGAGAGGAAGTGGGCTAAACTATTAGCAGAAAGTTTTATTGTACTGTATCATTATAAAGGTGCAGCCTGGGAGAGGAAGTGGGCTAAACTATTAGCAGAAAGTTTTATTGTACTGTATCATTATAAAGGTGCAGCCTGACCAGTGGTGAAATTCAATTTTTTTACTACCGGTTCTGTGGGCGTGGCTTGGTGGGTGTGGTGTGGCTTGGTGGGCATGGCTTGGTGGGCGTTGCAGGGGAAAGATACTGCAAAATCCCCATTTCCTCCCCACTCCTGGGGGAAGGAGACTGCAAAATCTCCATTCCCACCCCACTCTAGGACCAGCTAGAGGTGGTATTTGCCGGTTCTCCAAACTACTCAAAATTTCCACTACCGGTTCTCCAGAACCTGTCAGAACCTGCTGGATTTCATTCCTGAGCCTGACCTACTTATTTTAATCTTTGAGTTCTTGGGTAACCAATTGTGTTCTTTTGTTATAAACTCATATTTCCTTGCTATCCCGTAGTAGATAAATATGTACTTCTTTTGTTTGGAGAATATGGAATATTATTGAACATGCCAATGTGTGCTTGACCTGGCTTTGCAAACCTATAATAAACTTATGGAAACTGAATTACTCTATGTTGTCCAGATTGAGTAGAGAAACCAAGCCTCATCTTGTCCTTGAAGATAAGGGAAAAGGGAGAAGAATGTGGAAGCCTAAAATGAGATAAAGATAAATTCTTAAGTTCCCTGTTATAGATTTTTGTCCAACAACGTCAAGTTTCCTTCTTTCACTAAAGAAGGCCCAACTGTTGCTTTTTAAAATAGCTTAGAAAGCTTCATCACTGAATTTCGGTTATGTAATTTATGAGCGAACTCATGAGACTGATTAAATTGTTTTCTGCTTGTGAAATGTAGCACATCTGAGACAAAAGACAAACACTGGCATTAAGAAGCATTCTAAAGAAGGAATGGTTTCTGCAATGTTTAATCATACAGTAACCAATTAATGAGTTATAAAATTACCAACTACTCACTCTTACTTCCAAGTGAAATATCACGTGATACATACAGTACTGTACTCATTTTTCTAGACCCTTTTTCTTTCCTTTTGTATAAATATATAATAGAAGGAATCCTTACTTTTCTTTCAAAGACATGTTTTAAATTTCTACAATCATGATATAACAATATAATCTTGCTATTTGCAAATAATGTTCTTGATTTTACATATTTACAATTATACAAATTTAACATGAAATGGTAATTATGTGATACTATGGTAATGAAGCATAATCAAATATGGAAAATTAATACATTTCCTCCTATCTTGCAGTTCTTATAATATTTATATTAGCTCTTTGTTTCAACATAACAGCCGACACGATATAATGTTAAAAAATGAAACTCTGTGCATAAGAAAAATAAAGCAAAAGTACTTGCTACTTTGTATGTACTCAAGAGTAATTTATCAGAAGTCTAGATGCAAGGAACAAATAACAACACATTAATTTAAAAAGCTGAAATTTGGTTGGATGTATTCAAGAAAATTCTGAGTGAAAGTATTATTTTAGTATTATTTTTATTGCACAATTTATAGAAGTCCTTCTACAGTTGTTATTGGCTCCTTGAATAAGACTTAAAATGCAATTGTCTGGATTTATATATTATTTTCTTCTGTACTATGTCATGTTTATCGTATTCAGATATGAGAAATTGTCACAAAAGATTTATTCCCCGATTTCTTTATTGTATAATTGCATGTTTCCCGTTTCAGCCCAAAACATATCTTTATAGCTGACTGAGATCAGTGATATCTAAACTGACCAGTCCTGTGAAAATTTCCATAACACTGAATTCCCAAACCCTCATGTTCTACAGTAGTTATTTATAAGGATTTATTTTGATTTAAAAATCCAAATACCGCAAGAGTTTCCCATCTTTTGTCTACTCATGATATTCAAGTCAAAACATGAGATAGACCCTACATTCTTTTATTACACGAGTAAGAATATTTCCACTAAGAAACATTTCTATATAATTTAACTGGCATCAAAGTCAACTAAAATACTTTAATCTGTTTAACGATTTTAAACATTTTTAAAAATTAATTTGATTGGATACCTTCTAGTTCCCTTTTCTACCTTTATCTCAGGATAGGCAATCTTATTGCCTCTTCATGGTTTGACTAGATCACATAATTTATCATAATTGGCTAAGTTGGTTGGGCTGATGTTAATTTGGAGGCATCAGATTATTTTTGAATTAAATATTTATACATTGTACTTAGACTGTAACGGTCCACTGTATTAATATACTTTACACACATCTGACCTATCATCTTTTAAAAGTATAGGACTACAACTGTAATCAATCCTAACTAGCTATTTATATTAAGCTATACATGTATAAAATGGGGAAACTTACAAAGTAAAGCTTCACTTACTTTTGCTACACAGAAAAATAGCTTTCGATTATTTTTCTCAATCAATAAATACACATTATTGTTCTAAACCTACTAACTTTTTGTAAAGCCCACACGATTTGGGCTTTTTGCTAAGCCCATTGAGCTCCTATCTTGGTTGTGTTGATTGTGTTCTGTATTTATTATTCACTGTTTTCTATTATGTTTCTTAACTCGTTTTTATTCCCTGTAAATAGCTCAGAGTCATATATTGGACATGGGTGGCCATATAAATTGAATTAACAATAAATAAATATATCCTAAAAGACATACACATTACATTTATGTCATGCTTTTGAGAAGCTCAAGATGGCATTTAAAATGCCTCAGATTTGTGTACAAGCTTTTCCCATGGCTGAGAGCTCATTATAGGTTAAATAATTTTGATACTGTAATAATAGTTATGAAAATACCTTCCCCTAGCCCTAAAGAACACAGGGTAGAAAGAAGCCTAATCAAATGCATATACTTTGCACATGCTAACATCACTGTATCTGCCAAAGTCCTGTGATTCTCCAATAAAAATTTTATATCCCTGCTACTTCTCTTGGGAAGACTTTAGAACAAGCTTCTAAAAAGGAACTAATAAATTAAGTAATCATATGATGAAGGCTTCCTACTGCGTTTTTTCCTTAATTTCATAAACAGCACTTCATGTGGTTGAATAACATAAATAATGTAGATTGTCTATAATAAAAAAACTGTATGCCAAGGAATCTAAAGTCATTTAAATAATATTGCTACATCATTTTTAATGATAATATTCTGCAGTCGAAAGTAGAAATATGATTAGACCATTGAAATTTGACAGGATTAAACTGTTCTGTGGCTATGTGCTAAACTATAGTGTGGTAAGCAACAAGTTTAAACCTTTCTGGTATTATATCCAATTACTACGTCGTTAATAGTAACAAAAAGTTGTTTAGCAGTGGAAAATTGGACAATTGTGTATTCTGTGTTCCAATTAACTGATTTTCAGAGCTGATTTTCATTTTTACAGTCAAAACAAGTTACATATTTCCCATTATACATCCAAACAGTAATTTCAAATTAAATTGAAAATGGAAGCACAACTTTCTTATTAGATTAGACTTTCTCATCAAATGAAATGAAAAATTCAACATCAGTTTAAGGTAGACAAATTTAAGATTTTGGAATCCAAAACCATATGATTGATGTAGCTGAGCAAACTGTAGTGCAAACTGACATGTATTTGTGGTATACCAATTCACCACAAACTTGTTTGGCTGGGAAGGCAAGGGAGAAATATTGTCAGCATGCTGAAATGGTTCAGAATAATTTTTCCTCACAGTAGTAGTCCTCATTCTGCAACCTCAAACTGGAGGTTGTACTGGAATTACCACAAAGTAAAATGGATGGAGCCAGAAATCCAAAATATACTATGTCCTATTTTTTCCCTAAAATAAGTTTACCTACTAATCCACTGGGGATATATTCATGAGGAAAATAACCTCATGATTTTATTTTTTTTTTTGCAAAATTGTATGAATCATTCACATTTGCAAAATAGAAAAATCTATTATTTTAGCTTTTATTATTCTTTTAAAAAGAAATGCTGAACCAATACAAGTAAATCATAACAAAATATATTATTTGTTTGTTTGTTTGTTTGTTTAAATGTATCTGCTGCCCATCTCACTGTCCAACTATATTTGTCCTTAGCATTGTCCCTAACTATTTATCGCTTGTAAAGCAGAAACAGTATAAATGAAATGAAGTTTACATAAGCATGAAACAAAAATGGAGGACATAATTTCCATCTTGCTCTTCCATACAACAAAATTAATATTGTTCAAAATCTGAATAGAAGTTGAATCAAAATCCTGTCAGATTTGCATATTAGCAACCATTATACGTTAATTAAAGAATGCTGACTAAATATTAATTAACATACCAAAATTCAAAAAATTAAAATACAATAGTATGGATTTCTGGTAAGTAACTGTTTCTGTACCCCTGCCTGAATGTATCCATTTTCCTAATCTTTCACTTTATGAGAAACGCTTTCATAATTTGTGAGACAATTTGTATGGTTATCTAGGGCTAGAACTCAACAGTTACAAAACAAAATGTTGTAATGTCCAATTTGCAAATCTCCTTTTTTCTTTTGACAAAATAACAGTTTACCTCCCAAATACAATAAATATGGCTTTTGAAGTTTCATCTAGGATTTTCTATTTATTCTGAAGAAATGGAGAAATAGTAATACGACTTAATTTGAAGTCATTTTTAGAAGCTATTACCCAGCTTGTTTTCCCTCTTTCTATTTTCATTTACATCGCCTCATTTAAACACAAGATGCCAATTGCAATCTTAACTACACCTTTTTTGGCAATCAGCTTGTCTTATTTCAAGATAAAATTGAAACATTGCATGTATGAAATTTAAAAGTGACACCTTATTCATATCTCATATGACAACACTGAATAAATCTTGTGAAGAAACCAAACCTTTCTTTAAAAATAAGCATAGAAGAAACCATTTAATAACACACTTCTGAATAGGAGCTATGCAAACCTTAAATCTAGAAAAAAGGCTGCCAAAGAACTCCATGTACATTATTCTGGTCTTCTTAGGAAGATAGTAGAGCAGTGATGGTTAACCTTTTTGGTGCCGAGTGCCCAAAGCGCACATGCGTGTGCCTAAACCCCCAAAATGCAATGCGAGCACCCCCACACATGTGCCTTGCCCCTGCACATTCACCCCACCCCCCATGCCTCATTTTGGGTTCCAGGTTGGTGCAGGAGGCTTTCCAGGCCCAAAACGGGGTGCGCACAAACACCCAAAATGCAATGCGAGCACCCGCCATGCATGCGCCCCCTGCACATGCATCCTGCCCCCCGTGCATGCACGCATGCATCCCCGCAAGTGCCCCGCCCCCCACGCATGCGCAGCAGAGCCAAAGACCAGATGGCCGGTGGGAGGTGCGCACGCACGTGGGGACAGCTGCGTTGGGGCGACGGCTGGCGTGCCCACAGAGAGGGCTCTGCATGCCACCTGTGGCACGCGTGCCATAGGTTCACCATCACGGTGATAAGAGTATAAATAAAGCAAGTAAAATAAATAAATCCTAATTTCCCCAAATATAAGAACATTTGCCTTAACTGATTGCTACTGTTGGTTTGTCTCCCTCCAATTATTTGAAGAAATGCAGGAATTTAAAAACAAGACCTCTTGTGCTTACTGTTTTTCAAAAATTCACTTTAAATGGATATAAACTATTTCCCACCATCGTGACCAGACATTAATAATTTCTTTAATGCTCTACATATAACTACTACATAAGTTAATTGTTTCAACATTAATTAGATTTAGTCATCACACCTAAGAACAGAATGCAAAGACCATATGACTGCTGTTTAATTGCCAGACTGCACTGCCAGAAACAAAGAAACAGACCCATGAAATCAGTGGGAACATATAGGAGCTTCCATCTCATGGCAATGACTTAATTTCAAAAATACCTGAACAAGGTTATTAATGAACTGATACAGTACAAGACATATGAAGCTAGACAGAATTTTGGGAATGCATTATCATTTTATTTATGGAGAGAAAATATATTCTGCTTCTCTTTTTATCTTTAGTTCCCAGTTTCAACTGACATTTAATCAATATAATTTAGGATAACATAATTTATCATGCTATATCATGCCACACACACACACACACACTTATACACACACACACACATTCACATACACACACACACACACAAAAGTAGTAAGAATATTCTTTAACAGTGCTAATATACAAGCCATTAATAACTTAGAATACTCTTAACCAGTGCTGGCTTCATATTAATATTCTTATATTTCCAGCTAATATTGGTTAGGCTCGTATCATGTTATTTCCATGTAAAGAAAATGCATTTTTAGTATCGAAGGATTTCTGGTTACCAGAGCAGAAAGCAGTAGCATTTCATGTCACTCACTATTCACTACAAAGTGCTCTCTGGAGCAACAATGCTAAATGAATTAAAAAGAGGACTTAGAAGTAAAATCACTGCCCTCCTGTGGAGAACACAATGTGAACAGATTTCAGCAATCACAACTGGAACTCCAGTTGAGATAGGCTGTCTGATGAACTTCCAATCATCCGATCAAAAAATGTCTTACTCCATGTCTGAATTACCCCAAAAGGACTAAAAAAATCTAAAAATAAACATAGGGGGTTAAAACTAATGTTTGTGTGCTCAATTCCAATCCATATTATGCTATAAAAGAAAATAAGCACTAATGCTCAATGTGAATCAATGCCTGTCTGTATCTGGAAGAATCATTAGCTATGACTATGATTTTAGCACAGCCTGGTTTGTAGAACACACTGAATCACAAATTTATCTAATGTGTTGGGCAAATTCACTGAGTAATCTAGTGTGTGAAGTAAACACCTCCATTACAGCTGCATCTGGACAATGCAATAAAGTAGAATCAGCTGCTTTTCATCTCCTACTGTGCAAGTAAAAATAGTAGATTTTCTTCCAACAGTTTTGTGTCACCTAAAATGAATTTGTTCATTTCAATTATAAATTATTTGAAGCAAATCCATTTCTTGCCCATGTTACCAAGAAACTGATTGTGCATATTAATAAGATTTAAAATTATTAGCTTTATTTTAACATTCAAAGGTAGCATAGTGGGCAACTAATAATAAACTTCCAGATTCTCGCAACTACACTAGAGGAGAGCACACAAGCAGACGCAAGATTGGAATTAGTCCTATTAAATAAACACCACAATTTAATCCAATAGTCCAAGATATCCACTCTGTTCATTCCCCAGAACAGAACACTGCCAAATTCTGTTAATTTAAGATACTATGAATAAAGGCACTATTACTATGCATAAGGGATAAGCATAGGCAACATTTAACTCTGCATTTGTTAGTTTATTGCTGTTTAAGTGGTTCATATGCATAAAAATGGGTTCCTCTTCATTAGCAATTACACTAGCTCATTGACTGAACAGATTCAGCAAATGAATATTGTTTGCTTATTAGTAAATATTAAACTATTACATATGGTAACAAATTTATCATAACCTAAATGTTTCTAGAAAAAAAATCAATATATTTATAGTCAATATTTAATAATAATTGAACATATATAGCTAAAAATCAATGGAGAAAAATCACACAAAACTTCATCAGAAGAATAATTATGTACATTTTTTTTCTTTTTATTTTGTTGCATTTTTCCCAGTATTACTGCATTAGGCTATAGAGTAATGTCAAAATCATGGTTTGTGTTGTGTGTTCCTTTATGGTTTGTCAAATAGGAGCTGATTCCTAGTGATTCTTTGGGTAAAGACACTCCAAGGTGCATCTCTCACCATATAATGTAATTCTTGCCGGTGCCTTTCTGTAACTTCTGATTTGGCTATATTAACCATGGAGTCCACTTGAGTTGGATCATCAATAAATTTAAATAAATAAATAAATTCTGTCTTAGGGAACACAGCAAAAGGAAACATGATTTATTCTTTTAATATTCTTTTAATACTTTGCATTATAGAAGAGCTGTCAATTTTACTATAATAATGAAAATTTCAGGAATTAATTGATTATATTGTATTTCCGGGAAAGAATCTAAAAAATAAAGATATATAGATAAATAACGTTTATCTAGAAAAGATGCTCTGAGTATCTCACAAATGCTTCTCAAAAAGAAAGTTCTTTTAATGCAGCATATAATAAACAAACAAAACAGAATTATCAACAAATACTTAGCCAGGAATGAAGCATATAAAAGGCTTCCCAGAAATCATTTACTAGTTTTAGAAAACATTATCCAAGCTTAAAACAGATCTTTTGTCCCGTTTCCATAGATTATAATTATGAACTCGCACATCTCTTTTCTATGCAAGTAACAAAGTCAATCAGAAGGATTGCCTACAAATATCCTAAAGTCACAAGGTATGTACAAGAAACCTGCAAATATTTCAGATCCAGGATACACAACACAATTAGTCAGTCAATATTTATTTTTATTAGCTATCCAATTCCAGTCAGTGATTCTAATAAAGATTACTGTCACTGCTACCCACCCCTACTGCAAGTATTGTCTCTCAAAACTTAAATCTCTACTGTTTGGATGAGATGTACATCTATATTGATGGACTATATTGGTTTTGGATGCCAGCATTATATTCTGTAAGAATAAATTGAGGGACCTCAGTCTGAAGTAAACTATCAGTTGTAGAGGAAATATCAGGCTTCTTCCTTTATCTGGTTTGAACTCAGATGAAACTACCCAGACATGCAACACAGCACACCAAACAGAAGCCACTAAAAACAGATGACTGCCCTCCACCAAAATAAGAACACAGTCCCTTTTAATAACCACCTGGTACCTATTTCTTCCATCTTTTCCACTGCTATGTTTCACAGTTATTCAGTATCCCGGCTCCCAAAGCATTTACCCACATAGATAAATGGGGCAATGCCATAGCTATTTAGGGCTGTGGATAGGCAGAAAAGCAACTATATATAGTCATTGAGGTCACCATATCTAGTCATATAACGATATAATTTTATTGAAGATTTTTTTACAAGGTTAGAAAGGTAAACACAAAACATAAAGGTTAGAATAGAATTTTTTTTTAAAAAAAGTGTCAAAGCAATGAAGAGTGAAAAAGAAAAAAACAGAGTTAAAAAAAGAATCTTCCAATCTTCACAGCCATTATAGACTTCGTTAGTTTGTCAGATTTGTTTGCTGCCCATCTTACCTAGAGATTTATTACTAGAATCCTGACAGCCATTAAATATGCCTCAGTAACCCAAATTGGCCCTGGGTCCCCAGCTCTCCATTCCACACAGTCATTCTGTTTGCAGATTCTCCTTCAACAAGCCTTTATGAGCATCAGGAACTCCAAATGAGAGAGAGAGAGAAAAAAAAACCACTTAGCAGAAGCCTCTCATATCTAAGCTTTGAAAATATTCATATATTCTTCCAACAGAATTCCAAAAAAGCCAGTTCGGAAAACTGCTTTTATGCCTAATGCATGATGTATGATGGATAGGGGTGGTGTAGCCTGTCTTGTTTTCAGAAATTCTGCCTAAATATCCCGCTCGCCAAAGATGTGCCCAAAATTATTTGTTGTCTTTTTTCCCTTCCATTTCCCCCCCTCCTGGATTCCTTCAGGGACTGTAGAGATTCAAGGAAGCGTCCTCTTTTGCTGTTGTTTTTCTCCCTCACGGAGAGAATTGTTTTTCTTGAAAGGTTGTAAACATTCTTGAAAGTGTGAAAACATCTTATTCTCAGGACCCTTTTGTAGAAGAGGGCTACCTTACAGTTGGTGTGGTGAGAAAGGTGAAAGCTCTAGCAGTTTTTCTTCTACCTTCTGTAACTGCTGAGGAAAGCACTAGAAGGGAGATATTGAAAGAAATCAGTAAAGCAGATACCATGCAGAGAGAATCAGGTTTGAAAAGGTTACTGGAAGAGAGAACAACAGAAACCAGAGTCAGAGTAAATGAAAGTTGTAAGTTACTCCAGAACTATTCTTTAAAAAAAAAAAAAGAATTTGTGTGTCATCCTTGCGCAGGGGCCATGCTAATCTTCTCTGTATCGTTCCAATTTTAGTATACGTGCTGCCAAAGCAAGCACACTCTCCAGAACTATTCTGATCGGCTCAAGGTTGACTCAGCCTTCCATTCTTCCAAGGACAGTAAAATGAGGACCAAAATTGTTGAAGGCAATATGCTGACTCTGTAAACCGCTTAGAGAGGGCTGTAAAGCACTATGAAGCAGTATATGTGTCTAAGTGCTATTGCCATTGCTATTCTTGTGCAAACACAACTGTGAAAAATAAAGCATGAAAATTATATACAGTACATGAATATAAATTCACACATTCTACGGGACATTCTTCCACAAGAATACATACAAGACCACGGGGTTGTTAGATTGAGGAAGAGGACACTTTTGCCATTCAACACTTCCAAGCCATCTTATCTTCCCACACCATCCTGCTACTCTGGATACAAACAAATTGTTCTAACGTTGTTACCATCCTAGAAAAAAATTAATCAGGAACTTGTATGGGTAACCACAAGGAAATTCCAGAGTTCTAGAAGTTTCCAAGGCTCTGGAACTTTTTCTACCATTCCAGAAAAAGAAAATGGCAAATCACTTTCATATTTAACCACTTTTATATTTTTGTTAAGACAATTATGTGATTGTTTCCTTGATGGGTCAATGAGAAAGTAAGAGATGGAAAGCTAAGAACTTTCCTTACCAGTTTACTCTCTTCCCCCCCGCCCTGCCATTAGAATTGAAAAATACACAACCAAAGAACCAAAAGATTTACTCCCTTTTCCCTAGATTGGTGGGAGTTATCTGCTTCTTTCTTTCTGCAATCCGTGTTTTGCTACCTAGCTCTAACCCTCACGGTTCATCTGTTTCATCCTCACAGTGTACTTATAGTAAAAACCTTCTCAAGTAAAAATAAAAATGTTAATTTAAGGCAAAAAAAAAGTGTACCAGCTAGGAAGTTGCTCTTACCCTAGAAAGCTTAGAGTTAAGACACCTCCTCCAAAGAATGAACCCAGAATTTACAGAAACAAAATTCATTTGCTGCCTCATTATGGCCAGAAAATGGGGAGAGGGTGCAGGCAGGGAGTGTGTTCTCACTCTACTCTGCTCTTGGTCAGACCTCATTTGAAATATTGCATTCAGTTCTGCAGTTTGAAAAAGACATTGGTAAACTGGAGCAAGTCCAGAGAAGGGTACCAAAAAAGGTAAAAGAACTGGAAACTGAGTCCTATAAGGCAGTGGTTCTCAACCTTCCTAATGCAGCAATCCTTTAATACAGTTCCTCATGGTGTGGTGACCCCCAACCATAAAATTATTCCTGTCAGAAAATATGTGTTTTCTGATGGTTTTAGGCAACTCCTGTGAAAGGATCGTTCGACCCCAAAGGGGTCACAACCCCCAGGTTGAGAACCACTGCTATAAGGGATAATTACAATGAGACTATGAGTGGAGTGGAGTGGAGTGGAACAGAAGGGAAGGGAAGCGAAGGGAAAGGAAGGGAAGCGAAGGGAAGGGAAGGGAAGGGAGGGGAGGGGAGGGGAGGGGAGGGGAGAGAGAGGAGAGGAGAGGAGAGGGGAGGAGAGGGGAGGGGAGGGGAGGGGAGGGGAGGAAAGGAGAGGAGAGGAGAGGAGAGGAGAGGAGAGGAGAGGAGAGGAGAGAAGAGAAGAGAAATGAAGAGAAATTTATTGTCACTAAATGTACACTAATCAGCATAATTAAAATGAAATTTTGTTGCATTCTGCTCTCAAAGGATAACCATTATGCATATACCCACATACACACACGACACAGAGAAAGATCACAATCTAGTTCAAATGTATACATATACATGGCAAAAAAAAAAATCCTGCAAATTTACAAGGCAGATGGCACAAGGAACAAAGCTCTTACAGAATCTCGTAGTCCTGCTGTAAATACAGAACGTAAGAAGAATGAACTTGGGAAAACTCAGCGCAGGAAAAGATGAAATAAATCACCTACAGGTTGTCCTTGACATAGATCCACAATTGGGATCAGAATTTCTGTTGCTAAGCGAGGTAGTTGTCACCCAATTTTATGACATTGTCTGTCTCAGTTGTTAAGCAAATCATTACAGTTATTAAGTTAATCACATGGTCATTAGGCAAATCTGGCTTCTCCCACTGATTTTGTTTTTCAGAAGCCTGCTGAGAAGGTTGAAAATTGTGATCACATGATCTAGAGATGCTGCAGCCTTTGTAAATATATGCTGTTGCCAAGTGACTGAGTTTTGATCACATGACCATAGAGATGCTACAACAGCCATAAGTGCAAGGACAAATTGTAAGTCACTTTTTCCAGTGGTGTTGTAACTTTGAACAGTCAGTAGAGTAGGGATACACTCTACAAACAAATGTTTGTAAGTAAAGTACTACCTGTACACTTAATGTCAATGAATTGAAATGGAGTATACTGAAATTCCATACGGTAGGGATCTGCTTAAAGCTAAGATACCTTAAAGATAGTCTCTACTTATAATAATTTCTAGTACTACATGGTGGAACTATGTCAGAACTAAAGTCATTACGAAATTGGAAGGCTACAGGAACTAATGAACTATCTGCAGAAATACGACGTGCAACAAAAGAAGAATCAATTCTAATCAAACTCTACCAGCAAATATGAAAAACAATACAATTCCAATTTGGCCAACGGATTGGAAGAAGTCGGTCTACATGCCAGCAGCAAAGAGGAGAGACTTAACATGAGGATATTGTGCTATTTATCACACAATATCCTAATTTCACGTGCCGACAAAATAATCCTTACAATCATCCAAAACAGATTAGAGTCCTACATAGAAATCGCAAGCTGGTTTTAGAAAAGCTAAAACAGAAACAAGGGAGATTATTGCAGATGCACCATAGATAATCAAGAAAGCCACAGAGATCAGTGTGTGCTTCATTGACGATAGAAAGGCCTTTTGTTATGTTAACCACATTAAGCACAGAACTTCCATGGGAAAAGGGGAATCTGAAACATCTCACTGCTGTAATGTGAAACCTATATCCAGAAAGCAACAATCTGAAAGAAATCGGTCAAACAGACTGGCTCCAAGTCACAAAGGAGTGAGACAAGACTGTATACTGTCTCCTTATTTACTCAACTGATATGGTAATTATATATTAATTGAAACTGGACTGTATGAAGATGAGTATAGTTTTAAAACTGGAAAAAAAGAAACATGAATAACCTGCACTGCCGTGATGATATTACTCTGATAATTTAATAAAAATTTACTGGAGATTCTAATAATGAAAATCAAGTGACATGATGAAAAAAATGGGATTATAATTATATACAAGGAAGAGCAAACTAATGTCAACAGGCACAGTGGCAATCTTCAGCAACAAACAGTGAAATGACAGAAAGCTTGTGTCTTTTATGATAAATTATCAACAGCAAAGAAACCAGGAATTAATCAATATGGCTCAGACTACCATTTGGACATGTAACAATGAAGGCCTAGGGAAAGATATCCAAATGTTTGACGTCTCTATATCTATTTTAAAAAAATCAGAATTGTAGAGACAATGGTTTTCTTTAGGACATTCTAGGGAAACAAAAATTGGACTCTGAAGAAGCAGGATAGAAAGAATATTGATGCTTTCTGAACTATTTGCAAGAAAACAAATAGTTCATTGAACAACCCACAGTTTTTAAGACACTCAAATTATCTTGAACACAATGTGTCAAGACACATATCCCCTGAAAAGTCCATCATGTTTGGAAAGGTGGAAGGAAAGGGAAGATGGCAACCAGCAGTAAAGTGATTAATTACCATAATTACTATGACCATGAGTGCAATATGGGAGACCTGAAGGACAAAGTTGGTTATAGATCATCCTGAAGAAGAGCTATCTAGGGTGTCTAAGGGTTAACACTGACCAGATGGCACTTAATTAATCAACAGGTTTGATATATGTCAAAAATGATTAAAACTGCTTTCGCTCTCAATCAGATGAAAGATAATGATGCACCAACAGACTTTTGCCCAGGCCCCTGAATTTTTGCTCCTGTTCACCCAATACACTGGTGTTCATCTTTAAATAAGCTGTTGACACAGGAAGGGGAAATTTGTTCCAACTTTCCCGAAGTTTAAGGGTTTTACGTGATTACAGAGGTCATATATTTGTTTCTCATTATATTTTAATATTCTGTGTTTTAACAACATGATTGGAATTTAGATGATTGTAGTAGGCATTTTATGTTGCAGACTTTACTTTTAAATTGTTTTTCAAAAGAAAATGGAAGCATGCTATGTTATCAGCAAATCCAATTACTCTCCTCTGTCTTGTCTTTCATAGCATATAACCTCATTCACTGGCCTATTTCAATTGATTTTTTCCCCTGTTTAATAAGCTAGTGACACAAGGGCAAGGATATTTTAATACTAAATTAGTAGCACAATAATTTAGAACATAAGTACAATAATAATTATACATCTTTATGTCTTCAATTTACAGAATAAATCTAGGCAAATCACGTAATCTCAATGCTATCCAATCAATGTGGTGATCTCAGATGTATTTCAATTAAATGTTGAAGTTTGGAAAAAGTCTTTTAATTTTGTAGTTCCAGACATATGAAGCAACATGATTGCATATTGAGAATTTTGACTAGGAAGAAGTTGTCACCACAAAAAAGGACCACATTGTGAGAAATCAAGAGATGAATTTGGGATGATACATTAAAACTGTTGCTCACCATACATAATGGAAGAATGGAAGATAACCTTCAAATGGCATTCCCGAAAATCATAAGTCAGTACCTAAACAATATTAAGATTGCAATAAGTCTTACAGGGAATAAACCACTGTATTCTATTAATGCACTGTATGTTTCAATAGTGAAAACATAAATTACTTCTGCCAACTAAAGTAATTCCATAATATTTATTATTTATTTATTTATTAGTCCAATTTATATGCTACCCTTCTCCGTAGACTCAGGGCGGCTTACAATGCATTATAGCAATAGCCTGCATACTTTATTTTTGTATATACCTGCTTATTAGGGCTTTTGGGCCCCCTAAGCGGTGTTGTTCTATACAAAGTTGGCTTATTGCCCCCACAATTCGGGTCCTCAATTTACCTACCTCGAAAGGATGGAAGGCTGAGTCAACCTTGAGCCTGGTGAGATTCAAACTTGCACTAATTGCAGGCAGCTGGCAGCTAAGTGCTAGCACACTTAACAGCACTTTAGTCCCCTGCACCACTGAGGCTCTATATAATATGTAACACTATCTATCTACTCTGCATTTATAATATATTGTTGTGGCCTGTTGGCCACTGGCCCCTCCAGTAGCCGAATCAGAGGAGGAGGCGTGAGAATCAGGGTCGGCATCAGGGCAACCCGAGAGTTCCGAGGGAGAAGAGGGAATGGAGCTGGCAGAGAGAGAGACAGAGGCGGAGCCTGGGCCATCCGTCAGCCCTCAGATGGAGAGTCAACAGCCCCCAGGTCTGGAGGTGGTTGATGAAGAAGAGGAGGAACAGCTGGGTCCAGTGCCCAACATGTGGCTGCACAGAAGGCAGAGAAGAGGAGAGCAGTGGAAAGCCGTGGGCCGATCCTGGGGAAGGAAGAGCCACCGTTGCTAGCAAAGCCCCACCCTAGCTCTGGGGATAAAAGGTAGGAGGCAGAGATGAATAAATGTGGCAGACAACTATTCATCTACCGGATGGATGGACTTGTTAGCCTGTGAGAGAAACTTTTTGCCAGGGCTGCCAGCACTCCTAATAACCTTTTGAGTTCATGTCAGAGGATTTGTTGTGTTTGGGAAGCTGGGTTATAACATCTATTTTAATAGCCTATTAATGTCATAAGTAATAATTGTTTTAAGCACAACCAGTAAAATGATTTTATTTTACATAAGGAACACCATATCATACCCCATGTACTCCTTGACACTCTTTCCATTTCAAAAATGTTTTTCCATGAACCAAAATTAAAATCAATAGATCGAGAAGGGGAACATGTTCCTCTGCAGAGTAGAAGAATGAGAAAGTCCACATATGGTAATATTCAGAAGTGAATGAAATAGAATGTTATAACTTCCAGGAATCCATGACTGCTTGTTGAAAACATGTATGCATGTCTTTACTGGAAATGCAAGACCAGATCTATTTTGATGTGTGTATTAGATAGAAAAGAACCTATTGTGATTTCTGCTATATGTCCATGTCTTAATGTTAAGCAAAAAATACTTGAGATTAATGTTATAGGTAAGTAGATATTATTTCACCTGTAAGAAACTCATGAGGAGTAACAATTTAAAATAAAGAATTACAAGCCAATAGAATCATACCACCACAAAGATATAGCAGGAGAGGATGTTTTTAACTTCTTTCTTAGAAGGAGTAAGGTTAAGTTAACTCATAAAGCGATGTATGCCCAGACATATGTAAAACATTCAGAAGTTTGAAATATGCTTTGACCATATAAAAGTATTCTATGTTCCTACATCCCTGAAAGTGTTATCTTAGTATTATAGCTACATTTTGAGATCAAAATTGCTGTCTCAAGGTCATAATGTTTAGTCTGGGAGAGACTGAGAAATCATTCGAAAGCAAATCCAGCTCAAACACAACTGGCAACTCCGTGCCAAACTGGATTGCAAGAAGACTACTTTTCATAAGATAGAAAAGTCCAAATTTTCTGTTCCAACAGCAAACTGCATTCTGAGAAGTGATGCCAAAACTTTTTCCATTAAGTCAGGAAGCTCTATACTAAACCAGAAATAAATCCCTGACAGGTATTGCTACAATCTAAATAAATATATGGATTATTACATTATTTATATATGCACTTTAAAGTTAGTACTCAAACTATGAAATAACAAAACAATGTACCAGAATGTATCCTGTCATGGTGGTGTTTAGAATTATGAAGAATAAGCACTAAATTTCATTCATACAACCCATCCCTCCAATTAATTGAGTTCCAGCCCAATAGTACATACAGTAACTGAGGATGGTATGATACTTTGGCATACATTGAACTCAGTGTAAACTAATTTGTAGCATGTCATCATGTCAACAAAACAAAATACATTAGGTTGCTGTCAGGCATGAATGCAAAATAGCACAGCCCATTGAGTTAATCATACAATATCTTAAAATATGTTGATTAGGTCTGCAACACCGCACATGCTGTGTATTTTTGTGGACAGACACATGGGGTCAGAGTGTGCAGCTGAAATGTTTACTCATATAACGTACAAATGCCATCATCACCATTCCTTACCTCATATGACCAGACACACTGAGTACCACCAAATCGCCGAACACATCTGCCCACTTCCACGTCCTCATGAGTCGTGTACATCTCTTGAAGACATTCACCTATATGTGGTACCATCCTTCTGAGAACCTCACGACTGAAGATCATCCCAGGCCCTCCCATGCAGAAGTTCTCTCCTGGTTCAAGACCCAATTTTCCAAGTTCTTCTGTATTTCCTAGTCCAGTCTGTCCCAAATAAAGAGGTTTGCTGCTATTCAGTGACCGAAGGAACTCCTCCAATTTTTCACCTAAAAGGGAAAAAAAAATCAAAAGATATTATGTACAGCACAAATCTATCTTTTACAAAGAAAATAATATATTCGCCTTTTAAAATGTTCTTTGTATAATGGGCCTTACTCCCAGGCAATGGGAATTAAATTGCATCATATTGTGTAATGAAAATCAATTTTGTTAGCAGTATCACAGTCTGCTAAGGCCAACAGTACACAAACCCTTCTTTCATAAACATGTTTCATAAACATGTGTCTTAAAAGCATCTTCAATAATAATCTATTTACTCTTTGCATGTATTTCTCTCTTTTCATGCAAACACACATTTACATAAATTCATAATTTAGCACATATTTTTATTTTGATAAATTCAGAAGCTGAGTGGTTTGGTTTTGTCTCCTCTTAAGCAAGATTTAAAAAAATCAATTTTTCACTGATTAGTATGGAAAACCCATATTTTGCTATAGGCAGACATAGTACATGGTATTCTTGAGAGGAATCCTGCCTACTTCCAGAGAAATATGTACAAGTGTTTTAAAGTTCAATCCCTTTAAATTCTTACTAAATTTAAAAATACAACTTTAAAATACAAAGACAAAGAAAAAAATTGTTTGTAATGTTTTGTCTTTGAAAAGAAAAAGATAGCATAATGCTTCATATTATTTCTCTAAAGTACTATGATTGGAGATACTAGAACAAAGCTTTGTCTATGATTAGAGAGGAGGCATATCAATCACGAAGCATCTACTCCCCTTCTAGCCTGTCATTTTAGGGAGAAATCACAACATATAGCAGCAAATGGATTGTTTTTTGTAGTTCTGCAATACAAAGCCCACTAACCTACACAGAATTTAGGGTCCTAATCAAATTTTTAACATTCCGCACGGATCCCTCTTCATTTCAGTGATCTAGCTATACTTTGTTCAAAAAGTAAAGAGTGCACTGTAATTACTTTGCAAAAAAATGATTTACTGTACATTCAACTATTTTAGTGGATGTCAGGCAAGTATCCAGAAGAGCTGAGATGTATTTATACAATAGATGCAGTAAAGGCTGTTTTATTAATTACAAGAAAGAATGATTTAGTTGTCTAGCTATCAAGTTTACATTCTTGTCAAAGGATACTTTTCTAAGAACTATAGAATCCTATATATTTACTCCAGATATAAAATTGTACAGGCAATCTTCAACTTAAGACCATAATTGAGCCCAAAATTTCTGTTAAGTGAGACATTTGAGAAGTCAGTTTTGCCCCATTTTACAAACTTTCTTGCCACAGTTGTTCAGTGAATTGCTGCAGTTAAGTTAGTCACCTGATGAAGTAAATCTGGCTTCCTCATTGACTTTGCTTGTCAGAAGGTCACAAAAGGATCCAGGACATTGCAACCATCATAAATATGAACCAGTTGCCAAGCATCTCAATTTTGATCACATGATCATGGGATGCTGCAAAGGTGGTAACTGTGAAAAATGGTCATAAATCACCTTTTTCAGTGCCGCTGTAACTTTGAACAGTCACTAAATGAATTGTTGTAAGTCGAGGACTATCTGTATTACAAGGCACAGTTTCAATGAGACATACTTGATTAAAAACCTAAATTAGTTGGAATTAGAATTTACAAAACAACCTTATGAACTGAGACGTTTGATAAATATTACTGATACTCCTTTAAAATTCTGAGGATCTGTCAATTCAGTTTACCCTGCAATTTAAAGACTATGCCAGCTAAGAGCTGGTATTAAAACCTTTGAAATAAAGAGAAAATAAAACTCACATCTGGCAATTTGCTACTTCAGAAACTATAAACCAGACTTCTACAACTTAATCCAGCTGCTTCCAGATGTGTACAATGCAATTCCCAGCAATGGAGATAATGGAAACAGTAGTTGAAAACATTTAGGGATACCACCACATTGAAAAGGACTTCTACAATTTTTTCTTTCTAATTCCACTCGTTTATTTATGTTGCATTCTATTTATGGACAGAGAGAGTTGGTTAACAATTTATTACTCTGTAATTTATTACTAGTATACAAGAATATTAAATAAAGTTGGAAAAAGACTTCGTAAATTAGTTTGTACATTATATTAATACAGTGTTTACATATGGTATATTACAGAAATACTAAACTCCAAATCACTACTGGATTCAACCAAGAGCAGGCTGTGTCTAAATATAATCCTTCTTATAGAATACCCTAACTGTTATCAATGGTACATTATTGCCCTTAGACCCAGGTTTTGCAGTAACTTGAAATCTATTAATATGTTTGCATGGCTATTGCCATTCTTCCGTTAGATGATTCTGGACAAGGAGTGTATTCACGCAACCACCAAGAGTTGACTCAAATCACAGAAGTCTTTTTGTAAAGGTGTACTTTTTCGTAGCTTGTTTATGAGTCAGTTTTGACAAGCAGATAACAAGGGACCAGTGAGTCCAAATAAGACGGTTTCTTTACTTGCTCAGTCTTTTAAAATGTTTAGCAGGTTCATGCAGAATTTCAGTAGGATTTGATCCCTCATCAGTTCAGATATCTAGTAAGTTTTGGGAGCATGTGGAATATGTGGACAGATGCTGCACAGTTTTTGCATCTGCAAAAAGGCAGGTTTTAAAGCGTGCAAAAAGCCCTGCCCTTTATCTATACCAACAGGCAAGCCTCCTGGTGCTAGTTACACTTTTCGGATCCCAACCACTGGTGCCCTCTGCACATGGTCAATCCCTCTCATCTCTCTCTCTCTTTTGCACAAGACAAAGTCACGCTAAGGGAACTCTGGTTTCTCACCTTTGATGTAGACATCGTCGTCCGCCCGCATGAACCACTCATAGGTGTCCAGGTAGTGGTCGTACATATACTTGAGCATCATGAAAGATTTCTTCTGCGGCGGGTACGAGTCGTCCACGCCGGATAAAGCCACGACCGGCAGGGGCTGCTCCCCTTTTAGGCCGGGAGGAGGGACCGATCCCTCGCTAGAGAAGAACTCCACCCGGCCGGAGATGGAGCGCGCCCAGGTCCGCTGCGCTGCGAGCGCTCGGCTGCCCAGGTACTTCTGGGCGGTCATCACCCCGACGTAAAGGAAGTGCCGGGTTTTGGCACAGCCCGGGGTGCCCGCGTAGTCCCCGCTGCCGTTGTGGCTGCTGCCGTGGCGGCCGGCGCCGCCTTCTTCCTCCTCGTCCTCCTCCTGAGGGTCTCTTCCAGCAGCTGCAACCGGGAGACTCGGCACTGGCCCATCTGCGGCGGGCGGCGCCGGGGGCGGCCGTGGCTCCCTCTCCTTCTCCCACCGCCTGTGTCTTCCGCCAGTGCCCCCCAAGCCGGCGGCCGTTACCGCCGGCTCCTCGGGTCGCAGCTGCCTCTTTCCTCCGGGAAGACCAGCCACGCGGCCATAGAAAGCACAGAGGTTATTGCCGCCGTCGCCGCCGCCGCCGCCGCCTCCACTCAGGGAGCCGCCGTGGCCGCCGCGCCTTTTCCTCTCGCTCAGCTCGACCACTTTGGGGGCGATGAGCCAAGAGGCGACCGTGAACCCCAAGACCAGCCCCAGCACGACACTCAGCCAGGGGCGCCGGGACCGCGCGGCCATGGTGGTAGCCACAGGATGGGGCGGCGGCGAAAGAGCGAGCGAGCGAGAGAGGGTTCCGTCCCGCGAGGAGACGCCCACCGAGCTGCGGGTCCCGCCGCCGCTGCCGCCGCCTTCTTTCCCTCCGCCTCTTTCTCGTCACGCTTCCAGAGCCCGAGACCGCCTTTGCGAGTCCGCGAGGCGTGGTCGCTTCCCACCGCAGCACAGGCGCCGCCACCGGCGGCAGAAGCTCCGGGCTGTTGCTCCGAGTGGAAGTTCTCTCCGCGGGCAGCGGGACTAGCGATACAGCCGCTGCCCCCTTCCCCGGCGTCCAAGAAAGGCGCCCGCTCTCGGGCTCCGCGGGCAGCGCTTTCCCAGCGCCGTTGCCGCGCTGGTTTCTTCGCGTCCCTCCCACCCCTCAGCCCCTTCCACGCAAGAGCGGCGGAGCGAACGAGCGGCCGCGGCCGTCGTTGCTCTCAAACGTGGCTCTGCTCGCTGCTCATCCCGCTCCTTTCAGGGCCTCCGAGGCGCGGCTTCGTAGCGCCGCGCTCCGGAGGGAACTGCACTAACAGCACCGTCGATGCAAGGATGGCAAATAGCCGACGCCGCCTGAAGGGCCTCCGGAAGGAAGATTTACACACGAACACTCACACAACAAACACACACACACACACACACACACACACACACACACACACACACACACACGCGTCCCTTAAGACCCGTTCTCATACTTTTCTTTTCACTTAGTGTATGGAGATTCTCAGTCATCCAGGTCCTGGTTATCCCAAAGGTGCTTTTTCAGGCGGCAACTGGACTTTCTTTTTTTTTCTTTGAAGACGTTTCGCTTCTCATCCAAGAAGCTTCTTTCAGCTCTGACTGAATAGTGGCTGGATTTTCCACTCCTTCCATTCCCCGCCACCCAATTAGAGCTGAAGAAGCTTCTTGAATCAGAAGCGAAACGTCTTCAAAGAAAAAAAAAGTAAGTCCAGTTGCCTCCTGAAAAAGCAGCTTTGGGTTTCCTTGACTTATCTGCATCCAGTTCTGGTCGCCATCAGATACAAAAAAGATGTTGAGACTTTTACAAAGAGTGCAGAGAAGAGCAACTAAGATGATTATGGGGCTGGACTGGAGGCTAAAGCATTCGGGGATCGGTTATGGCAACTGGGTATGGCTAGTCTCAGGAAGAGGACTAGGGGTGACTTGAGAGCACACTTCCAGCACTTGAAAGACTGTCGAAGAGAAGAAGAGGGGTCAACCAATTCTCCAAAGCACCTGAGGGCAGACAAGAAGAAAGGGGCGGCAGATTATTAAAACAGATTCCAACCTAGAATTTCCTGACAGTGAGAACAATTAATCAGTGGAAGGGCTTGCCTTCAGAAGTTGTAGGTGCTCTATCACTGGGGGTTTTCAAGAAGAGGTTGGGCAACTGTTTTTCCGGAATGATGTAGGGTTTTATGCTCAAGCAGAGGGTTAGACTAGAAGACCTCAAAGGTCCTTTCCAACCTGTTGTTCTATGTCCTGTGTCTTGGTTCCCCAAAATCACACTTTAAGATGTGGGAGGATCCCCTTCCAAACAGGTGCTACACAGGATGCAGAATTGTATTGTAACGGAATGTAGGCATGTGAGACAAGTTTGGTAAGAGGTAGGAAAAAATACTTGCCTAAGTAGTAAGGTATTTTCCTTCTCAGCGACAAGAGAGGTAAAAGAGTGCAGGAAAGTTAAGCCCCCTTCCCATTAGCCCTTTGAGGTTGCCTACATCAGAAAACAGGCTCTGGGGGGGGGGAAATCAAGATGAGCTAAAAGAATTTGGCAGGTTTGATTGGTTTTTCTTTCTGCCCCTCTTACACCCCAGTTAGTTAGGGAGAAATAGCCTATGTTTCTTCCTAGTACTCTCTTGTTTCCCAGGGCTTAAGGGAGACTTCTGCACATTTAATTTTTGTATCAGTTTCTGAATATTGGAATTCTACAGTAAAGCCTTCTCCATGGCTCTAGGGACTCTTTCTCAAGTTTCACTAAAATGTTCTTCCCTCCTGAAACCAATAAAGCAATTTGTTTTGCAAAGGCCAATTGTTTTTATTTGGGCTTGTAGCCAAAGGTTAATGTTTTCATTTCTCACACTGGGAAGACTGGCACCCCCAGCTTTCAATTTCACCCATGCTACAGGGAAACCAACTGGCAATAACAGTACTGCAGGTTTAGCCTTTTGTCAGAATCACTCTTGACAAATTAGGGAAGATGACAAAGGGGTCTTCAACTTTCTAATGCTGTGAATGTCTTCACAGGTCTGGAGACTTGGGGGCTTTAAAAAAGCCACCTCTCTAATGAAACTTGCCATCTCTCCAATCAATCCCAGTTATGGAGAAGTGTCAGGCTAAGAAAGACACTGGTCTTTCTTTACCTCCCAGGAAACCAAAGGTTTGAAAAAGTTGGTTTATTCTCTGCATCTGTCTCCTCGTCTGGGCTGAAAATTAGTTCCTGGAATTGTAAAAGTTGGGTAGACAAATTTAAAGAGATGACCAGAAGCAAAATTTCATGGCAGCAGAACAGCTCCTTCCTACTTGACTTCAGAGTCCTATATTAAAACCTGGGTCTAGTACATTAGGTAAAGGTAAATGTTCCTCTTGCACATATGTACTAGTCGTTCCTGACTCTAGGGAGTAGTGCTTATCTCCGTTTCAAAGCCGAAGAGCCAGCGCTGTCCGAAGACGTCTCCATGGTCATGTGGCCGGCATGACTAAATGCCAAAGGCGCATGGAATGCTCTTACCTTCCCACCAAAGGTGCTTCCTATTTTTCTACTTGCATTTTTTACATGCTTTCAAACTGCTAGGTTGACAAAAGCTGGGACAAGTAACGGGAGCTGACCCTGTTATGCGGCACTGGGGATTTGAACTGCTGAACTGCCGACCTTTCAATCAACAAGCTCAGGTAGCCACTGAGCCACTGCATCCCTTTTCAAAAGTATGTTAAGCCCAAATTTTAAAATAGCCTTAATCTGATTGGCAAATTGAGGATTTGCACAATGAAGGGGACAGAGAACAAACTCATCCATCCCACCCATCTTCTGAACTTAGAAATATCCAACCCAGCAGCTGACAGGGCACAGGAATATTGTGCCATGAAGCAAGGGAGAGAGAGCTGTCTCACTCCTACTTTCTCAAATATGGTTGCTGCTATTCGTTAACTGCTCTTCAGACTGATCAAGGTCTCTGAGCCAGGATCAACTCCAGACATGGCTTATGAAGGGAATAGCCTGATGAGAAGCAAACAGAAACATTTGCCATACAAGGCAAAATAATCAGGGATTAATGGTCAGGGGGCATGCTCTCAGCCTAAATCAGTATTTCTCATGTTGGCTGGGCAATTCTGCGCATTGAAGTTCAGGAATTTTGCCCAAGTTGAGACCCACTGGCCTAGACTATTCAATAATGTCACAATGATCCCATTCCTAGGAGCAGCAACAGAAAGATCAATGAAGCATATCAGATGGTATCTATAGAAAAGCTGTCATGGCTTATTGCCTGCTTAACAGGGGAATCAATATCTGAAAACTGGAGAAGCTGAGGCTTACTTACAGCTGCCTTCAGTATGAATTAGAGATGAGACAATATCATGACTTGGTGATAAGTTGGGCAGCCTTAAAAAAAAAAACCCCAGGTTTGGGCTATTGTTAGGTGCTAGTGAGAACAGACTGAAAAGCTACCAGAAAGTAAAAAGGCATGAAGAGTTCTAACAATAAAATATGAATGGAGAATTGCTGGAAACAGCAAAACCAAACAAAAGATCTAACTTGGAAACTAGAATATTAGAATTGTCTATTTATTGGCACATTCATATGATAACCCAGACAATGGGAAACTTGATATTGATTTCATGCTGCTTGTCAACTGCCAAGGCATCCCATGGATTTTGGTCCAGGTTTTGAAAGAGGGCTGGGAATGTCAAGTTTAAATATCCCATTGATAGCACATTTCACCATAGGCCTGCCACTATTTCTCATCTATGAAAAGAGAGTTCCCATGTATTATTCTACCTTAAACTCTCAATGTATTGATTGTATATAAACACAGTCACTACAGTATTCAATGCAGAAGGCTAATTATCAGGAGTCATTGAAAAGAGAGGAGTTATAAAAGAATTCTAGTGTTGATATGCTCCTTAGGCTACTAGTACATTGTCAAGAGTTAATTTGAATCAAACATGATATTAGGGACCTGGTTTTGTGGCCCTGAGTCAGTTCTGAAACATAACATTAACATTATACCCTTTTTTTTAAAGTAACCACAAACTACAGAGAATAAAGGGGTAGTGACATCCAGAGCAAATAACAAGGATATCAAAATCATAGCATGCATTCAATGACATTATACAGATGCCACAATGAAGTACTTGTGTCACATGGGCTGGCAGTACATCCCTTTCAAAGTTTATGTTTACCTAGCATAAAACAATGTCATTTGAATTTGGATTATAGCACTAGTAGCTATTCATAGTCTAAGAGCTTACCTTGGATGTTAGAACAGAGTGACAGCTCTACTTGAATAGATGGAGCTGTGCCCTCTGATAAATGCTTTGTTTTGTACAAGCCACCCATCTTAATTAGCTTTGTATCAATTGAAAGAAGTAAAGCTAAAGCGTATTTTAAGACAAAGGGCAGGGTACTTAGGTAGTCTTTAAAAACCACAATAAGCTCTGCCAGGGAGTTTGTTGCAACTTGAATTTTTCTTGCACATTTGCATGTATTTTAGATCCTCAGAATAGTAATGGACAGATCAAGAGTAACGGCACCACCTTGTGAAGTAACATTGTGTTTGCAAGATATGTTTTCTGGATGCAGACGGGCCAGTGTGCTATATAATCCAGTCCTTATTGTTTAGGAAGGCCAGAAACCAGTTTAAAAGAAAAAGGTTTTTCAAGCACTTGTATTACTATGTTTTACGAAGTTAGACACGAAATCTAAATTAGAGTGCCTGAAAACATTAACTGGTATTTGTTGTTGCCTTGCAAAAATGGTAAATTAGCCAACACAGATTAAGGAAAACATTAACAAGCTTTTAGGAATGGGATTTCTTCCAACAGATCTCTCTCTAGCATAATGTAAAAACTCCTGTTGGGAGATTCCTTGGCAAGGATACCTGAAATGAATCAAGCACTCCATACAGATGGAATTTTTGGGGAACAAACAAACAAACAAACAATCTTTATGCACCTGTTGTAATGCACTCTTGTACACTTCTTCATATCTCAGTTTATACTTTATATATTTTTACTAACTTTCTATTATTATTATTATTATTATTATTATTATTATTATTATCATCATCATCATCATCATCATCATCATCATCATCATCATCATCATCATCAAACATTTTAAACTTTTCATCCTCAACCTATTGCACCAGGTCTCAGTAAATGTTACAGGCAAAAAGATTCAGTCTTCTCTACTTTCTCTGTCTCAAATTATATTGCACTACCTTCTAACCTTGACCATTAGCAACATACACATATGTTTTGTTGATAAACCAAGGATTAATTTCAGGAAAGATATTATGAAATAACATTTTAGGCACAGGTTCAGTTCTCTTATATACAGTATTTTTCGGATTATAAGATGCACCTTTTTCCCCGCTAAAAGGGGGTGAAAATTTGGGTGCGTCTTATACACTGAATGTAGCCCCACCCCCCACTGTCTCCCACCCTTTGGCCTCTGCCTCCCAGCAATTTACCTCCTTACAGCAAGCAGCAAGAAGAAACAGCCCGTTTCAGCTTCAGCACAGCATAATTAGCACAAGTTGATTGTCAGTTGGATTGGCCTCCTGACCTTCAGCTGTTTCAGGCTGCAGGGATTCCCACTTCCTATTTCTGTGCGGGCCTCTGCTGCTTGCTACAAGGAGATTGCTTGCTGGGAGTAGATTTTTTTTCTTGTGCTAATCAAGCTATGCTGAAAACGAAAATGAAAGTAAAACAGGCTGTTTGCTGTTTGCTGCAACTAGGCAAAATTGCTGGGAGGCAGAGGCAGATTTCTTTTTCTTGTTTTCCTCACCAAAAAAGGTAGGTGCGTCTTATAGTCCGGAGTGTCTTATACTCCGAAAAATATAGTATATGCTAAAGAGAATTTTTTAAAAAAAATCAGAAAAAAGACCTCTAGGATGGAAGATTGATTTACTGACTACTATTGGTTCTCAAATTGAAAATAGTTCATGAAGCCACAGTATATCACATGAAGTTAATTAATACATAGTACCTACAAGATATTTTCTGAGAAAAAAAATGTTGTTTTTTCATATCCCCTAGAGATGGGTGTTCTCTAGAATTTTCTCCAGGAGAAGTGGCAGAGGAACAACACACAGGAATAATTAGATGCAAATTGAAAAGAAAAGCTGCTATTCAAATTCAGGTATCGTTAACATCTGATCAAATTATTTTGCGGTTTCTATAATATGAACAAATAATAATATGAAAAGGCATTTTCTAAAAACTATTAATACGATAGATGTATGCATAATCGGAAAGCTGTCTGAAAATTTTTCATTAAGAGAGAAATTATGGTAATTAAACATAGGTAGTCTTTGACTTATGACCATAACTGAGCTCAGAATTATGGTTGTATGTCGTGGTGGTTGTTAAGCAAGGTAGCCATGTGATCATCTCATTTAATGACCACAAGCCCGGCTGTCCCTGTTGCAGTCATTAAGCAACCATGCGGATCATTGAGATCGGGAAGGCCCTGGCAGGCCTGGCTCAGGCCTAAACTGCAGCTCACAAGAAGATTGCTCCATAGCTCACAAGGAGAAGTAGCTGATCCATTGTGCATCCGAGAATTGCAGCTGCTTCCCATATATGGCACCCACTTCCAGGATCGCACTACATGTGGCTTCTGTATAGGAAGATTGCATGGTGCATTGGCTGCTTTCCCTTGGGAAAGGTGATTTTCGTGTATGTGATGTGAGGCATGATGGGAAGCCCAGTAGGGTAGGAAGCAAGCCAGGGCCTGGGGGTACACAGCTGGGGGAGGGGAAGTTGGCCCAAGGGACCTACAGGATGGCATAGGGAGAAAGGCAGATGAGATCAACATCCCTCGGGTTGGATGTAAGGACAGGTAGATTGCCAAGCATTCAGTTTTTTTCACATGGCCACAGGGGTCCTGCAGAGGCCATAACTTTGGGTACAGGTCATAAGCCGGGGTGAAATGTAAAATTTGTTACTACCGGTTCTGTGGGCGTGGCTTGGTGGTGGGAGGTAATGTGACTGGGTGGGCGTGGCCAACTTTTTTTTTTTAACTTTTCAAAGCATTTTTTCTAATGCTTTGAAAAGCCTCTGCCCATCAGGCAACTCAGCTGGGATAGTCAGAGAGGCTTTTTAAAAAAGACCTCTCTGACCATCCCAGCTGAGTTGCCTGATCGGCAGAGAGGTATTTTAAAAAAATTTCAAAGCATTTTTTTTACCACCTCTTTGGCCAAGAGGTTGCAGAAAAAAATGCTTTGAAAAGCCTCTGATGATCCCAGCTGAGCCGCACGATCATTAGAGGCTCTTTTTCTTTTACTTTTAAAAGCATTTTTTCATTGGAAGAAATGGTAGAAAAAATGCTTTTAAAAGTAAAAAAAAAAAAAAGCCTCTGATGATCATGCAGCTCAGCCGGGCATTGGGGGGGGGCAGGGATTTTTGCTACCAGTTCTCCGAACCACCCACCACCATCGCTACCGGATCGGGTGATCCGGTCCGAACCAGGAGCCGGGCATTGTGGGGGGGGCAGGGATTTTTGCTACCAGTTCTCCGAACCACCCACCACCATCGCTACCAGATTGGGTGATCCGGTCCGAACCAGGAGCATTTCACCCCTGGTCATAAGTCTCTTCATTCAGGACTGTCGTACTTTCAAGTGCTCGTTAAATCAATAATCATAAGTGGAAGACTATTTGTTCATGGGCAGAAATGAACATAGACTATGTTCACTGTAGATGGGTGATCAGTTTAAATCTTCATTTCAGATTATTCAAATATTTAATTTTTAGAAAATGTTAATATTTTCCTGATCTCTTTGTTTTGCACTGTAGCCTATGCTATTTTGTTTCAGAGAGTACTACAGTACTTTCAGGTCCAGGTCAAAACGGGGCTCAAAAAATCTAACCGCTAGATGGCATTAAAGAGCTTTCTTTATTTCTTTTAACAACCTCTTGCATGCAACCTGATTTAAAGGCAATCCTTTTAACTGCAACCACTGTGTGTAAGGGAATATTGTTAAAATTAATTTTAAAAATCCTACTACTAGTAATTCATAGTAGATTAAAAACGAAGCTCAAATCATTATGCAAAATTAAGCTTTATCCATAAGTACTGATGAAATTTACTTTTGAATCGAAAGTTAGGAGATTTTATAGCACACACACCCCTCCCGTGGATGTTTGTAGGACAGGTAGGGCATGTAGCGTATTAGATAATTGTTATTGATGGATTAAGCATGCTAGGATTGCTACTTAGCTATCTTGGGCTACCCTTATATGATATAATCCTTAGAGATTCCATTGACTGGTGTATTTTGTTTGTTATACAAGAAGACACAACCCTGATGATGACTGGGAAATCATAAAAAAAGAAGCAAAATATTACAAATTTGATAATAATTAAATAATGCTTTAAGGTGTTGCCTAATCTGGAATCCCAAAAAGCATTTACAAGGGGAGATGTTTTGCATTTAAGAAAAGATCTGCAATTGCTATCTCCAAAGAAACTGCTACTAGAGATGCTATTATCACTACTAGTTACAAGGAAATGTGAATAAACTTACAATATAATGAAAACAAAAAAATATTGTGGTAAGGTAACATTAACTGTGCTTTCATCATGGTAGCACTTCAAACCCAGCAGGTTAGTGCAGGTGGGGGCGGGGGGTCCAGAAAAATTCAACAAAATGGGATGTGTTCTATAAGAAAGGAGCTCTGGTGGCTCAGCAGACTAATTAACATCCACTTACATCTGCTGCCTGCAATTACTGCAAGTTCAAATCTCACCATGCTCAAGGTTGTCTCAGCCTTCCATCCTTTCTAAGGTAGGTAAAATGAGGACCCAGATTACGGGGGCAATAAGCTGACTTTGTATAAATATACAGAACGCTATTGCTTAACGCATTGTAAGCGGCTCTGAGTCTCCGGAGAAGGGCAGCATATAAATCAAATTTTTAAAAAAGAAAGAAAAAAAAAAAAGAAAGCTATTCGTTGAAGATCAGCAAGTAACAAAGTTACTTTAAAAGAATGCATTAATGCATGCCATAGATGAAGGATTCAGTAATTGATGTGAAACAGGGATAGCTAACCTGGAAATCTGTAGCATAAATGGGAAAATCAAGCCATCAGTATGGACCACTGCAGGAATAAATAGCAAAATTATATCAATACAATTGGATGCTGACTCTCCTATGTTGGTTATAATCAGGGGTGAAATGGGACCGGTTCTCTCCATTTCGGGCGAACCGGTATTGATAAAAACTACCAATTCGGTCGAACTGGTAGTTTAAAAAAGCTACGATCCGACGATCAGCTGTGCCGCGTGGTTTAGTTTTGCTCAAAAGCAGGAAATCCTGCTTTCTAGCAAAGCTAAACAACACGGCACAGCTGATTCCCCTCCCCCCCCACTGTTCTACTTACCATCCCAAGCCTCCTTTTGGTGCGTACTGCGCATGCTGAACTGGTAGCTTTTTAAACATGCAGCGCGCGTTCGGTGCACATGCCAGTGAATTGGTAGCAAACCGGTTCAGATTTCACCACTGGTTATAACACAGCATCCATTTGAGTAGCATTTCAGAAATACTAATCTAAAGCCATCAAAAATACAGTATCAAATATTATACTATAGGGAGAAAAAACAAATCTATTGGAATAATGCTTTTATGTAAAATATAATAGTCAGTGAGCTTTGCTGTGAAACAGATCATGATTCAGATCGTAATTGAATGAAGAAACTTCAATTGGATTTGAATTTCATCAAACTCCTGCATGCTGTATTTCCTATCCCAAAAACAACTAAACATGAGCTGAAATGATATTGGATGATGTTTTGCCTAGTATATTCCAGCATACTGAAGCACATCTCAAAGGTGAAATAATTTTAAAGGAAAATGTGACCCAAGGTTTTGCAAAACTCAGTAAGTTCCATATGACATTTACTAAGTGGCAGAAACTGAACTTGATTAAATAGAAGCTGAATACATTATTTCAAATGTTTATTGGAGTCCATAGGTTACACTTATGTTTCAGTAGATACAAGCAATGAAACTCGCATTCTTTTAATCCACTGTTTCAAGCTAACCAACGTGCAAAAAACAACAATGACAAGTCAAGCAATTGTGAATATCCCAAGGCTGCCAGTGACACCCACAATGTCACCAGTGCCAGTGACACCCACAATCATTTTTAGAGTTCATTTACTATTATAGCAGATTTCTGCCAACTTTATTTACCACATCATCACCTTGGACACTTTTCTACAAGCGGGAAGGACAAGGCGGTGGGTAAAACAGTGTGAATAAGCTTTCAAACAATCAAAAAAGGTGATATCAGACATGGTGCTCGCACATTATACACCAGTGAAAATGGCGTGTCATGCCTCAAAATGTGGCATCAACACCACAAATGGCATCACACATTATGAAGGACAGCAGTGAGTACCTAATAACCTCTGCATCACTGTCCTTCTCTGCTGCAAATAAGAATTATGCACAAATAAACACAGAACTTCTATGCTTGCTTTTAAACATAAGACCCTTGGTGGCACAGTGGTTATAATGCAATATTGAAAGCTAACTCTGCTCATATTGCCAGGAGTTCAATTCCTTCAATCTTGACTGGTTCAAGGTTGATTCAGCCTTCCATCCTTCTGAGGTCAGTAAAACGAGGACCCAGATTGTTGGGGGCAATATGCTGACTCTGTAAGCCACTAATCAGCATATATAGAGCTGTAAAGTAATATGAAACGGTATATGCTAAATGCTGTTGCTATTGCTATTTTAATCAGTATTTATAGGGAAGGGGTTGATTCTAAGCACTTGCTCATAAGCCTCTAGTGCTAATCTTCAGTAAAAAAAATTTTTAAAAAAAGGCGTAATAGCTGCTTGAATACAGCATTGGGATTTATTCTCTGGAGGACACAGTACAAACAAGAGTCAAAAGGACGCATAATCATGCAAATGTGGACTGATTGCCTCATGTAGCTCTACAGAATAAGTAATCTGAAAAATTTACTGTTGGGTGGGGGTTTCTTTAACATACTTTCAGAGATTGAGAGTTTTTCCATCACAGCTGAGATAATTTAAGGAGAAACTCTACGTGATCTGATGCTATTTCAAGTCTACATAGCAACCCAGATGTCATGAGAATATATTGACAAAAGAATCAGTATGTGGAGTCATACCATTGCCATATTAAATTCAAACTTGGCAGAGTTGAATTATGTGCAAATTGAAAGTCATCATGCTATCCAAGCTGAGGGTGTTGGTAAAGATGAAGGCATTAGCTTGCGGTTTTGTTTATTGAACAAGCTTTGAGTTGTTCAGCTTGCCAGGAATGTCCAAATGAACCCAGAATCCATATCACTTAACCTATGGGGATGGCAGCATCGTTGTGGAAAAGAAGTCCCATAGCCTTTGCAGAATGACTTGTGGCCACAACTTTTTAAACAGTAAAAGATACAGGATCAGAATGCCCAGGGGTATTTGTGGCTACAACAGTGTCCTATCATACAACTGCAAACAAATTGGCTGAATGTTTTAGGATGCTCTCCACTATCTGGACAAAAAGTTACATTGAATCAAAAACTTGCACATGCTTAATTTATAAAAAGTACACACAAAACAAATTGTGAGTAGTAAGTAAGTAGAACAGCGGAGGTACTGAAATCAGCTGTGCCGCGTGAATCAGCTGAACCAGAAAGAAGGAACTGTAGGACAGGATAGGGCGGGGGCGGTGGGTGGGGCCAGCTGATCATCTTAACTACCAGTTCGTGCAAACCGGGCCGAACCAGCAGCAGCCCATCACTGCTTCATGTGATCGTGACTTGTGACCTTCCTTGCTGGCTTCTTAATTGGCTTTACTTGTTGGAAGCCAGCTGGGAAGGTTGAAAATGGTGATGATGTGACTGCAAGATGCTGCAACTGTCATAATTGATAGTCAAGTGCCTGGGTCACGATCATTGCAAGGACCAGTTGTAAATCATTTTTTCAATGCTGTTGTAACTTTGAGCAGTTGTTAAAGGAACGGTCATAAATCCAACATATGTAATTAGACAGACATATGTAGAACCAACATATGTAATTCACTGGAGTTAGCCTTTTTAGTAGTGTCAGTAAAGCAATCAACAGAAAACATTTTTCCTGACTTAATTGTTAAGTAGGAAAAAGCAATCTGTTATATATTCCTAATCATACAAAACGACTTGAGGATAAAACCAGTAGTGGGATTCAGCCAGTTTGCACCACTCTGGGAGAACCGGTTGTTAACTTTCTGAGCAGTTTGGCAAACTGGTTGTTGGAAGAAATCATTAGGGCAGAGAACCGGTTGTTAAATTACTTGAATCCCACCACTGGATAAAACATATAAAAAACAGTTGCAGGAATTGGGTATGTCTAGTTTAATGAAAAGAAGGACTAGGGATGACATGATAGCAGTGTTCCAATATCTAAGGGTCTGCCACAAAGAAGAGGGAGTCAAGCTATTCTACAAAACACCTGAAGGCAGGATAGGAGGCAATGGATGGAAACTAATCAAGGAGAGAAGCAATCTAGAACTAAGGAGAAATTTCCTGAAAGAACTATTGATCAGTGGACTCACTAGCCTCCAGAAGTTGTGAATGCTCCAACACTGGAAATTTTTAAGAAGAGATTGAACAACCATTTGTCTGAAATGATATAGGGTTTCCTGCTTGAGCAGGTGGTTGGACTGGAAGATCTCCAGGATCTCTTCCAAATCTTGTTATTCTGTTAAAACACAAACGTTTTAGGAAAGACTACTCTGGATTGCAGTATAATAATGTCACCAGGTGGCAGCAGATCATGGAAATCCAATTCCAAAAAGTCAGTTTTCACTAGATGGCAGCAATACAAACTACTTCAAGTTAGAGGTTTAAAGGTGAAAAAGACTATCCCAACTCAAACACAACCTACTTCTCCTCCCCCTCTCTTCCTCCCCTCACATACACAAAGCTTGGTTTAGAAAGGCTCATTATTGGCTGCCTTCCTGGAAAGTACAATATTTTTGTTTTAGGTCTCCACCCATCAACTTTAGTTATGTACATAAATAGATTTCTTTTTAATATTTCCTGTTGTTCACTTTTTAAAAAAAATGTAGCAATGAGCAGAATAACAGTGAAGAGTATGTTCAGTTCTTTTAGGAATGCAAGTTAATGTTCAACAGAGTTCAGTTATTATGAACTGCAATCTAGTTTCTACACCATGATGCAAATTATTGCCCCCCCATGCTTTATTCAATTAATTAACTGTAAATTATTTTCACTTTCCTAGCATTCAAATCTATTCCAAATTCTGCTGTGAAATTCTGATTCTATTCCATCTATGTTACTTCTGCTTTATTAGAATCTAGTAGCAAACAAGTATAGAAAGCTCAGGAGGGCTTGATGACAATAGATTTTGAGACTTTATCAACATTTTCCTTTAAAATGTGTCCTTATAAATCAAATAGCCTAATCTTTGGTGTTCTCACACAACACAAAGTCTGTCAGAGGTTAGAAGAACCACAAAAAATGCTTAAAGCCAAAGTGGTTTTATGTTCTAAAATCCTGGCCCAACTCAGTGGAAACACAGGAGAACTGAAATTTTTATAGGTGGAAATATTGCTGCTGTCCTGGGCTCATTTCCACATATTCATATGTTCACCAAAATACATCAGACTAAATGATTTTGTCTCAAAATCCACATCTAACATTTGAACATACTCATTTAGAGTTGTATTAGTGGTTCCAATATACATGCAATTAGGCTATAAGGGTAGAAGAAAGAAGCTAATTAGACTATATTTATTTTTTTGACATGATTTGCATTGTTAGAAGAAAGTTCTAGGTTCAAATTCAGGCTAAGTCAAATAAAGAATACACAAGACAAGTTGCATGGAACAGAGGCAGAATTTACATAACAGCATAGCTGCAGTATAGCTATCAAAAGGTAGGCTACACAATCAGAATGCCGAGAGTAGTAATAGTGGGCTTTGATTGTGTGGATGTGTTAATTGAGGTGGTTTTGACCTGAGGATGTAGGCAGCCCAACGAGGAAAGTCATCTCTTGCCCTGCAACATCTTTTCTAGGTGTGGAATTTTATGAGGGGTCTGGCATTGGCTCTGCAACCCAACAAGACAGGCACAGACTTCAACGGATAATTAGAACTGCAGAAAAAACAATTGCTACCAACCTGCCTTCCATTGAGAACCTGTATACTGCATGAGTCAAAAAGAGGGCTGTGAAAATATCTACAGACCCTTCGCATCCTGGACATAAATTGTTTCAACTTCTATCCTCAAAATGACACTATAGGGCACTGCACACCAGAACAACTAGACACAAGGACAGGTTTTTCCCGAATGCCATCACTCTGCTAAACTGTAATTCCCCCAGTATTTTCAAACTATTTACTAAGATTGTATTACTATTATTCTTCTCATCCTTCCTATTACTTATCTCCTCCCACTTATGATTATAATCTTGTTGTTTGTATCTCTACGGTTTATATTGTTTTATTTGTTTCCTAGTATGATTTGATTGCTTATTTAGTAACCTATGACTATCACTAAGTGTTGTATCTTATGATTCTTGATGAATGTATTTTTTTTTGTTCTTTTCTTTTTATGTACACTGAGAGCATATGTACTCAAGACAAATTCCTTGTGTGTCCAATGACACTTTGCCAACAAAGAATTCTATTCTATTCTATTCTATTCTATTCTATTCTATTCTATTCTATTCTATTCTATTCTATTCTATTCTATTCTATTCTATTCTATTCTAGATCTAGCAGCAAGGAACAGATTTCCATATCCTTGAAGGGATTTTGCTTTGAGATTGATTTGCCAGTATCTTCTGGCTTCTTGGCGATTGCACTTTGTCAATTTCAGCCTACATAGGATGAAAAGGTTTTAAGCAATTTTTATACCTTTGTATGTGGGTGAGAAAAGTTTTTGTTTTCTAATGGTATAATTCCATGACTTCTAACACTATCTAATTGCAATTGTGTATTATTTTGTGTATTTCTAGTCTCCAATTTTCAGGGACCTTTCTGATAAAATCCACCTATGCAGTACGTTAGGGGATTTTAAAGTAGATGTGAACCAAACCTGTGAGACATAACGTCTTTCTTTTCTGATCTCATCAAAGTTAAAAATATAGACAAATTTAGTCAGAATTTCCAAAGTGCTGGAAAATCATCATGACACAGAAAAAATAAAGTTATTAGAATGGTTTGCTTAAAATTTAAACAATCAAAGTGATATGTATTGAATTATTGAATATGCGTCTTTCTTTTCTAATACTAATTTTGGTGCCAAATGAAACTGATGAGCAGATAAAGGATGTTAAAAAAAAGTCTTTCTGTATTTAGTATATATAGTAAATAGTTTCAGGATTCATGGATGACAAGATATACCAATGAACACACAACCTAGTTGGCTCCAATTGAGTTGGAGGAAAGATCATAATTCTTTCAGTAGCTATCAGCCAAGATAATAAATACACTTACAAATATCAACAAAAGAAACCCTCAGTTGCAAAAGGAAAGTAATAGGGTTCTTGTTTTCAGGTTTTGCATGTGAAACCAAATGGGCCCTGTCTAAGGCCCATGAATAAATACATACATACATACAGTATTTATGTTTTTATCTGTGTTTATACATTTACATACATACATACATACATACATACATTAAGGTGACCAGATTTTAACATTGGTAAAGAGGGACATTGTGGGCGTGGCTTATTTTGTGGGCATGGCTATCTGGTCATGTGACTGGGTGGGCGTGGCTATCTGGTCATGTGACTGGGTGGGCGTGGCTAGCTGGTCATGTGACTGGGTGGCCATGGCTATGTGTATAGGGTAAGGTGAACAGATTTTAACATTGGTAAGAAGGACACCATTGTGGGCGTGACTTATTGTGTGGGCGTGGCTTGGAGGCCATGTGACTGGGTGGGCGTGGCTAGCTGGTCATGTGACCGGGTGGCCATGGCTATTTGTATAGGGACTACTCAGAGGGCTGAAAAGTCATTTCTGACAGGTCCTCACACTTTTGACTGGTCCTCACACTTATGACCATCCTCACATTTATGCCCATGCAGTATTCTTAACAACCATGTCACTCATTTCACAACTGCTTCTCTTCACCATGGTGACAAGATAGGGCAAAAATGTAAAATGTGAGGACAGTCGTAAGTTCGAGGACTGGTCAAAAGTGTGAGGACCAGTTAAAATAACTTTTTCAGCCCTCTGAGTAGTCCATATGCACAAAAGGATTAACCAGAGGGCTGAAAAAAGTCATTTCTGACAGGTCCTCGCACTTTTGACTGGTCCTCACACTTATGACCATCCTCACATTTATGCCCATGCAGCATTCTTAACAACCATGTCACTCATTTCACAACTGCTTCTCTTCAACATGGTGACAAGATAGGGCAAAAATGTAAAATGTGAGGACAGTCATAAGTTCAAGGACTGGTCAAAAGTGTGAGGACCAGTCAAAAATAACTTTTTCAGCCCTCTGAGTAGTCCATATGCATTAAAGGATACAGCAATAGAGAGGGATGAAGGAATGGAAATTAGAGTAGGAGTGAGGGTAAGAGAGGGAGGAAGAGAGGAGGAGAAGGAGAAAGGAAGAGGAAGTAGGGAGGAGAAAAAGAGGGTGGGGGGAAGAGAAAGTAAGAAGGAAAGAAAAGAGAGAGGTGGTAGGTTTGAGGAGAAAGATTGCTGTACAATAAAAAAGATGAAAGGGAAGAAAGCCAACCCCAAGCAAATATAAAGATATTAAGATTAAGAATGAATTGTTAAACTTTAAAGAATAAAAGAGAACAAATATGAATAAATAGCAATAATTAGAAACACACATACAAACATACAATGTATTTTCTTTGAACAGAATATTTGGCTGGTTCACAAATTTAAACAGCGTTTAGTCATTTCAATTAAATTTACAATTTCTATATTTCCTTTTTGCCATATTTATTCCTCATCTATTTTTTTAAAAAAACAATATTACCCTTCATCCTCATCTCTAATCTTAATAAAATTCAATTTTTCCCTTCTATTCTATATTATACCCCTTCCCATTGTCATATATTTTTATATCCATCCTCACATTGGTTAATTATGTAATTATGTAATACAGTTGTTTAATACAAATTCAACATTTTAATATAAATCAATTAGTTATATAACTATCTTTTTTGTATATTAATCAATATGAACATGAATATTCCAATTATTTCCATGCAATCCAATTTCTTACAAATCAATTAATTATATTTACCAATAATAATAAACCAAATAATTTCCCCCATATATTCCTCCAAACCACAACTTAACCATTTCTGCTTTCAACACAATATACAATTATTAATAGTATCTCAATTATTACAATTCCCTAGTTAAATAGAGCTTTTTTTCTTTTGTGTTTTAAAATCTTGAACTCTTCTCTTTTGCCCAAAATTTCCCATTGTTTGCAGTTTTGTACCTACCTTTTTTGGTGAGGAAAAAGAAAAAGAAAAAGAAAGAAATCTCTCTCTGCCTCATTTTGTCACCTTGCAGGTTTAGTTTCGCTTTCGCCTTTGTTTTCAGTATAGCTAGGGGGGGAAAAATCTGCTCCAGGAACTTTTTGCAGCTTTTTGCAGCTAATTAACCTAGCGGAAGCTGTTAACAGGGGCTGTTTTTTCTATTTTTGCAGACATGGGTCTATTCATTTTTTTTTAACACTGATCAGCTGTAGGTCGGCCCTTTGAAGCCCGCGGCAAGAGTTTAAAGACTTTTTTTTCCCTCTAGCCATCAGCGGGGATTCAGGAGGCAGCCGGGAGTCAGGAGCAGAATGAAAAATCGGGACTTTTTTAAAACGCCGCGGGACGCGGGACAAATTGCTCAAAAGCGGGACTGTCCCGCCAAAAGCGGGACGTCTGGTCACCTTAACATACATACATACATACATACATACATACATACATACATACATACATACATTATGTAGATATGTATATACAGTGAGAGGGGGGGGAGAAGAGGAGAGGGGAGGGGAGAGGGAGAGGGAGAGAGAGGGGGGCAGGCACTAGGAATTATTTATTAAATTCTACATGGAGCTGTCTTAGAAAAGCATTCTGGTGCAAAATGCAGAGGTGCAGGTGATTATGTGTACTCCTAGAATAGCAAATGTTACACCTCTGCTCTGTGAACTGTGTTAATTGCCGGTTTGCTTCCAAGTTCAATTGAAGGTGCTGGTTTTGTTCTTTAAAGCCCACGTGTCATGGGGCTGGGTTATTTAAGGGACCCCTCTCACTCTAGTTATATCAACCCATCAGGTCCAGCAGGAGGGATAAGTTACAGGTCCCATCTGCTAAAGTGCTTTATCTGTTGAGACCCAAAAGATAGGTCTTTTCTACTGTGGTCCCCACCAGGGGTGAAATCTATACATTTTTGCTACCGGTTCTGTGGGCGTAGCTTAATTAGTGGGCGGGGCTTAGTGGTCAGGTGACTGGGTGGGTGTGGCTTGTTGGTCAGGTGGGTGTGGCCAAGTTGATGTCACTTCTTTGCCCTTTTTAACCTACAAAATACAACACAACACAACTGGCTCACTCACAATGTAAAAGCAGCTGTGCTAGACCCAAAATGGCCCCTGCAACAAGCAGGAACCTCACACAGCCACAAAAAGCCACAAAGACCAACTTTCACACTTTACACACACACAACACAACACAACACAACACAACAGGCTCACCCACAATGTAAAAGCAGCTGTGCTAGACCCAAAATGCCCCCTGCAACAAGCAGGAACCTCACACAGCCACAAAAAGCCCCCAAAACCAACTTTCACACTTTACACACACACAACACAACACAACACAACTGGCTCACCCACAATGTAAAAGCAGCTGTGCTAGACCCAAAATGCCCCCTGCAACAAGCAGGAACCTCACACAGGCACAAAAAGCCCAAAAAACCAACTTTCACACATCACACACACACAACACAACACAACACAACTGGCTCACCCACAATGTAAAAGCAGCTGTGCTAGACTCAAAATGGCCCCTGCAACAAGCAGGAGGCTCACACAGCCACAAAAAGTCCAAAAAACCAACTGTCACACTTTACACATACAAAATTCCACATACAGCTTTGTGAGATTTTGTGTGTTTGTGTAGTTAGAGTGAAACACTACAGAAACACACAAAATCTCAGAAAGCTGCACAAATATTATTTTATTTTATTTCATTTTATTTTTATTTTTATATAAAAGCAGCTAAATTTAAAACTTCCTAAACTTTAAATGGCTAGGTCTAAAAAAAGAACAACTAAAAAAATTCCCAATTAACTATTTTTTTTAAAGCTCCCAAAGGGGAAAAAAATTTACAGGCAGGCAGGCAGGCAGGCAGGCAGGCAGAAAGAGCTGCTCACTGATGAGCTTGATTGCAGGCAGGGAGATTCAGTTGCTTGCTGATGCAATGGATTGCAGGGATTACAGTAAGTGAAGCAAAGCAGGAGTGCGAAGGTAAACAAGCTGGAAGCTGGGGAGAAGGGATTTTTGCTACCGGTTCTCCGAACTGCCCACCACCATTGCTACCTACTCACCCGAGCCGGTCCGAACCGGGAGCATTTCATCCCTGGTCCCCACCCTGTGAAACATCTGTCCCCTGAGGTAAAGTTGGCCCCAAACTATTGGCATTTATAAACCTCCTCAAAACTTGGTGTGTGTGTGTTTTGTTTTTGTTTTCTTTAGCAGACTTGGTGAGTCAGAGAAATGGAGAGCCAGCAAGATGATTATATTGTATGAAGGATGCTGGTTCATTCCGCTGCAGCTTTATTTCTATTTTTTATTCTATATTTATTTATAATAGTTGCATTTCAATTGTTTCCATTGTCTGTCCACTAACTATGCTGCCCGGAATCACGTCTGTGAGATGGACAGCTATATAAATCTGGTTGTTGTTGTTGTTGTCATCGGACATTGGCGATCATGTTGGTAATCCTATTTTTGTCAACAGCCGTATGAAAAAGTGCCGCTGAGTTTTGTCAAACCAGTCCCTTAGGTTTTGAAGCCATGATGTTCTTCTTCTGCCTGGACCTCGTTTGCCTTCAATCTTTCCCTGGAGGATTAAGTGAAGTATGCCGTATTTTTCTGGTTGTCGCATCACATCTCCAAAATATTCTAACTTTTGCTTTTTAATATATAAATCTGATACTTAAATAAATAATTAAATAAACATAACTGTTATCTGTTGAGTTTACCACAAGTACTTGGATTCACAGAACACAGTAACTTTTAATCCATGGTTTATTTTTTAAAAAGTGTATAACATTATGATTCAAGGCAATGTGAAATCAGACCAATACCTTTAGAGTCACATGACAGATGGGCATTTTACATTTGCAGTATAGTTTCAATTTCAAAGTACTTCCAAAGAAAATTTGTACTATATGTTACATTGATTCATTAACCAATGTTTTTCCTCAATGTAAAGCCACCATCACTAGTTGATTTTAGATTGCCCTCCTAGGAGATTTTATAGATCTCTGTTTAAAAGCAAATTAGAAAGTTAGACCCAGATCAAGTTTGTTGCATTTAATTCTTTCTGAAATCATGGGAATTAAATTAAAGCAAGGCTGACTAATTTAATTGATCTTAATAGTAGTAACAATTTTAGTCAAAGAAATGTAAAAGAAAAAGGAAAGGATTGTGCAATAAACTTTTAATAGCTGGATTTGGCTCCTCAGATCAACATGATGCAGGCTGCTACAGCAGCCATCACAATACCAGCTAGCAATACAAGGAGCATGATAAGACAGTGTCTAGACCGTTTTCCTTCTCTCTCCTTCTTTTTCAACAAGGTATCATATCCTGGAGTGTAAATATCTTCCATCCAGTACTGTAAATCATTTGGATTTTCCTACAAGAAAGTTAATTTGAGTTTTCTTATGCATGGACCATAACTGGATATAATTGAGCATACTTAGCAATAAATCACATCCCACTTTCTAATACATATGGTAACTGGATTTAGCCATGGGCATAAAATTAGACTGTCTCCCTGCCCCAGATGGGGGTGGGTGGGTGAATAACCTTTTGGTATTTGTATCCTATCCTTTTATGTTTGGATTATGTTTGGATAATCTATGTTTAACTTTTCGCATCCATGAACAACATGGCCCAGGTTGCAATGCTTTCAATGGTGAAAGCATTGTTATATACACATCTCTTTTAATTTCTGTCTTCAGTAAATAGGTTTAAGCAGCTATTAAACTGTTTTTTGTTTAAAAAAGAGAATGAAAAAGTCATACTGAATTTTGATGGCATTACCTTGAGGGACTGGGCTTCCACAGGGAGAAAGGGATCAACTGTATCACACGTACTTTGTATGCACATGCATTTTATGATACAACTGACATGGATGAAGAATTTGTATCTTTTGCACAATAACATCATAACTTAGTTATGCAATCATGCCTTCTACTGGATGCATTTGGAGGAAGGGGGAACTACAAAAATGAAAGAAGAGCTGAGAAAATGCAGGGAATTAATCAGACATGGATTGCTAATCCTGAGTTAGATGAACAAGTATATTTATGAGATGTAATGATGATATCATTTAGTTGGCTAATGAATCATCTGCAAACAAAGAACCAGCTCAGAGAACACAAAGGACAATTCAATTCTGTGCTATGTATATTCTCTTCTATTGGAATATTTTATCCATCCAAAAGAGGTACAGGACTGATATTCTATTAATTTCTTATTGATCTGCAAAATGCTGAAACAATGAAACACCTAGTCTTAGCTTAGGTGCTCCCACATGAGTTACAACAATTAAAACAAGAATTAAACACATTGCAAGGGTTTCTTTGTTTGCTTTTGCTTCATATAGAGAAGCTCCTTCTATAAAAGGAATTCTTCCTCCTTCCTTTTTTTCTTGTTTTTCGTTTTTAATGGTACAAGAAATTAAGATCTAAGGAAATTAAAAATCTAAATTGTCTAGATGCTAAAAAGTCTTTCTTTTCCAAGGCTCAAAACATTTTAAGGACAAATAAAACACACTTTTCTGAGGGGAAAAAAATCATAAGAACTTGTTTGGTTTACGATTAATATTGTACCTAGTCAAATCATACAACTTCCTGCTTGATGATATCAGTATAGAACAAAGCTACATGTCCGTTGATTCCATTTCAAGAAATCTGGTGATACCCTTACTTACTGACATCTTACAAAGCCATGTTGAGAAATGCTATCCATTTCCTTTGACAGATCCTTTGATGTGAAAGATAGGCCATCTTGTCTAACCCTTTGACCTCCAGAAGGACAAATGGATAGTATATCCTATTCCCAAGCCTATCAGTTTGCATTGCTCTTCTCTTTTATTCATTAATTATTGTACATTTTTATTTTCAATTCTCAGTTGCATAAAAATCCCATGTTATTGTTTCTGTAGTACTGGGAAGTGTACCTTTAGATACAGAGGCAGGCTAGAGTTGGAATGCCTATCATAATCTTGGACTGTCCATGATGGGTTATGTCTCCTTTTCTCCCAACAATCATTGGCAAGGATCCCATCATAGAGAGGGTTGCTTTTGATGGTTGATTTCAAAGTGACAGGCGTAATATGCTTTCCAAGAGCTTTGTCAATCATTGCTAGGTGAAGCGGGTACAGCTGCCAAACAGGCTGTTCCTGGATGTTTTTCTTTTCTCTCTAGAAAGCACACACAATAAAAGAGGGTTATTATTCAGTTCCCTAAAGTTCAACCTTATGCTCAGGATGTAGTCTGAGTGAAATTACTTCAGAGAAATGGTCAGTCGGTGGTACTGAAAAGATATTGTTGAGAAAAACAATAGCACTGTTTTCTCCTTGTAATTGGGTCAAACCATTGGACAAATATGAATGACTCTTTAATAAGAGGAAAGATTTGTATATGATAAAACAAACACTCAGGATATTCAGATTAAAATTGGTATGAAGACATGATGTAGAACAAATACTTCAAAGCACCAATTAGTAGCTATGTCTAAGTAGATATTTTAAGAGGTACTCCAAGGCATATTAGCAGGAGTAGCATTCCCATAATTTTGCATTGCTTGGGCAGTCATCCTCCCAGTGAACTCAGTATGGCTGCCCAAATGGTTTGAGGAACTTCTTAGATTCTCCAATATTTATGCATGTCATGCATAGTTTGATACATAATATGCTATCAAGGGTTTCCATATCTCTATGATGATGATGTATCTCTGAACTCATCATTTTTTCTAAACAAAAAGCTCTAAGTACCATTCCACAATGGATCTGTTCAAAGTCTCCAGGTATTTTAGTAGCCTTTTCTGCAATTCTTTCTGTATACCCTCTCATCCCAAATTGAACGCAGCCTAGGGAGATCTACTTTGCATCTCCTCACTGAGAGTTGTTCTATAAGGAGACTCAAGTGACAATCTTCTTGGAATTGGGAGCCAAATAATAGAATCCCAATGCATTTCTCCCAGGAGATCAGATTGGCTTTATTTCAGTGTCAAATCAAGCAGATTGTACTAAACCTTTTATATGTCAATGATAGTGACTCCAGCTGTATTTATAGTGGTCAAGTCAGCACAACTAGTCTCTAAAGTTTTCTTGGTAGCATTTTTGGAAGTGATTTGCTTCTTCTTAAGGCTAAGAGAAAATGGCTGGCCCAAAGTCACCCACTTGGCTTTGTGCTTAAGGAAGGACTAGAACTCAGTCTCACAGATTGTAGTCTGATAGTCTAACCACTATAACCATGATGGTGAACCTGTGGCACATGTGCCAGAAGTGGCACACAGTGCCCTCTCTGATGGCAAGCAAGCCGTTGCCCCAGTTCAGCTCTGCTGCGCATGCACACACCCCTCCCGCCGACCAGCTGGTCTTCAGGTCTCTGCCACACATGTGCAGGGGTGGGATGTGTGCAGGGTGCCATGCAGACATATGCAGGGGGCGGGGCACATGCAGGGGCGCATGCGCATTGCCTTTTGGGGGTTCAGGCACGTGCACTTTGGGCACTTGGTCTGAAAAAGGTTAGCCATCACTACACTATACCAAATGGGAAATCTCAATGTTTATTCGAATATTTATCTATTTATTAATAAAATTTTATAGCTGCACATCTCACAAAAAGCTATTCTGGGCTATGTGTCTGTGTGTGCATGTGTGTGTGTGCACATGTATATGTGCACATGTGTGTGTCTGTGTATAATTTTAAAATAAAATGTGTTTATAGGCAAATTTAACAGTATTCAGATAAATGATCAGAATTTTATCATCATTTTTCTTTTTAGATTTATATCCTGCATTTTCTCTAAAAGCTCTGGGTTCATAACACTCCCAGCCTCATTAATAATACTGACCTGCCTTGTCATTCATTGGATTGGATTTGCCTTTTTTAGGAACTCAAGACAGTGTACAAAGTGCTGTCTCCTTTTATTTTTTTACCACATTAACAAACCCATGAGGCTGGTTGGGCTGACAAATAGTTTGACTGGCTGAGACTGGACTGGAACTTGCGATTCCCTGATCTCTTTTTGAGGTGCAGTTGCCCATATTTGGTATGGTATTTATAATACAGCTGCACTGTACATGTGTATAAAGCTAATGCAATAACACCACTTTGCCCAGTAAAACTAGGATGTTATCATTTCCTGGAGAACATTGCCATTTTTTATCTCAAACATCTGCACAGCATTTGTTCTGACAAATCTTTAATTATTTTTACATGTAAATGTTCATTGGAGTAATTTCAACTACGGTTCAGGGCCCAAGGTTATAAACAATAACTCTTTTGTTGGCATACTTATATTTAAAATGTGGAAAATTGATTTGTCCAAAACATTCAAAGGTCTTTGGAAACTCTATAATTAAGAATAAACTTGTTCCAAACTAATCACCATATCTTAGTATAATATTAACGTTTTTCTATTATTAGAGTTTCAACTTCCAAATGCTATTTATGTAAGAATAGTTGGATAAGATGAAATACTTGTATGCATATGGTTTTGCATAGCACTTGAAGAAAACTCAGCTAATTTTAGTATTATTTGTGGATTATTTAATTTTACTCTCTGATAACTGACAGAGTAAGATAAAAAAGCATTGGATAAAAACATTTTGGTTTGAAATAGAAGTTACTTAATAGATTGAGAAATATTTTACTTCCACCTCTATAGAGAATAGACTAAACTTCTAGATGAAGAACAAATAAGCACACATGGATATATTAATCTGAATGAAGTGTTTGTGACATCCTGATAGCCTCGCATATGCAATTTATATGAGGCACTGAGTTCTAAGAAACAACTTTTTTTCAAAAACAAATTCATAGGCAGAAATTCTAGCTTACCCTCAAGATTTAATGAGCCCCAGAACCCAGGTCATTATTCATATCCTTCTCTATACAAAACACACTGGTAGTAATGAATCCTTAACCTCATTTGTCCTTAAACCAGCATATGGTTCTTCCTTGATCATTCATCCTACATATGGTATACATGTGTAGTTTAATACCAGAACTTGAAATATTATTATTTCTATTTTTAATAGTAAAAATACTTTAAAATAGTTTAGGCTAACATTCCAAGCTTATTTATTTTGAAGTAAATCCTGCTGAAATCAATGAATCCCATTACTGAGATAAGGTAAAGGTAAAGGTTCCCCTCGCACATATGTGCTAGTCGTTCCCGATTCTAGGGGGCGGTGCTTATCTCTGTTTCAAAGCCGAAGAGCCAGCAAAGACGTCACCGTGGTCATGTGACCAGCATGACTAAACACCAAAGGCGCGTGGAACACTGTTACCTTCCCACCAAAGGTGGTCCCTATTTTTCTACTTGCATTTTTTATGTGCTTTTGAACTGCTAGGTTGGTAGAAGCAGGGACAAGTAATGGGAGCTCACCCCATTACATGGCACTAGGGATTCGAATCGCTGAACTGCCGATCTTTCGATTGACAAGCTCAGCATCTTAGCCATTGAGCCACCACGTCCCTATATTACTGATATATATATATATATACATATACACACACACACACACACACATATATATATATGTGTATGTGTATGTGTGTGTGTGTATGTATTTATGTATGTATGTATGTATGTATGTATGTATAATTTTGACAATCCATTCTGGGACATCTTTCTATTTTAAGTTATATTTTGTAGACGGCAGGGGAATGACCTTGATGGAAAAGAGGGAGAGCCAGTGCAAAACAATGATCACATAAATGGGGCTTGAGTACAGGCCAAGAAAATAACTTAAAAAAAATATTCTAGACAAGTCATTCCCTGGTTCACATGAAGATAAAGTGAGGGTGATGGAAGTTCAGATTTACAAGATTCTAACTATAACTGTTACAATAAAAGTGATAACCTAACCTTGGTTTTTTTTAATCTGGTCTATTTTATTGGGCTGATATTTATATAGTATAGGTGCTTAGTAGTGCTTTTTTCATTTCATTTTTTAATTATTAGGGTAATACCTTTAATAGGCCAACTTAAGTTCTTGAACAATATGCAAACCTTCAAGAGCTGTTCATCAGACTAGATATTACGAAAGGTAGATGGGAGGTATTATGACAGGAAAAATAGACAAAAAAGAAATAATTAAGTCTGCATCTTGAGATAAAATATAGCAACAAATTACAATTACAGTATTAGGCATTATGGGATATGGAAAAAAATTTCAGACGGTAGCTGGATTGCTGGAGTAAAAACAAGGAAACAAATAACTCTGGATTCCTTTGTATTCAAGATTCCATAAAAAAAATAACAGCCAACTATTTGTCCATGTCTTTAAAAAAGTCGGCTTAAGTTAAAAGAATAGAACTTTTCCTGTGCTGTTGGATAAGATCCATGAAAATATGGCAAGTAAAGACAAGATGCCAACGTACTTAAGTGGAAAGTTTCACTTCATTGAGAATCTTTTATTATAAGAAAATGCTTAAGTTGTTTTTGATGGCCCTTAGCACAGAGCAGGAAATCTTGTTCATCTGCTTTATGTACAGGATTCAGCAGTGAGCCAAGTAGTGAGCCACAATAGTGGCTGCAAAAGCAGGTTTCTTCCCCTGGGTTCAGGATCCACACAATTCAAGTAGGACAGCTAAACAATACCATCACCACAAAGCTCTCTGCTTTGGCCTGACTTTCTTCCCTATCATTTTATCGCTATTAATTTAAAATATGTCTTCACCCAAAATAATAACCTTGTCAGGATGAAAATGGAGGAGGAAAAGAACAGAGAGTTGGTTATTGTTTTGTAGCAACTAAGGAACAGAACACTTCCTCACTTTTAGTTGTTTCCCTTAGATTAAATATAAAATGTTGTGTGACACTACTGTCTTGCATATATTCTTACTGAACGCTTGTCAAAAGCCCAAAAGCAAAAGACGCATGCACAAGAATTGCCAAAAGTTTGGAAACTCTGCTTCCATGACAACAGTGCATTATGTCAAATTAAAACCAAGCCTGGAACTTAAGCTACTTACCTGTGAATAGACTCGATTGTGCCATTTCTGTTCTTCAGGAAAAGGTTCTTCTGGAAAATTTGCCAACCAGGTTTGTAAAAAGGCTGATGTTTTTGCTAAGGACTTCACTTCTAGCTGAAGGAATTTATCAGGGTTGTTATTTGGCAATGCAGAGAAATCCATCTTTCTCCTTTACCTTTTAGTGTAACCGACTTACTCTACTCAGCAGCTAGTTTTGCTTTCAATAATTAATTAAGTGAACAAAGATAGGGCTTTTCTGGTCCTTGAAATTGTAACTGGCCTTCTTGGATTCCAAGCAAACTCATTTCTTAATGCCTGCGCAAATTACAGGGAAAGCTATGAAGGGGCCCATCAAATGTGGTTATTAGTACCTGTGTGCATGATTTGAATCTACGGCAACAATACCCTTATGTAGCATTTTAGGGTTTAAAAATGTAAGACAACTAAACTCAGCCAATTTAAGTAGGAAAGATGAATTTTCTGTACCAAGCAGGAGAGAATGCTTTGATTTGCAGCATGATTTTGATGTAATCCAGATTGCAAACTGACATGGCATATGACCTTTCATAAGATGGAAACTAAATAGCTCTCAGAAGAAAGTTCCTTATTAGAACTAGTATGGCTTTGGGGGAGGAGGAAGAATCATAGACAAATATACTGCACCATCTAATTAAATGCAACAACACATTGCTAGATTCTACTGGGAAAACAGAGTTTTAACATTTATATGATTAAGTTACATAACAGGCATTTGGTGACCTTTTTCATGTTGCTTTCAACGTATGCTTGAAGATGGCCAGTCACCTTTCCTTTTCCATGATTTTCCTAAGCATCACACTGTTCTGATCATCGGGTTGCAACATAAGACAGCTGCAGTGAGAACCCAAAATGGATTAGTTTTTTGATATTTATATTCCTTATTTTAGGCTTTTCTTTTATATGGAGTTAGTTTTTGTGTGGCTAACTGCTTTTTCACAATCAGGAGCCAAATTAAAATAATTCCACACAATATAAAATAGCTTAACGCTGTCAGTTTCTTCCCACAGAGAAGAGCACATACAGTAAACTGCATTCAGTATTCAGCAAAATTATAGGCTTATTCATGCATGATTTTTTTAGACCTGCTGTTATGTTATGGGTACGGATGTCCTGAATATTTAAGTGGTTGTGAATGCTTAGTTGCTGAGTTCTTCTTGAAGAACAAATCTTCATTGGAATTTAATAAATAAACAAACAAACAAATGGTTGCTCTAGCCCCCAAAGGGAAACCAGTAATTAATGCTTCCCCTTGGCAGAGATTAAAAAAAAGTTTGTTTTAGGACCAGTTGTGGTGATGATTTGATGATCTAAGAGCCACTTACTTCTATCATAGATCATCTTGCACACATATAAAAATGCCCATTATTTTGATATCCCTGACATCTTTTCCCATTAAAAAAAAAATCAAAATGACATAAGTCCTAGCTACCTGAGAGACACTTATCTCTAATTGCACTACAGATTTGTTTGATTAAACATTGCCATTTACAAAGACCCTGGAAACACAACTTCTCTGTTGTAGCACCTGGCGTATAGAATAAGCTTCCCTTTGAGATCCAGGTGGCTTCCAACCTGCTGCTGTTTTGGAGGGCTTTGAAGACCTGTCTGTTTGTTTATGGCTTTGCTTAGAATAGGTGCAGCCTCTTTCAAAGTTGCTATGTTGTTTTATAGTGTGTTTTTTTGTAAATCGCTCAGAGTCATTGGAATTGAGTAGTATTACAATACAATAGCACTTAGACTTATATACAACTTCACAGTGCTTTTACAGCCCTCTCTAAGCGATTTACAATGTCAGCATATTGCCCCCAACAATCTGGGTCCTCACACATAAATAAATAAAAAAAAATAGACATTAAAGTTTATAGGACATGAGATAAACATAGCTTAGGATAGGTTTTGCTTGCAGAATCATCTATAGTCCTTTCACTACCAACACCAATCATGGTGCCAACATGTCTCTGTGACATTTTTCTGCCATGCAATGCCTTCATTTCATCCCATGTCATGAACAAGAAAGTATCAAGACAGCCTTAACTGTATTCACAATACACAATATTTTCTGATGTGGGTTGGTTTCCAAACGTTTCATCACTAACATTGCCTAAATTCCACTGAAGATGTTACCTAGCCTGGTAACGAAACATTCAGAAACCAACCCACAGGCTTGGAGAATGAGCCTCCACCCTCATCCTTCACCCGAGCTACAAATAGTCACCACTATCGCAAATATTTCTCTACTAAACTGACAACATTCAATAATAACTGTAATGTAAATAAAAATTTGCTATATTTTAGTTATCTAACACATCAGAACTGAAGTCAAGAGAAGGGCTAATGAATTTATTACCAAATTCAGACTGGTGTGGACATGCAAATTTTTTGCCTCTGGTCTCCAGGCAGTGTTGCACCTACCAAGCTGATATTGTTTTCCTAGAACCATATATAACAGGGCATGAAACATGAAGACAATTACTTGGGAGTGAGGGGCTGAAATAAAAGTGAAATTGCATAATAGCCTGAAGCAGTGTACTATTGAAATGATGTGACCAACCTCTTATTCCAAAATGTACCCCTGAACATAACATGGAGGAATCTAGCAGTTGCCATATGTTACCTCTGAATATGAAAGGAATATGAAAGAAAGGCAAGGAGATACTTTAAAGAATACTGGGCCATGTAACTCAGCTCCTTTCATGACTTGGATAGGTTTGTGTTTGTTTTATTCAACTTGAGCTATTACAAAATAAGATGCAGGAAGAAGGGAAAAAATCTAAAGATATCAAAGTCCTACTATCAGATTTGCCCCATTTTTATGGTAATGTTGTGATTGGGAGATTTCTGTTTTCCTGTCAGTTAGTGACATGATTAAGAAGGAGAAAAGCACAGATAGAAGAATCAACCATTGTTTTGTGTATCAGTTTCTGCACACATAACCAGGACAGCATTACTGGGGTGTGACTCAAGAGAGATGCATATATAGGAAGGGTATTTATCAGCAACGGAGGCACAAATTTCATGCTACTTAGTTTTCAGTTCATTTAACGATCAGGGGATAGCACTTTAATACAATAATAGAGAAAGATCTTACATGCACATGGCTGGAAAGTAAAATTGTCTATAGTTCTTCTATCATTATTTCCAGTCAATTCTGGATTTAATTTTGTGTCTGAACCACTAGTAAAACTCAAAACAAGGCAGTTTCTGCTGTTTAGTGTCTGCTCCCCCCCCCCGTCCTGATTTTATTATGAACAGAAAACAGATGTTAAGGAATAAGAAAAGGTATATAAATGGAATTTATAAATATATATATATTTATACATCTCTAATTATATTTATTGAAAATATAAAAATCAAGTGATTCATGTACAAAATTTCATAAGGAAAGTGTTTTCTTCACATTTCACAAAATTGTAAAAGTGTATTTTTAATAACATTTTTATGAAACAATTTATTGCAGAAGTATGTTCTAAGTTTTTTTAAACCTGAAAATGTAGCCCAATTCATCTTAAGCATTAGGTTTCTTCCATTAGTAAACGAAATTTCCAAGAAATTACATGTGAACACTGCAGGTTAGCCACCGGCCTTTTGCTTGGTATACTTAAAAGCAAATGACATGTTAAAATAGCACAGACTTCTTTCAAAAGATGTTCCAAGGTTTAGAAAGGTGTTTTTCTACATTACATAAAGGAGTGCAACAGAGATTCAGTGTAAATCTTTACAGTGTTTAACTGCTTCAATACTTGTGTTCAAGTATATGTTCACATGATTAAAATGCCTACTTGCCATGTTTGTCTGATTTTGATATAAAAATTTATAAATTACAGTAGATAATTTCCTATAGAATATTTCTAAGGGCACACAGAGCTCTTACCAACTTAAGGTGTTCCAACAATCTCCAGAGTGCATTCAAACAGAAAAGATATAAAATGATACAGAGGGTTGATGAAAATTACCCACAACTTGAATTGAATTGACTCTTGAGATTATTTTGGTGGAACAAAGATTAAAAATGTAGCCTAGGAAACTGACTATATTCATGGATGTGCTGAGTCAAGTGTTACATTTGCTACATAAATACATTTCCAAGAACAAATCATGTTATATACGGCCCTTTATAAAGTATGAATGGAGTTTCAAAACCTGTTGCAAAATTTCTGGAGTCAATCTGACTCTGAGCACCAAAATATAAACAAAATAAAAATAAAGATGACTTCATTTCCATATACAGTACAGAAAAACTATTCATCTAAATAGAAAATAAATTCAGGGTAGTATGATAGTTTATTATCCAATTCAGTAAGCAATTTAGTAGGCTTAAGTATCTTTGACTTCAAGTGAACAAGACTAGCAAACTAATCTATTTGTAGTACTGCACTACTTATTTCTCTTTTGAATAGCAAGGATGCCAAAATAGTTGCTTACTTTATTGAATATAAACATTTAAAATAGTATTTTTAGAAAAAGTTTCATAAATGTATCCAAAATAATTCATATAAAATTTAATTATGGAAACTCTGATCATAAAACCCAAACAAAAGCTATTTAACCTTTCTTTTTCAAAAAAATGTCTTCGCGGGCAAAAATAAATTACTTTGATTAAATTATATGTAATCTGATATATTTGGTCTGAAGAAGTGTGTGTGAATTTATAAATAATGTGATTGTGAAAAGCCGAGAGCCCACGAGCCTGCCTGCTACGGGTCAACTCCTCTGTTGCATTTTCTGTGCATAAAAGTCCCTGCATGTTTCACAGCAACGTTGATACCATCTCATGTCCTGACACAGATTCTTTTCTCGTATCACTCTGCAATATACAGTCCATTGGTCTCCAAGACACTTGAATGTTAAGGCAGCTGTGAAATAAAACAAAATCACAGACATCACTATGGCTGCATATGACATAAGCATATTCAACCTTTTTGGTTGGTTTGCACATTTGAAATTTTAAGATAATATTATGGGCATTTTCAGAAAATAGCTGTTATGATAAGCAAGTCTAATTACAAAAACACATTAAGATCAATAAAATCAATTAAATAAAATAGATAAGGATGTGTCCATAACATCCTGCTCTCTGATGTTTTAGCTCCCTTAGTTATTAGTCTTGTTTTTTCTGGGAAGGTGGGCACAGTTCTAAACACACCATTGGGCTGTAGCTATTTTTTATTTTCCAAGAATATCTGGTCTCAGAATTGTGGTAGGAAATTATTGCATTGTTTCATAGCATGCAACTTACCAATAGATCTGTCAAATGCAAAGAACATAGCTCCTACAAGCTGGACAAGAATATGCCACATATTTAAAGTTTTTAAATGTTCTCGATAACATGTTATGAAACAACAAACTAAGAATGAAATACAACTAAAATATAAAAAGTTTTCAATGTAGAAACAAAGGCTAAATTTCTAAGCAAATTATTAGGGTTCAGTACCACTTAACACCATCTAGACTAGCTTCTAGATATTTGCTGCAAAAAACAGATGTCCATTCTTGAGAATTCTCTTCTAGAATTTTTGTATATTATCCAGTGTAATAATAGTGGTTTCACCATAAGATTGGCAAAGAAGAATTGGACAGTGGTATATATCTCTGTCCCTTAAGTGCATAATACACAGAAATTACATTTCCATGTAACTGTTGAGTTCGTAATCCAAAATTAAGCAAGGATTTATGTTAATCAGTAAAAGGTTATACTCTCTTTTGTCTTGTCTTTTGCATGAGGCATATGTATAGAGTAGGACAGATAGTTCTTATTTTCAACTAAAAAACTTGTGATGCCACCTGGTATAAATAAGTATTCCTTAACTTTGGGATATTCTCCTGTTATATTCCTGTTATATTAGTATTCATTTTATTGCTGTCTTATGCTCTTATGTTGCTTTCTCATACTGCCTTGAAATAAGCCTTGGGCACTCATACTTACTGTATGTGGGTTTTGCTTCTGAATCAAAAAATACCTATCACCTAACCCTACTAGACTGGGTTCTAGACTGTTATAAGAATGATTCAGTATATGGCACATTTATAATTCTCAAATAGTTCCCATATAGTACATTTATGACAGAGAAACTATATTGTAGATCAATGTAGTCAGATGGGTTAGCCTGAACATAGACTTAATGTTGCTTTCACAATTGAAGTATAAAGAATTTAGAATTTTGATCTTAGTAGCCAGATAAACATAACTTGAAAATGGCAGACAAGACCAGAATAGTTATCTTCATATGACACATGTAGTCACTTACCCAATCTAGGTGATGTAATTGTGTTCACATTAATTTTTTCATTACAGGGTTGCAGGTGGCAAGGTCTGTAGGCTGCAGGTTTTTCAGAGGAGAAACATTCACTGCCATGCCTTCCTGTGATCTTGTGCATGCACTGGATGACTCGTGACTGCATTCCTTTTCCACAGGTGATAGAACACTTCAAAGAATATAAGATACACATACATAAACAAAAATGCTTTTCTTTGCCCCAAATATAAATCTACCTCAACCTGGGTATTAAGAAATAGCAATTCGACTTCCTGTTTGCTGCTGGCCGCCGCCAGACGTTCCTTTGGGATCGTCAGCTTCCACTGCCTGTCAGAGCCGCCTTCACAACGGAACGGCGGCTCGAAAAAACTCCGTTCCCATGAGGAAACGGAGATAGAGCCGGCAGGGGTGGGTAGAACTCTCTGCAGAGTCCCAAAAGTTTTTCTTTTACTTTTGGGATGGAGCGGATGAGATGCCCCATATCCCCAGCCGTTGCTCCGGGCTTTGGGAGACCTCTGCTAATGCAGAGCCAGGCGTCAAAAGCAAGCTTGCGAATTTGACAGATTACTCAAAGAAAATGTGAGCTGGACCTGTAATACTGAAGCGCAAGTATTTTACTTATCTTTTAAAAATTACTTAAGAGAATAGAGGAAGAGAAAGAGGAAAAAAGTTTCTTTTTAAAATGGCGTCTGCCGCGGCTGGAGAAGAGTTTGAGAGGGAAAGTTCTTCCGTTTTTTATTATTACAATGTAGCGGAATAAATACCACTGGCTACATTTGTAGACAAAACTCCGCTCCTGTTTTTGTTTTTCTCTTTTTTCCCTGGAGGCTTGAGTGTTGCTGGCTGGAAGTCTTTTGTCTTGTTTTTTTTTTTCTTCTTCTAACAAAGCCTGCTTAGGCGGAAACATGGCACTGAGGCTTGTGAAGTCAGACAAACAAATAGGTGGGGGGGATTCCCCCACCAAGAATTTAAAGCAATATGTTTTAACTCTTCAGTCCCAGAAACCTGATTTTAATATAATAGAATTTCTCTTAGAGGAGATTGAAAGAAGGGATGAGATTGTGAATCAGCAACTTGAAAAATTTAAGCAGGAAACTAAGGAATTGGTGAAATCCAAGTTTGACTTTTTGCAGCAAAAAATTTTAAAATTGCCAGAATTCATGATTCGGTTGGATACAAATATTAATTTACTAGAGTCAAAAATGGATGAAATTCAAGATAAATTGGACAATAGAATTCAAAAAATTGAAAATGATTTGTTAAATATTCAGGATTATAGTTCAGAAGAAAAATTTAAAATGGATGCTGACCAAAAGTCTGGTAATGTAGAATATCTGGAACAGAGGATTCAAAAAGAGGTTCTAAAGATACAATATAATTTCACAGAATATGCAATAAGACTTAGAGGTTTGCAGGAAAATAACAGAGATGACTTAAGGAAAATATCTTCTGAATTTCTAGCTGGGATTTTAAAGATTCAACCTGAGGAAGTGTTTTGTAGGATTGACAGAGCTTATCGAATAAACTCTTGGACTGCCAAGCAAAGGCAATTGCCTAGAGATGTGGTAATCTATTTTTCAGATAAAGAAATTAGGAATAAAATTGTGCAAAATTCCTTCAATTCTAATTTGCAATTGTATGGAAGAAAGATTTGGATTTACAAGGAACTCCCACCTAAGATACTAATGGAAAGGAAGAAATTTGGCTTTCTGGTGTCTGAGTTAAAAAGGAGAAATATTCAATTCCGGTGGGACGTCCCAGTTGGTATTATATTGAGATATCAAGGAGAAAGATACCAGTTAAATACTGTTGAAAGGGCGGAAGAATTTTATCAAAATAGGTTGAAAATGAATTTAACGTCTTCAGATATAATACAGGATAAGCAGAAGGAGCTGGAACTAAAGACAGAGACTGTACCAGATAAATTGCCTTTGGATTTATCGGATACCCCAGCTGGATTATCTACAAATTTGAGAGAAGTGCCATCTGATTTTAATGTGATGACTTATCAAGGCAAGGACAAGCATGGAAACCAATTAGAGGATATACAAGGGATAAAAAAGAAATGCGAGACACAAAAAATTAGGATGGAGGTCAAACCCACAAAAAAAAGAAAACAAAAAAAGAAATAGGTTGTACAAAAATAGAAATTTCTAACCCAAGCAACAGTGAAGCCAGTGATTTTAAAATATGAATGATTATGTGAAAACATAGAGGAGGCGACATATTGGTCAATATCATCCTGAGGATAGTGGCAGATCTCTGCATTGCCGTAATTTTGGGACATGGAAAGAGCCTCAAATTGATGGTTTTGAATTATCTATTTTGAAACTTCTTTTTGTGTTGATAAATATATTATAATTATCTTGAATTATAAGGCAAGAGAATCACATTGGGACATGCAGAAGATCGGGTTGTTACCCAATACGATGATGGAAATTAATAATCCTGATGAAACCCACAATTATTATTATATGGAATACAATTATAATGTCACTCGGGTGGTTGTTTTTACTTTTATATATATAAGAAGATGTTTACTACTGATGGGGGCAGATATGATTGGAGATCTTGAATAAACTGTTGCATCCGCAAGCTATGTCACCCTATTATGGATGTTGGTTTTAACAATCCAGTGGAAAGACTTCAAGAAGATATTATATGGACTATAAATTTAAAGTTATTGTCTTTTCTTTTTTTATTTAGATATAATGGAATATATATATATATATATTTTTAAGTAGTGTGGGCAGTGAATTAAAGATATCAAGAATTGTTGTGTATGGTAAATTTGTAAGACAGTGGGTGAATAAGCTAGCTACAGACTGATTAGTTTAAGAAAAGGGATTTTTAAGTGATACATTTAGGGGAGTGGAGGAAATGGATAGAGTGGAATAAATGTTAAATTAGATTTTATGGGGAGCCCGCTTTGAAATGTTATTAAAGTAGGACTTATTGTATAGTTTTAAAGTGGAAGGTGGTTTTGAATTGTTGCAATAATGCATAGATATAAAACACTATTATGCTAAATTAGAGTTATTTTATAATAGTTATAGTATAATGTGTTTGTTTTTTTTTGTTTTGTTTTTTTTTCTCTTCTTCTTTTCTGAAATGTATGGATAAAGGGGGATTTATAATATTTTTAGTAAGTAAAGGTCAGTATTTTGAGGAGGGAGTAAGTAATCTGTTATGAATTAGGGTTTTTTTTTGTTACGAAGAAGTCACAGGGGGGGAAGGGTGGGGAGGGGGGGTTAGGGGGGGGAGGGGGGGGAAAATGGGGGAAAAATTTGTATTTGAAAACCTTTTCAATAAAAAAAAAAGAAATAGCAATTAAATTCTTAAGAACAGTTTTAAAACAATCAGAAAAACAACATGATCTCTATTATGTTTGGCACAGTATCTTGGTTGCTATTCCATCATGGATGGAATAAGTAAGTATAAAGTGGAATGTTGAACACCTAAATTGAAGTTGTGGTTTAACAATTCAAGAAAGGAATGATCCTATTTTATCACTTTGGAAGTCATAGATATATTTCCCCAAACATAATTTTATGCAAAGGTGTACATAAAAAATGGCATATCAATTCACTTTTTTCTTTGGTGACAGAAGTACAAATTCTGGGAGAGGACCCACAGAATTGCAGTTGGCATTATTCATTTAGTTGCAAGTCACTTCAATATCAAAATAAATTTTTCACTGCCAAAACCTTCATATTCTAAAAGCTCACTATTAAGGAAGAAGGACTGATCAGCAAGTGGGATTCCCTAAAGATTTACAGAGGAAAACTTTTAGGTTGGGAAAGCAAGATTTAATGGAACAAAACCTTATTAAATCCAGTATGAATTTAGAGATTACAGCATTAACAATACAGTACAATCATAATACCATATGATGCAGATATAAAATCATCAATTACACAAACAGACTAAATTCAATTCTTTTATGAAGAACTGTAGAACTGTTGTCAGTCATTCTAGTCCATGTAATGTAGTGGCAATCTGCAGGTTTATTGTATATACAGAATCCTCAGGAGACTTCTGTGTGGCTTTTCATCAATTTTCTGTTCTCTGGTAAATATCAAACCTTTTAAGTTGGTGTCAATTGCAAGAATAGTTGCCAAGAATTTGGTATAAAGAAGAACATTTTTATAATGTGTAAACATACCTTGTGCCTAAACATACATTTCTTTAAAGTACTTTTAAAGGAGGTATCATGGTGTGATTAAATTATTTCAAATTCAGTTTGCCATCAGAATACTGTCACGTGTAAAAACTATGTACCTCATAATGTGAACTGCTTTTAACTGCTCTTAATTATTATTTATTATTATTCAATTTAATTAGCAAATTAAAATTATATAGACAAGGTTACCTTATCTGGGCTGGAAAATGGTTCCAACCAGGGTTACCCTGTCTGGCCTGGAAAAAGACCTAGTAAAGGCATAAAAGTTTTTACTCTGCACCTCTGCATGCAGCATTAAATGTTTTAAAAACCTCCGGACTTTTCGTCGGGCCCTAAAAACTCATCTCTTTCAGTTAGCCGGTCTCTCTTGATTTTATGATTTTATGGTTGATTTTAAATTTTGATATGGATTTTAAATTGATAAATTTTAAACTATGGGCCAAATTTAATTATTTTAAATCTATTTTTAATCGCACTTTATGTATAAATGTTTTATTTTGGCTGTTCACCGCCCTGAGTCCGAAAGGAGAAGGGCGGTATAGAAATTTGAATAATAATAAATAAATCTAAGCATCATTCCAAGCAGAGCATTCTTGCCAAAGATTACAAAAATGAATCTTCCACAAAGAAGGTGCTGATAGAAAGCAATATAACCTATTTCAGTTTTCATCTACTACTAATCATTGCAGAGATAATATGAAATGTTTCAATTTGGAGTTCACCAATGTTACTTGAGTCTTTGCTCAATTTTCCAAAGACTATATTTTGAAATAAGTATAGAATGCTTAGATTAAAAGCTAAGGACAGTATGTAATGTCATAGCTTCTTCTAGCAGGTCTCTGGAAAAATTAAGGAAAAAACTGTCCCTGCCAAAGGATAGCCCTGTCTTATTCAGCTACAATAGTTTGCAATCACTGCTGAGTTTAAAAAAAAAAAAAAAGCTGAAATTGAGAGTGAAAATCTGTATATTGTTAACAACAGAGGTTTGAACAATATGTTCCAAGAACAAATGACTGCTTTTGTTAAAAACTACAAATCACCTATTCCAAATCCCAGAAAATATAGGAAAAACAATAAAGTCTTCTTGGAGATCACCAGAGATCTCCTGACCTCAACTAGATCAGGACCTTAAAAGTTATATATTATTGATATGTTTTAAACATAAACAAGAAAAGAACCTGCTTTATGCAGCAGAAGAGATTTTAAGAGCACATTTAGTTTGTTCAGGCTTCTAAAATTTACTAAGCAGGATATTCAACTGTTATTATTCACTAGGGAGAAGGATTTTTCTACATTACATGAATGCATAATACATATGAATTGTTAACACTGTCTCTTTCTTCCAACAGGAAGCTAACAATCCTCAGTCTCACCTAGTCTATGCCACATGCTCTTTCTGAATCATCATGTTTCTGATTCTGTACAAGGTGCTTTTGATAAGTATTTAAATTTTCAAGTCTACAACCTGGACATTTAACTAAAACTTTTTCATTTTTCAAAGTAAGAAATACTATTCTACATATAATTTAAGACTTATTTTGCAAAAGGAAAATAAATGCATGAGGCAATAATGAAAATCTAATTTTTATATGGAAGAAGCTGCTTTTATATTTGTTTCCCAACTGACATGAATAGCATTTATTAATAAGATTTTCTGTAAGACTGGAAACAAGTCTACATTAATTACATACAATGATTTCCACTTAGATCATTATGCCAGAATACAATTATTACCATCAGTCATAGTCTTTTTTTTTTAAATCACAGAATACTTTGTAAAATGAAATACAAGCAATATTGGCTAGCCTTTAGAGAGCCTGGGATACAAACCAGGACTTGAAGCCTATTATACAACCAGATGTACTTATATAGCTATAAACTATTACTAAATATAAAGACTGTTCCAAAATGACTTTTGGATATTTGGAACCTATTTGTGGGCTTTGAACCTAGAAACCTAGAACCTAATATTCAGGGGTAGCAAGAGCAGTGCTGAAATTAATTTTTAAATTTTTTTGCAATTGTGTCCAAAACAACTGCAATTTTTTTAGAACTTAACAATAAAATCACTGTGGTTGTTTTCTTTTTGTATTTTGCAAAGTACCATGAAATGAACTTGAGGTCGAGTTATATGCTTGTGCCATACAAGTAGTCCTCATTTAGCAACTGTCTCATTTAGTGATCATTTAAAGTGATGAAAAAGTAACTTTGAGATCAATCCTCACATTTATTACTTCACAGGTTTGTAAAGCAGTGAAATAAGATCATAAGCACAGATGTGGTTTCATTTAGCCACAGATTTACTTAACCAAGTTGCTAGTCCCAATTGTGGTAGCTGAACAATTGGAACTATCTGTATCTTAAAGAATTAACAATTAGATCTAGAGAAGAGCTATGTAATTGTCATTCTACTCAACTAAAGTCATAGGGACTGGTAAATTTTCTGTCAGCAGTGACAGAGATCAGGGAGTAGTGTTTTTAGTATCATGCCACTTAGAATTGCTTTATAGAAGGGGTGTCAAACTCGATTTCATTGAGGGCCGCATCAGGGTTCTGTTTGACCTCAGGGGGCTGGGGAGGCATGGCCATGATGCAAGCTCAATTTTCGCTGGCAGAGGCACTGTGGGCTGGTCCTTCTCTATTTCCAGGGCAGCCCCGGGGGCCAGATCTAAGCACTCCATGGACTGGATCTGGCTTGTGGGCCTTGAGTTTGACACCCCTGCTTTATAGGTTCTCCATGACTCCACCACATATTTTGTGTATGTAAGACTCATATTATACTATGTTCTAAGAGTTGTGTTCCCCCATCTGAACACACAAAGATTAATTTATTTCTTTAGTAATTTTTCTCCAAAGTCTGGCAATATAAAAAATTATTCCCTGTAATGTTTTCCCATACTGAATTTTTAAGCACACAAATGAATGTATTAATGGATAAGGAACCTATTTGTGTGGTTTTAAAGTCTGGCAATATCTTTTCTAACTCTTAATTGTGATTCTACGATTGTCCTGACCCAGTCAACTGAAATCACACGTACACAAGTACATTTTGTATCTTTATTAACAAGGTTTTCAAACAGAACTCTAAGGGTAAAAGGTAGGAACAAGCTGGCAACTAAGGAATTGAAAAACACAATGGTGAGTTAATCAGCAGATGGGCATCAACAGCAATCAATAAAAAATAAATCTATGCTAGGGCTATGCAAATCCTTTGGAAGATGTGCTTCGCATGTTGGGTTCCTGAAGCAGCTACACAAGGTTGGAAAAAGACGCAGTTCATTTAACTATTTGAAAAAAGCTAATTTAAGAGTTCTTCCATGTTTTCAAATATCTCTTCTGAAGGACGTTCATAACTCTAGTATATACATTTTAAATCGTTTTCATGGCCAAACTAGAATATATCAGTATTATAAACTTATGTTTTTTTCTCATTTTTCATTATTCAGACTTTCTCCTTCACTAAAAATACATTGCACAATATTTGGCAAAGACTAGTACTGACAATTTCATAAAACATATTGTACCTTCGACCAGTCTCCCATTCTCCAGACATAACACTTGGAATAATCTTCACAATCTTCTGATTCTCTGGGTCTTGTGGACAAAACACATTTCTTCCGAGGGTTGGTGCACCTTACGGTCCGATGCCGTATGCCTTTGCCACATTTTACAGAGCACTGTAGAAAGATAGAAACATGATCCAGTGCTTACAGCAGCATCTCCAACCTGTTAGAACTCCAGCTCTCATAATTTTCACACTTATCACCCAAAACCAGCATTACACTGCTGATACACAGCCCTGATTTCTATCTTGTTTTTAGCATTTAATTTCTGTAAGTGATCTAGACAATGGCTGATTTTGGGCACTTAAATAAAGCAAAAAAATAAATATGTTAACAAGTGAATATCTCATGGTTCTTAGCTGACCACTATATCCTTTGGAGTCTCTTGCAAAGATTGGGAGTTTGGAATATTCCCAACCGTCATTACAATTATTCTAATCCTACATGAGCAGAATAGGTTGTGATGCGTAGAATCTCTTAGATTATACCTGCTAGGGTTAGAGCAATATAGTTTTTAATCTGGAAAGATTAACCAAATAAGCAAATAAAGAGCTGACTTTGGCTGAATTGTTCTGACATTTTGGTCTGGGTCTGACATCTATTCTGAATAACATTTACACAAAAAACCTCTGGGATAAATAATCCATAAATTTAGTTATAGTATGATTGATAGTATTGTGGCCCGCTGGCAGCCAGCAAAGCTGGCAGCAGAGTCAGACAGTGAGGAGGTTGGGGAGGAACTTGGGCCAGTCCTGGGGGCTGGGGAAAGCTTGGACGAGGCGAGGGCTCTGTGTTGGAGGCAGAAAGGGAGTTAGACAGCAGTGAGGCAGAGGAACAGCTGGAGCCTGTTCCCAGTGTGCACATGCGCAGAGCTGCCAAAAGACAAGAACAACTTAGAAAGCAGGATCGACTCAGGAGTAAAGCCATACCTTGGAGGTGATTGGCCCCTGCCATAGGAAATAAAAGAGGAGTGAATAGGAAGTGGGCTTTTGCAGGAAACAATTCATTCGTTCTGTGACTCTAAGAGACTCTGTGCCAAGTTTTGCCTTGTACTACGGTTGGAAACAAGTTACATGGCAGCTTGCCAAACGAGGTGTGTTGAGAAATATTCCTTTGAAAAATTGTTTGGACAAACCTTACTAACTGTGAATGAACATAATTCACAGTTGTGTAAATAAAAGAGGTTTTGCCGGGACCAATTCCTGCCTCCTGCTTGATAAGGGAGCCTAGGTCAGAACAATAGGCTGATGAAACCCAGTTGCAGATCATCAGCCTGGGCCTATTGCGGGAATGACTGATGGCTTTCTATGTCTGGATCTGATGCAACCCAAATAAGACAGAGTATCAATTAATTCAAAAGCCTTCTGTCTCCAAGATTGTACCATTCTTAATTCCCGATGGCACTGTGCCATCAGAAAGAGCAAGATCAAAAGCTGGAGGAGCCTCCTGGATTCAGAACTTTTGCTCAGAGGACAGGTAGAATACATTGTGAAGTGCCAGCTTTGGCTGGTATGCTAGTTGTGACCTTACCTGAAATAAAATATACTGAGTAGGAAATGCCCTTTTGAAGAATCACAGCTGATACTGACAATGAATCTTTTTCATCACCACATAACTTGCCCTGACATTTAAACGATTTTGTTATACTTTCACTTGGTACAGAATATTGTGTCATTCCAATACAACAGAATCAATAGAAATAAATGATTACTAAGTTCATGACAGCTGTCTTATAATAAATTGGATGAACGATAGTTTAGAGATACTGTAAGTAAATAAACAATCCATGCTTATACTGCACCTCTGACCACACGCCAGCTTCCCACACTGTCATGCAGTCCTGGCCTTCACAGCGCTGTGTTGAAGTGGGCTTAGGGCCAAGACAATCTTTCTCTCGGGCTCTGATCAGGGTTCCATTTCTCAGTTGCTGAGTACAGGCTACCTGCCTATTCTGTGTCCCTTTCCCACATGTCCTTGAGCACGAAGTCCACTCAGTCATCATCCACCTAAAGGAAAGGGGTGGGTGGGATCACGAATGGGCATTTTGCTAGATTTTGCACGCCAAAATAATCTTCAAAATATTTTCTTGTTCTGCCTGATTTTAAAATACGTTCTAATTGAATTTGGTTATTCAATTTTTGTAAACACTTGTTGAGCACCACTAACATAGCAGTCCTTTAACAGGTAAAATGACAGTCTTCTTCGTATGGTTACTTGGTGCTGAATGTTTTATACAATAATGTTTCTGTCAAATTTAAGCCAAAGCATAGTGATATTTTGCATGTTGTAGAAATGATTTATTTTCATTATTTTAAAATTGCACTTTAAGTCTAAAAAATCCCACACCACCTATCTTGAAACATTAATGAAATCTGTGAGAGTGTCAGTAGTTTAAACAATTATATGTGTCATGAAAGGATGCATGTCTGTATTTAAGCAATACTTTAAAAATGCAAATATTATCAGGAGAAAATTTAAAATTTAGTCTTTTTTTCCCTCCTCCTGAAATCTTTTCTTTGAAGCTGATATTTTCATTATTAGGAAATAATCTATTAGAGCCAATGGAGATGTCTATGGATGGAACTGCCAACTTCAAAAGTGAGAATTTTTCAGGAAGATGGCTGGAAGTAGAGTTAAAATCTCCCACTTTAATATGATCAATGTCTCTGGCTATCTTCATTAAAAAAAAGTGAAATAGAAATATCTTATCCAGGTAGGTTCTATTTTTATATTAAAATCTTACGTATACATGGAATAGGAAAGGAAGCTAAAGTAATGTTAGTTGTTTTTACACAGACTTTCTTAAATTTAGCACTGTTTGTATCAGTGGAAAGAAGCAAGTATGTTCTACAATGGAAGAAGTGAAATTCTGGTATCAAATAAAAATTATGGGAGAAACAGGACAAGAAGACAAGAATATGATATTTAATCTTCTCCTTGCCTGTTCGTGCACCTAAAAATACTTTTATCTGCTATTTGATTTGATATATGGAATACAGGTTTCTACTTCTATTATCTTAACTTAGCACCATTCCTAGCATTCTGTTTAATTATTTATTTGCTAACTTTTCCAAAATTTACAATGCTATCCATTATAAACATGCAAGCATTATCTCTAGTAATGACTCCAATTTAATATCATGTTAACCGTCACTGATTACTATTAGTCTTTTTCTTTCTCCTGATGCAGATAATTTGAATAATCTAATTATATTTCTCACAATCTACATTATTTTTTTCTTTTGATAAAACTACAGTTGAAAGCTGAAACTAATTGCTTTAAAAATCTTAAATGTATCTATTTTATTAATTATTGCTATTATAAATATATACTTTAACTGATTAACTGCATCTTTTTAGAAATCAGATCATTCTTGAAGTTCTAATATACATATCTAGATAGATAATATTGATCAAAGGGAATAATACTTTTTTTGTTCCATAAAATTACAGAAAGAAGAGATTAACAGTCAAGATCTGATAATTATGGTTGAAAATTCACGTTCCAAGTAGCCCCTCCCCATTTTCGCTTCCTAAGTATCACTTCCTTGCTTAATTCTATAGATCAAGGCATCCATCATCCATTCAATGTCAAAGAGAATATCCCAAAACTATGAGTTACTTCCCAAGGAACAGCCTCTCATTCCAACTCAGTGTCCATTGTATGAATCTTCATTTTGGGTCTCAACCTCACCTAGTATGGCATGGCTGCTCATTGCACTTTCGAATTTGTGGTTCAGGTTTTGTTAAATGTTTGCATTTCTTGTTATCCACAAAACTAATATGCTTATTCAAAATTTTTGTGCAGGATACTGTTGTCTTTCTTTCACCTGGTAAAAGGAAAACAAAGTTTGCAGTTAAATTTGATGACAAAAGTTTTATCATTGAATAAAATTATTCAAAATTATTGAAATATTAATAAATAAAATAGCCGTTTATACTAGGAAAAAACTCTAATGCTTATTAGAGTTATTTTCACTTGGGGATAAATATCAAATTCCATCCTGAAAGTGATGAAATAAATTACTGAGGATTTCATATTTTTATATATAACTTTTAAGATAGTTTTAAAAATATTACATTAAAACTGCAAAAAACAAATAAACCTAGAAATGAAAAACAATCTAGTTTTCTAAACAGTTAGGAACAACAGCAAGTTTTATGTTAGTCAAAATTATAAACCTAAATGAACACTTTTGCTAAATATTTGTCTGTGGAACAATGTAAATTCCAGAATACCACATTCAATGCTGCAATGGAAATTTTAAAATGTTTTGACAGACCTCAAAATAGTAGTTTGCCAATTGATTGATAGTAGTTACACTGTACTGAAAAAAGCAAAATAATTATGGCAAGACATCTTTACAGCATTGTGATCACACCAACACAGAAGTACTGTGATCAGCTGATATTACTTGAGAAGGAAGTGGGTGTTTTTTTACTCATTGTCCTATCAACCAGAGACATTTCATGTTCTACGTGAATAAACATTTATGAACATACAGTTAAAGGGCCAATTGGAATCCTTTTTCATTTTGTTGGAGCAGTGGTGGGTTGCCCCCGGTTCGCACCGGTTCTATAGAACCGGTAGTAAAACCGGCGGGAGGCTCAGCCCACCGACCCCGACGTCATCAAAACACTTCTGCACTTGAGCAGAAGAATGCGCTTGCGAGAGTGAAGTGAGCACGTGAGCGCGGCCCTGCTGCAAACCGGTGATAAAGCTAAGTAGAACCCACCCCTGTGTTTGAGGTTTACCAGGACAAAACAAAACAAGTTTGACTTTTTCGATGTTAAAGATAATTGTCTTTGTGTTTTACCCCCCTTATATAAATATTTGAACAATTCTGCTTTTTTACTGTAATTGGCTTGACTTAGTAGCCCTAATGACAAAATTAATATAGTGGAAGCAGCATCAAACCTTTAAGTATTACAGCAATACATATGTAGCTATACCACAAATGTATAATCATTACCTCCTCCACATACAGCATTACAGTCTTCCCAACCTGAGTGGGTCCACATAAATAAAGGTTCTGATACTTTTGTACTCTGATTCTCAGTAACTGGATCTAAAGGAATAGTATATTCATAATGTAGCCCATAATTCTGATCTTGAAAAAGCAGGACCTGTAACATATATGTAATTAATATTTGTATGTCTAGATATGATAAAAAAAGAAGCAGACATGATAAAAAAGGAACATCAGTCTACAGAAAATCATAAAGAAATTCCATAAAATAAATGCCCAGCATTCAAAGTTAAAACTATCTCATGTAGAACAGCTAAGAAATTCTGGTCTCTAAATGCTAACTTCCAGCAGGCAAAATAAGGTCTTAATCAATATAAGAGACTTCATTTATAGGAAAGAAGGGAGGGAGGGAGGGAGGGAGGGAAGGAAGGAAGGAAGGAAGGAAGGAAGGAAGGAAGGAAGGAAGGAAGGAAGGAAGGAAGGAAGGAAGGAAGGAAGGAAGGAAGGAAGGAAAAATCTGTCAGCATACCCTGAGAATTCTGCTAGCCATCGAATCATTGTGTTGGCTAGGAATTCTGGTACAAATACAGTAATCCTTGACTTACAACCATTCATTTAGTGAGCGTTTGAAGTTACAATGGCACTGAAAAAAGTGATTTACGACCATTTTTAAAACTGTTGCAGCATCCCTTTGGTAACATGATCAAAATTTAGATGTTTGTCAACTGACTTATATTTCTGATAGTTGCAATGTCCTGAGGTCATGTGATTGCCTTTTGTGACCTTCTCACAAGCAATGGGGAAGCCATATTCACTTAACAACTATTTTATTAATTTAAAAACTGCAGCGATTCGCTTAACTATGGAAGGTATAGTCATAAAATGGGCCAAAACTCACTTAACCACTATCTTGCTTAGCAATGGAAATTTTGGGCTCAATTGTGATTATAAAACAAGGACTACCTGCAATTGTAGGTCTACAATTAGTCTACTCATCAAAGGCAGATTTTATTTTTGTCTCCATCATCCTATTCATGATTATTCAATGTACTTCATGTATGTACACATAAGTACAAATACAAAACTTTCTGAGTGTGTTGATTTGCATTTACTTATATAAGCTTATTTGCATAGATTGATTCTTTCCACTGAAATGAATTAAGAATTTGATGTTCTGCACTTTCACATATCCATGCTCTGAGCACAACTAGAACTTTCCCATACAATCTGAATAGTAATCAGATTTGGCACTTCCAGAATTTGAGCACATTTGAGATTATGGAGAAATTAAAGATGCACTATTTTAATATTTATACGTATAGTTGATCATTAGCATATTGTTCAGATTATTCATACATCTCCTTTTCTCCTAGATTTTTTTAGAATACATTCTTGTAATCAAGGAGATACTTTTCATAGAGAAGATGCATATCATGATGCCAAATCCTATCTCCAGTCATGAAGAATGTAGGCCTTCTGATATGATTTACTAATGGGGTCATATTATGTTGCAGATTCTCATTCGGAAATAGCTAGCCACTTTCTTGATATGAACCAATAATGTGTTAGACTAAATGAGTCTGTTGTCTGATCTGGCATAACTAGTTTTTTGTTCTTATGTTATTCTAAGTTGGTTACCATACTGCTTGCAAAACAATACATATAGTTAGACATAAACATTTCACCTCATAACTTAGAATACATTTAAATAAATGATCTATGCTACTATACCAATAAATGTAAAGGTGATGTAGTTGGACCTTTGGCAGAAATTTTTTCCCACAGACCTCTCCTAACATAATGGACAGTGGTACCAGCAATGTTGAATGTTCCAGAATGTTCTATCTTCCAATCACTATTAATAGACTGTTTGCTGGCATCTCGAAGTGCTGAGGATACATTAGAAAACAGTAGAAAAGAGAGTGGTTCATGTCTTTCTAATTGATTATTATGCTAAAAGAGCCAATGAATCAACAATTTAAGAATTATAAGAATAATAATAAAATTCCAGTAAAACAGCTGTACTTTAGCTGAATTACAAAAGTTATGCGTGCTTTCAGAATTCTCTCAACATTCAATACATATTTCAATATATGAAAAGCCTATAATAATTAATCCACCACTATAATATGGATTCTACAAATTATTAATTGAAAATTATTTAAAACACAGGGAGAGAATATATATGTAACATTATTATGTTACTTTAAATATGATATATCATTGTTCTTATGAGTTAAAAATCCTACTGATGGAATAATAGAACTGGGATATGAAAATTGGTTCCAAGTTTTCTAGAATTTGAAATCCCATAACCTTACTATTGACTACTCTGGTTTAGACTGTTGGGATATGAGGTTCAAAATATCTGCTTTCTATTTGCTAACCAGAACTTCCTTCCTTTCTTCCTCTCTCCCTCTTTCTCTCTCTCTCTTTCCCTCATACACACAAACACATTGATGAATAGCTTGTGGGATCCGAGCGCTTATAAAAAACTAAGACTTTATTTTCACTATGTAAACTATTGATTACAATGTCTGCAAATACATAATTTAAGGCGAACTCTTGACTTAAATTTCCTATAGAGTTGCATATATTTTGGATATTTATTTTTTAATTTATTTTTATTAATATAAATAAAACAGCAACATGTTCAAAATCCATATAAACAGTGTGTTGTCTGATTACAATTCTTTTGAGTAATATTCACCATAGTAATAATAATAGTATTCTCTAATAGTAATCTTATAATAACAGTATTTTCCCTAATATTAATATATTGTTAATACTAATCAAAATTAATCAAAATTAATGTTACAGTAAACAACCCTAATAATAAAATTAATCTTTCTCTTGTAATTTTTGAAGCTCTAACTCCTGTTTCTTGTATTTAACCATCGATAGAACAGATCCCATATCTCAAAATATTCAGTGTCTTCCTTTTCTTTAATTTCAAATGTTAGTTTATTCATTTCTGCACATTCTAAATTTGCTTAGAATAATTTCTTATTATCTCTTTTTCTTTGGGGATCTCCTCACCCTTCCAACGTTGTGCAAACACGATTCTGGCCACTGTTAACACATGTACCGTGTTTCCCCGAAAATAGGACCCTGTCTTATATTTTTTTGAACCCTGAAATAAACGGTTGGCCCTATTGCCATGCACTCAAAAACTTAATTTGGCCTTATTATCAGGGGATGTCTTATTTTGGGGAAAACAGGGTATTATTAAGTATGCATTTCTTTGACTGTATTTATCTGGTGTGATGTCCAACAGAAATGTTTCCAGTTTTAAATCTAAATGTTCCTTTATCATTTTTTCTAGTCAGGTATGTATTTTGGACCAGTATTTTTTTGCTTTCAGACATGTCCACCACATGTGGTAATACGAGCCCGGGATTTGGTTGCACTTCCAACACTTGGCAGACATATTCTTAAACATTCTAGCTAATCTTGCTGGGGGGAAGTGCCATCTATAAAACATTTTGTATAAGTTTTCTTTATATGCAGTTGTCAATTTATAGTTTCTGTCCCACAACGTTTGCCATTTGTCCAATTCTATAGAATACCCAAAATGTTTAGCCCATGCTATCATAGTTTATTTTACTTGCTCCTCTTCCATTCTTTAATAGTCAATAAGTAATTATAGAATTTTTAAATCAGTTTTTCCTCAGGTCCTATTAAGATTTGATCCAATTGTGTTGGTTCTTTATAAAAACCATATGTTTTAACATTTTGATAATATCTAGATTGTATCTGTACATGCAGCTACCATGCTAAAATTATCCCCTGGCTATTCAATTTCTGTTTGTTTTTCAATTCCCCCTTCTCATTTAAAATATCTTTGTATCTTACAATTTTTCCCATATCCATCACATTTGGGTATGTTAGTGCTTCTATCGTGGAGAGCCAGACTGGTATTTTCAAATAGTATTTTTTCTTGATTTTTGCCCATACTGAGAGTAGGGCATTTCTAATGTAATGTGCCTGAAAGTATTTATGTGCTTTGTATTTCTCGTACCATAGAAAGGCACCCCAATTTTAAATCATGTCCTTCCAATAGAAGTAATTTTCTATGTCTCAGAGTTATCCATGCTTTTAGTCAGGTAAGGGCAGCTACTTGATATATTATATATATAGTATAATTCCCAATTTGGCAAACCAAAACCTCCTCTATTGGTAGAGTCTTGCATTAACTTCAACCTAATTATTACTTTCTGCCTTGCCATATAAATTTGGTTACCATTCTATTTAATTCCTTGAAATATTTCCATTCTAGCTTTATTGGGATTGTTTGGAACAGGTACAACAGTCTTGGTTGGATATTCATTTTGATGGTGGCTATTCTTCCTAACAGTGATAACTGTGTGTTTTTCCACTTTTCCAGATCCAATTTAATTTGCTGTGTTAATTTTAAGTAATTGTCTTCTTTTATGGTTACACATCTCACTGATAGATGTATACCCAAATATTTTACTTTTTTTACTATCTGAATGTCTATCTTCTTCATTAAGTCTTTTTTCTGTTCCTTTGTAAGATTATTATCTAGGATTTTAGTTTTCTCTTTATTTATTTTCAATCATGCAATGTCACCATAGTCTTCTATTTTTTTTATTAGTTTGGGTCCCGTTTCTTGCAGTTCCTCTATGATGAAAACCAAATCGTCTGCAAAAGCTTGTAGTTTGTATTTTTCTTTTTTTTTTTAATCTCCATGCCTTTTATTTCTATATCTAGGCGGATGTTTCTATTTAATACTTCCAGAGTCAGAATAAATAATAAGGGGGATAATGGATATCCTTGTCTTGTGCCCCTTTTAATATTAATATTCTCTGTTATGTCCCCATTCACAAACACTTTAGCAGTCTGTTTGGTGTATATTGCCTTGATACATTTTCCCCAAATTCCATGTATTTTAGTTGCAGTATCATGAATTGCCAGTTTAAATTGTCAAATGCTTTCTGTGCATCTAGAAATATCAGCACCATTTGTTTTTCCGGATGTGCTTCATAGTATTCCAATGTGTTCAAAATTATTCTTAATTTTGTTTTTAATATTCTGGATATTTGAAATGAGACCTATCCTGTCTTTGATCTATCCTGACAGAAATAATGTTTTTTGGCTGTTGCCTTTCCACAGCTTAATGAAGCCACACATTTAATGTCAATTTATATAGATTACAAGGACCTATTAGTACTGATTCATAGTCTTTCACTGTTGTTCCTGTAATGTGAATTTTGATGGTTCAGATTCAGAAATATAGAATCAAATAAACTTGAAGTCCTCTAGGTGGCTCTAAAGTGTACTTTCTCATCAAAGTTGCATATTTGGCATTAATTATGTGAAAGTGCTTCAGTTACTTGCCCCTTGCCCCCAAATTCTTCATAAAGTTGTATGTTTCTGTGAGTCACCTCTGGCAATCAACTCCCATTCATATTTGTATTGTTTTGTATTGTTTCTATAGGAAACAATGGCAAGAACGCCATCAAAAATACAATTAAATCATCCAAAAATCGTTTTGGCCACTAAAGGATAGCAAAATGAATACAAATAAGTGTGAAATGTTCTGTAATATTTGCAATATTCAATAATGCAGCAGTGCTAAAGAGCTTTTCCCTTTTACACTCATGACATTTAGAGTATTATATTTAATAAAATAAAAGTGAAAAGGCCCATACTGGAAAACAATGGAAACCATAGTACCATTAAAATTGTTAATGATTTTTTCTACTACAAATGTTAGTGGAGAAACCCCCCCTACCCAACATAGAACACATTTAAGTAATACATTTATCATGTAAAATTCTGATGTTTTCAAAAGGACACAGCTGGCAAATCAGATACTACCTATAGATGTGAGTGTGATATCTCAAGAAAATGTGAATTTTTGCACAATATGCTATATCATCATTCTATTTCTAGTCATTATCTTAATCTGACTTCTGCTTGTTTAAGCCTATCCACAATATGTACTCAATACACAGTATATAATATTGCCTTCCTAATTTATGGCTGTTATCTCAAGTAGCACCATATGCAGAAACAACAAAAAATAAATGAAGGTAAAATAAGACCTACTGCACTAGACAAGACAAAGGAACTACCTTCTCCAAACTATGTGATGGAAGCCAAAGCCCTGAAAAAGAGAACCTCTACATACCATCTGCTTTCTGATGCTTAGATGTATTGCAACTGCCATTCCCAGACAAGAATTCCAGTTGCAACATATGTCATGCTGAGAAAAACATTCATGTTCTTATGTACTTTAAAAAGTACATAAGAACTAGTAACCTTATGTGGAGGTCATGAGTCAGGACAGCCAGATGGTATGCCAGTTGCAACTTTCTTTAAAGCAACATACCCTTGCATAGTTAATGATACCCTTCATTGAGTCATATTTGACCACTGCAATATATTCTATTTAGGCTGTCCTTGAAGCCTAATTGGAAACCACAGTTGATTCCAAAGATTGTGGTCCAATTGCTAAAGGGTGACAGCTTATTTTATACTGTGGACAACACTTAAACTGTGGGCAACACTTACACTGTGGGCAACCAATGACTTTCTGTGTAAAATTAAAAATGCTTTATAAAGCCCTTTATGGCATGAGTCCTTACTAACTGGAATCTCCCTGCCCTGTGTGCATGTACGCTGAGCAGGTATGCTGAAATTCTCCTTAATGAGGGGGGTGAAGGTAGAGTTTGAAAGCAGTGGCTAATCCTATGTTATAAAACATCTTGTATCTTCCAGATTAAGATGCCCTCACCCCATTACTATTTGTGATGTAATAATGTTCTATATAACATATAGCTTACCTGTGCTTGGGGGTACTCTTGTTCTTACCTCCAGTGTTAGATTCTTTTAGAAATTTTAATGGTAATTTGTCTTAATAATTGTGGCATTTCATATTGAATGATTTATATGTGGAATCCTGGTTTGCAGTGTCATAACATTTTGCAAATAAATAATAAATAAGTTAAAGTCCTTTATCCTGGTCATCCACCAGGCCTATGCATCTCATTTACACAACTCATTCAAAAGTTGAATTTAATAATATTTGCATTCAAGTGACTATTTGGATTTTTACGTTGGCCTTTTTAATAGAGTTCTCTAACAAAGAATTTAAGTCAGGAGTGTGAATGTCTTATCTACAAAATGCTTCCTGGATAAGTCTTAGTGAAACATTTACACGGGACAAGTCTGTAGAAGTCCATTTAATACGTCGTTGTCGGACATTCAATTATGTCCGACTCTCGGCCACTATATATCAGCACTCTTCATGCCCCTCTGATTTGCACCGCCTCCTTCAGATCTGCTAATCATCGCAATATCATCCACGTTCAGCCAACAGATACTAGGGTGGCCCCTTCTCCATTTTCTGCTGATCCCCCCCAGCATGATTGACTTTTCGAGTCAGCTCTCCTGACATGGCCCAAATACAATAACCTTTATGATAACCAATTAATACTCAGAATAGTTAATACTCAGAACAGTTCAACGAGCTGATATTGCATATCTAAAAAGGAAATCCATGTAGGTATCTTTTGGTTGGAAGGAGCCAAAGAGTGGTGCATCTTCCCACAGATGACAAAATAAAACTTCTAGGCAAAACAATCAATTAGATATTGGGAAAAGGAAAATAATAATTAATTAAGAGGAATTACCAGCCTTGTGTGGCAAGTGATTTAAAGTATAAAAATATAGAGGAAATAACTGTAGGGAAATGTGTTTGGAAAACTCCAGACATATTATATGAGATTATATATATTAAAATTATATATTATATGGGAAGAAATAATTTGGATACTGTTGACACCTCTGTGATTTGTCATATACTGTGGCAATACTGGCAATACTGTGTGAATACTGCAGATTCCATCTGCATGCTAGAATTGAGCTTATATGTTTTAATTACTGTATTTGTTCTCTCCTCTTTTTTATATGACATATTCTTCATATATGGCATATCCATTTCTCCTCTTATACTTCTAAGTGGGGCAACTTCCTGTCATTGCCATTTTCGTATTTCCCCTTAGAAAACAAGCCAATACTATCTTCACATAAACAGATACAGATGTGGATTGATATAATCTTTCAGGTCTTCCCTTATGATCTGTACAGATGCAACATGCATGCAAACAATTTCGTTTCAGGAAAATGTGCAGTATGTTTTTGAAGCTTTCTTGGGCCCTTCAGCTTATAAAAACATAATTAACTATGCTCTGGAGAAAGATAAGTTTTTTAAAAAATGCATTCCATTTGCAAAGTTAGGAAAACAACTCTAGATTTAAACAGGAATCTTGTTCTTCTCTTCTGAAATGTTTTGTATTTCATCAAAAAATAATTAAACATTGTGTGAAAATAGATGATGTTTTTTTTAAAAAAATAAAAACCCGTGATCTTGTCTGTGACAACACTCACCCAATCCAGCAGCAATACTTTATACATTGTCTACATCCTGTTGAGAATTTTAGGTCACTCAATATGCATGTACACACACATATACACACACAAACACAAACGAACAATTTTTAAAGCACTACACTGTAAGATTAAAATCAAGTTGCATTTATATGTATAATATTACAATTTGTACAAAAAAGCCCTTTTGGTAGGATGGGAATTTCTTTTGTGTGCTGTACATCCCAATGCTGATTGTATTCTAGGCCAAAGGTTTCAAGGGAGGTCCTCAGTTAAAAAGGTAACACAAGCATGTCTCACTATAACCAGCCCTGACATATCTAGTATCAGAAATGTTTTATTCATTATATTTAAAAGATTTATAGTGATATTTGCAATATTGATTGATAGTTTGCAAACACTGAAAAAGATGACATGTTGGAAAACTAATTTTTGTTGTATTAAAATTTAAACAGGGACTCCAAATCACACTCTAATTAGTATCCAGTTCTCACTCTGTAGTTTACTCCTGAATCACATAGCATTGGAGGGTGGTGAGGGAGGGGAAGAGAAATGTATTTTATGGATACAGCTGTCTAATTAGGCTTTTGGATACATTGACTCATTCTTTGATACTTTGATTTATTCTTTTTCAAAGTCGACCTTGCATGTACCTTCTTTGGTAATATTGCTACATAATGTGATTCCATTTTTAGACAGGCATTCATATTCATAGGTAATTCCCATCCAAGAATAAAGCTAAAGGTAAAGGTTCCCCCTCGCACATATGTGCTAGTGGGTTCCTGACTTCAAGGGGCGGTGCTCATCTCTGTTTCAAAGCCGAAGAGCCAGCACTGTCCGAAGACATCTCCGTGGTCATGTGGCTGGCATGACTAAATGCCAAAGGTGTACGGAACACTGTTACCTTCCCACCAAAGGTGGTCCCTATTTTTTTCTACTTGCATTTTTTATGTGCTTTTGAACTGCTAGGTTGGCAGAAGCTGGAACAAGTAACGGGAGCTCACCCCGTTACGCGGCACTAGGGATTCGAACTACTGAACTGCTGACCTTTCAATCGACAAACTCAGCATCTTAGCCACTGAGCCACTGCATCCCTTTTTCATCCAAGAATAGTGAGCCCCTTTAGCCTTGCACATTAGTTGCAACATTGTGACTAATACAGGTGTGGGCAATTATGGCACCTTTTATGACCAGCGGGCTTCAACATCCAGAATTCCTGAGCCAGCAGGATGTAAAGTTGCCACCCTGGGCTAATATGTGTTGTAACCGTTTTATATCACTTTTCAATTTTCAGTCTACTGCTTTGGCAAACTTAGATTCTTTTAAATATTTCCACAAGGCAAAAGCAGTATCAGTTGAATCTGACAAACATTAGAAATCATAATTCTGGGTATTTTCCAAAATGAGCTTTTGGCTGCTGTCAGTTTTATGTTTCTTTCTTTCTTTCTTTCTTTTTTTTGTGAGTGCTTTAGAACAAAGCTAGAAACTTCGACTCTGCCAGTTTTTCTCTTTCAGTGTTCAGTTGATTCTATGGTAAACTATAAGAGACAGCAAGTCCCACAGAGACGTCTTTGTTTCTGTGCTTTACAAAAACTATTTACAGACTTTTAATCATGAAAGGATTTGTGAATTTTGCAACTTTTGAATCAATCATTCTAAAACAGCCAAACTAAGTGCTAACACTTGGCAAAACCCCAAATTGGCCAGTTCTTAAAACATTCACTGAATTTATTGACCAGTTTACTGCTTTTACTTTTAGAAGTTGCAGTCAAAATAGGTTATAGTTAGCTACAGCTACAAGAAAAGGATTCAAAGCAATTTATATTCTATTAACTAATTCTACAGATTGGTGTGGCAATAAGCAAAATTTGATACAAACAGAAAAGTTGTACGATACATACATAAAGTGTATGAAATGTTACACTATATTAAAAAATTGCTAGCAGTCCAGTTGGTCATTTTTAATCTGATCAATAACAATCTTCATTACTTTTTTTCTGAAATTCTTAATTAGAATGCTCCAGGGATAAAATCCAGCAGGTTCTGACAGGTTCTGGAGAACTGGTAGCGGAATTTTGAGTAGTTCAAAGAACCGGCAAATGCCACCTCTGGCTGGCCCCAGAGTGGGGCGGGAATGGAGATTTTGCAATATCCTTCCCCCAGGAGTGGGATGGAAATGGAGATTTTGCAGTATCCTTCCCCTGCCACACCCACCAAGTCATGTCCACCAAGCCACACCACGCCCACAAGCCACGCCCATAGAATCGATTGTAAAAAAAATTGGATTTCACCACTGGAATGCTCCCATTGTGTTATTTAAAAAAGGAAGAAGCTACTTGCTTTGATCTCATCCAGGTTAAACAGACCCTGCATCCTGACAGTCACACTGTTTGATTTGATTTGATGGCAACTTACCCAAGTAGCTGTGAGCTGGTTTCTCTTCCACAACTTTGATTCTTCTTGCTCCTGCAGGTATCACTAAGGCTTCCACGTAACCTGAGTATATATACCGACATTTATATTGTTAACTGTTTATTTAAATTGGAATAATATTTATATTGAATGTATATTGGTTTCATCTATTCAAAAATCTTTAAACTTATATCTGCTAAAATTTCTGGAATCTAGGCTTTTGATTTTGTGCATCAACTTCTTGTATCTCTCCCACCTCCATTATCAAGTATTACTGTATCTCACTTGAACAATTCTGAATTGATTACAAACTTGTCCCTTTTATAGATTCTGTGGACGATAAAAGGGAGAAAAAGTTTTTATCTTTTCTGAAAAATATTAATGAACCTATACTATTCTTTATTCAATGAAGCTATTTATTTTCCAAAAAGTTTGTCATGCGCCTACATCCTCCCTATTTTTATCTCTGAGCTACATAAAAAAGTGCTAAATTGCTAAGACAGCTGATCTGTCAACTACTTGGAGAGGGTTCAATGGACCAGCTATCAACCAAAGTACTTTAGTTTCCAAGCATCCTACATAAAATTAAAAAAATGGCCAGGGCCAAGCATAAACTTCTACTCCTTTTTCGATATGTTAAGGATCTGTTTGAAGCATTAAACAAATTGGGATATAAGAGATTTCATATGAACTATTACCAACTAGCTAGTATTCCTAAACTAATGATGGTGGGCAGCTGAACAGGTCAAATCATCTTTTGTGTAAATGTTTTGTTAAGCCATGCTTCACTCTGGATCATTCAGTAGCTGATGTTAGTCAACAATATTAGAATGTGATTGCCAGCCATCTCTAAATAAATTCATGAATGTTGGAAGTTAGAAAGAAAATCCTGCTCTGTTTTAACACACTATGCAGAATAACAGAGTTGGAAGAGACCTTTGAGGTCTTCTAGTACAGGGGTAAGCAACCTTAAATACTCAAAGAGCCACAAAGGTCCTAACCAGGAGCCCCCTGTTCAATTCTGGAGCTGACCAGAAGTCCGGTTCTCCCACCATAGAGTCTCCTCCTAGCACAGCGTCCTTTTTCCTCTACCTCTCCTAACCGAAAGCCGAAAGCCCTATCAATTGTAGAGCCGACTGGCGACAAGGAGCAGAGGGATGAAAGAGCCAATCAGAGCCACAGATTGCTGACCTCTGTTCTAGTACAACCCCCTGCTCAAGCAGAGAACCTTTCCAATCTTGTATGTGTTCTTATGATTCCCCACATACCCACACACGCAGTACAAATGTGTTGTGGAGGTTAATAAATCAATAAACCATGAACCTCTATCTCTATGAAATTCTACTTAAACAAATGAGCCTCTGAAGCAGCATACAGCAAATATTTTTATTTACATAATAAAAACATAATAATATATATACAATTAATAAACATCACTAAGTTACTATTATAAATTATACTGTCAGCCCTCTATCTATATACATATCTATTCTCTCTAAGCTATGCTATCTATGAATATTCTTCCTCAGAAGAAATACCACTTTATACCACAGAACTGCTCTTCTAACGGACTTCCAAACTGCTCACAGTTATATAACGTAAGATCCTAGAATACAATACAATACTAGACAGAAGATCAAACTGAACAGCAAGGTGAAGAGCAAACTGAATACCAAACTGAAGAGCAAGGGTTTCTGTTAAGAATCTCCTTTTTTACTGTTAACTGTGACAGTTAGGGGAGAGCCCGGGAGATTCAAACACACTAGCTGCCCTCTGATTGGCCCACGCATCTGTACATTCCAAAAGCCATTAATAGGCACAGCTATAGAGAAATAGTTTTTCTCTAACAAAATGTTTATTATGAGAAGCTATGTGCAAAAGGCGAGAGAGGGATACAATGTTCCAAATCTGCAAGATGATACCTGAAGTGATGTGAACAAAGCCCTGCCGTTTTGATACATGCATCGTCGAACATTTGTACTTAGATTTTGTAGATTTTAACTGCCTGTTCAAATATCTGTGATTGAAATTCTGTTAGAAATACTATTTTAATTAGTTGTTTCGAACCTGAAGAAATTTAATTTAATTTAACTTTCTAAGTGGTTTTTTTTTTTTTTTTTTTGAAAGATCACTAATTACCAAATTCCTAGCAGGTTGTGCCATATTGTTCCTAATATAGTTCAATTTATTATTCCCTTTCAGCAATCTGAAAGGGAATAGTAGAAGAGATTGGACAACCATTTCTCTGAAATTGTATAGGATCTCCTGCCTGAGCAGGGGGTTGGACTAGAAGACCTCCAAGGTCCCTTCCAACTTTGTTATTCTGTTAACTCTGTTAATCTGCAAAAACATTTTTGTTACAGCCAAAAGGCACTTCAAAACAAAGAAGCAGCAACAACATAGCATCACCATCTGCTGATACTGAAGTGATTTCATTCACAAATTTTATAATTTTCACTTGGGCTGATTCCACAAGATCAAGTAAAATATTCAGATCAACATTCCTGGATTAATAAAAAAAAATCAAAAGTAAATTTAACATGTTTAGATTGTTCCACTGTGGCAGGGGATAAGGAAATGGGACTTCTAGATTTCCTTCCCAATTCTAACAAAATCACTTGGCAAATTCTTAATAGATATATCCAAAATAAATATACAGGAATGTGTACTATCCGCAAACACAGTGATCTACAGTTAACTGATCATAACAAAGCTAGACATTCATTCAAACACTTCTTTAGGGAAAAACCACAGCAGCAATACAGATTCAATAAAAACAAATACTACTTAATCATTAAGACCACAGATAAGCACTGTGGTTGCAAATTCTAGAACGCTTCCATACATAATTTATGAAGAAATGAACAGGATTTATATCAGTATACCTAGACATGGAATATAGATAAAGGTAAAGGTTCCCCTCGCACATATGTGCTAGTTGTTCCTGACTCTAGGGGGCGGTGCTCATTTCCATTTCAAAGCCAAAGAGCCAGCGCTCTCCGAAGATGTCTCCGTGGTCATGTGGCTGGCATGACTAAACACCAAAGGTGCACAGAATGCTGTTACCTTCCCACCAAAAGTGGTCCCTATTTTTCTACTTGAACTTTTTACATGCTTTTGAACTGCTGGGTTGGCAGAAGCTGGGACAAGTAACGGGAGCTCACCCCATTATGTGGCACTAGAGATTCGAACTGCTGAACTGTCAACCTTTCGATTGACAAGCTCAGCGTTTTAGCCACTGAGCCACCGTGTCCAAGTCCAGACATGGAATATAGACTAAGTTTATAGTCCTTTAAATTTAACTTATTGACTGATAGGAAAATGGTTATGTTTATCAAACTATTCCTAAAAATCCAGAGGAAAGGGATGATTTCATAAGTAGTTCACCTCTAGTAAAAAAAAACCCTGTATTTTAAGTTTTTTTGTAGAAATATATAAGCCTGCTACTTTACCTTACTTGGCATTTCTGAAAACTTAAAACAATCTCTATAAAAATTATATGATGAACAAATAAAGAACAGGAACCTTAAATGTATTTATTATTTATTTGTTAAATTTAAATCTATTAAGTAATTATTTAATATTTCTTTTTATCCCTGAATTTTTTTAGAATATTTAAACTCTTAAAATTATAACTTCATTTCATTTCATTTTCATTTTATTTGATTTATATACCGCCCTATTCCCGAAAGACTCAGGCCGGTGAACAGGCACAAGATAAAACACATAGAATACAAAAAATTTAAGAGCAGAAGTAAAATCAAATTAAATCAATTTAGTCCAAGACAAATTTTAAACCCCAGGTTAAGAACAAATTAAAAATTACATTAAAATTTACATTAAAAAGAGAATGGGAGAGGTTAAGCCAGACCAGCCTGGTGAAATAAAAAGGTCTTGAGAGCGCGGCGGAAGGTGCGAGGATCCGGGATCCTCCATATCTCCGGGGGGAGCTCGTTCCAGATAGTAATAATATAATATATGATGATATGATATATGATATGATATGATATACTACTACACAATTTATAGCCTGCAGAGTACTCAATGCATTTACAAATTTTAATCAATAAATGTTAAAAGAAATTTACCTGTTCCTCGAGTATGATTAAAATCTCCTTTAACAATTCTACATGATTTTCCATTTCCATTGCAGATACCACAGTGATCTTCCCATGCTAAAGAACCCAATATGCCATCACAACCAAATTTCTGAAGTAAAAAAAAGAATAGCACATTGTCCACTTCAAGTTAAAGGATAGTTCCATATCAAATTAGACTATAATTAGTATAAGAAATATATTACTTGCTAAAAATAAAATGTAATAACCTATTCTGAACTATTTTGGGAGTATCCGGACAATAAATGGAATTAAAAATATATTCTATATTATCACTTTTTCCTTAAAAGATTGGTTTTACAAAGCTCTCCTTCAAAATTCCATTTCATATATACAAAAATATAGCATTCTTATCCATTTCTTCTACAGTGTTCTAAATTTAAATTGCAGGTTAATTTAAGTTTAAAAATGATATCCATAATCTAAAAGAATTAAGGAAAAAACTCCTCACAATAATTAAACAGTAATAGTTAATTTTGGAAGACTTACCTGACATTTTCCATTTGCACATATATCTACATCCTGAGGGCCACAGGAAGTTCCATCCATCACTTTCTCTGTTACCAATATTGGCTGTTCTTTTCCATTTGGAGAACAAAATAATGCACATGGTTTTTCTATGTGAATAGATACATTTTTTAAAAATGTGACTTAAAAATAGTTTTGAACAATGCAAATAATCCAGTACTGGTTAGAATACATATATTTTAAGAGTCTTAATGAGTGCACTATTGGAAAACTTGTAAGATTTTCATGGGGAAAAAAATCTAAAATGTTGATTTATTAATTGACAGAACATAATCAATCAGTCAGATTTCAAACAATATTGGAAGAAAATTAAATTTAGATATGGCTTCAGAGACAGAGAGAGATGTTTAAATTTACAAATCACTTTATTTATTTAATTATTTATTTACTTACTTATTTATTTATTTATTTTTGTAACTAACTCAAGTTGGCAAAGATACCTAATACTCCTTTCTCCTCCTATTTTTTCTCACAACAATCCTGCGTGATGGATTAGGTTAAGAGACAGTTCCAGAATGTGAACAGTGATTGGCAGTGGTTTCTACTGCCTGGTTTCTAGACTGGTGCCTTAATCACTAGACAAACTGGCTCTCAGTTTGCTATATTATTGTCAGGTGCAAGGAATAATATTGAGAGACTGAACACAGCAGTAAGGTTATTGCTACTCACCTATTTACAAGAATTTTACCAGACTAACTGCACTCACTACAGAAAACTGGATAAGCACTCCAGGGACAGGGTGTGTGGGTCTAATCTCCTTTGTTTCCTCTCCTTCAGGGATTCCAGGCTAGCCACTCTTTTAACTCCTCCCCCATTTCAGTTCAGCTTCCACCACTACTATATTATTATATATATTGCACTATAAATAAACAATATATTATAATAATACAATAAACAGTATTATAATTGAATATTAGAAAACCTTCCTTTACAACAAAACCTCTAATGGAGGACATATATTAATCATCAACATATCCCTTGTTTTTCTGACACACAGCCAAAAGGGTTAAAATGTATAGAAAGAAAATACTTTGCATGGTGACCAAAAGTGAAGGAAATATCCTTGTGAGAACAAATCAGGAATTCCCTCTTCAGAGAGATAAACAAACATTGGATTACTTTAATAACCAATATAATTTATGGTAATCACTAAACAACTCCACAATTTCAGTTGAATCCTGTAATCCAGAGGTACCCAACCCCAAAGCCGTGGACTGGTACTGGTATGTGACCCATTGGGAACCAGGCCATGCAAACGGTGGATGAGTATATGAAGCTTCATTTGCACATGCATGGGGTTAGGTTGCACATGCACAACCATCCCCTCCCCATCGCCACCGCCGCTGCCAGTCGACAGAGTCAGAAAGCTTGGGGACTGCTGCTGTAATTCATATCTAAAGGATTATTTGAGAACATACATTTTTTCTTAAGAATACTGATATTTTGACAAAGTAAGAATAGGAACTATATTTTTCTTTTCTTTTGAAGAGATCAACATATATCTTTATCATTTTTCTCCCTACTTCTCCTGTCATTTTTAAATCTGCAATTATGATGCAAATTATATTTTGGAGTAAAGATCAGTAGGTTGCTAAATATCTAGTTCACCAACAGCATGTGTCTTACTAGTGGCTATATTTGAAAAAAAAATGTATCTCAAATTTAATTATCTTTTTCAATTCAATTCAATTTTGAGCACACTTATTTTTTCTGATAAATTATTGCCTTTTATAAATAATTGTATTTGCATAATTATATATATTATATTTAATCAACAAGTAAAAGTATTTGCAAAGGTAGTTATTATTTTTAATTTCATACATATAAATTTTATTTGCTGTAAGATAAATAAGAAAACTTTGATCCTTTTTGAATGAAGTTCAAGAACTTTCAAATAATAGTAATACACAATTCTTGTGACAATTTAAAAATCAATGTTTTATAAATCATAGACATGCAGTGATGGAATTATTCTACATGCAATGAAGCACAAATATAGCGCAAAAATAACAATAACAAAAAATGGACCTAAAAAATTGAGACCCAACTCCATCTTGTTTGTCTCTTCACTGCGGGAGCAAAGCAGACCCAGAAAAATTACTGGTATTAACTTAATATATTATTGGAAAATAGGGACAACACGATAAAAACCTCCTCATTTAACAGTAATTACAGCCAAAGAAAAGATATTTATTTGTATCCAGTCTCTTACTAAACTGCAAATATTGACTTCATTATCTTTAAAGTAAATGACATCATTCTGATTGTATTTGAAAGAAACAGGTAATATCAGAATTGAATGCTGATAAATTATTTTACTTTTTGAAACATTTCAGCATTAAATCTGCACCTTTTTAGTGATCAACTTTTAGGAGTGTGATCCTACAATTCTTACTTTATGAATTGTATTTCAAATTGAACAATTTTATGGTATTTTAAATGCTAGCTGTAGTGGCTCCATGGTTAGAGCACAGTACTGCAGGCTACTTCATGCTGACTGCTGGCTGCCTGCAATTTAGCAGTTCAATTCTCACCAGGCTCAAGGTTGACTCAGCCTTCCATCCTTTCGAGGTTGGTAAAATGAGGACCCAGATTTTGGGGGGCAATACACTGACTCTGTAAACTGCTTAGAGAGTCCTGTAAAGCACTATGAAGTGTTATATAAGTCTAATGCTAATGCTAAGACATGTATTCTGGCACAAGCTTTTATCACTATATTAATGTGACAGTGCACAAAAGCTAATATCAGCATAACATGTCGTAAGGTTAACATATTTCTTTGATTTTGTTGCAAATTTGTAGTATGGATAAAATTAAATTTTAAAGAAATATTTCATGATTAAAAATTAATAATTAATTTTGTGTCTGCCAAAATCTACTACAGGATGTGTTTTTATTTAAATGCAAGAAAACCTTCTTCATTTTTTAAAAAAAGCACACAAAAATATTTCTTAAGTAATCTATTATAAGGTTTTATAACTGTATTGCTTTCTCATTGTTTTCATTGGATTAGTCAACCTCACTGATATGGGTCTTACTATTGTATTGAACTAATATAATTATTAGGTATAATGAACTGTTAAATCTATTTTAATACATATGTTCAGATTTTTGTGTGTGCATATGCATGTGCACACAAGTGTACTTTTGATAGTACGCATGTAGCTATTAAATATAAGATAGGGGTGTGCTCTTACCTTTATCTATAACAGCCTGCCATTGGTGTACATGTTTCTGATATGCTAGCCTGATGCTGAAGACCTGACATTGCCAGTCCCTGAACGCAGGGAGTCCGGGACTACAAGAGGGATTCTTACATATTTTATATTGTATTCTTGATCCCTGGCATTCTGCTTCTTCATGACCTGGACTAGGAAAGATAAAAATTAAAATTATTAAATTAAATTTAGTTGTGTGGACATGGCTTGCATGATTTACACTGCTATTAGTGCCATCACATTTGTATCTGTGAGCTTGAGGAGGATCCGGTTTCACATCACCTCATTTTATTCCTAGACAGCTTCAGTTCAAAATCACACGCTGGGATGCATAACTCCAGTCCAATTTATAAGTACTACACCTACTTACAAACAATTAAAAGTGATTGCCTATGTATAGCCTGCCTATAAATGGTAAAGAGAATCTAATAGTTGGAACAGTTTTGTAACAGCAACTGTTGCAAAAAAATATTCACCATGAATATTATAATACCAAACTAGATTTAGGCTAAACCATGACAATTATTTGACTCTCCCTTCCTCACCCTTTTCTAATCTTGTGGTTTTCTGACAGATTGGGGACCAATGATCAGATGTTCTAAAAGGTGCACCCCAATATATTTGAAGAAAAAGCAGGAAAGGCTGGAATGGACTATCCTTGTTTTATGTGAATTCTTCCCCATGCTCCCAATGTGCCTAAAGTTGAGTAATGATTTGTATAAAGATACTTATTCTACCTTATAGTCAATAAAAGAAAAGAGTAGGAAAAGCAATACTGGGATACAATCCCCAAAATGAAAGAATGATCTCAGTTCAAATCCAAGGCAATCCATTCAATATCACAGTAGTCCAAGTCTATGCCCCAACCACTGGTGCTGAAGAAGATGAAATTGTCCGATTCTATGAAGCCCTACAGAACCTTATAGAATTAACACCAAAAAATTATGTCCTTATCATCATGGGGGATTGGAATGCTAAAGTAGGAAGCCAAAAGATAACCGAAGTAACAGGCAAGTTTGGCCTTGGAATACAAAATGAAGCAGGACACAGACTGATAGAATTTTGTCAAGAGAATACGATGGTCATAGCAGACACTCTTTTCCAACAACCCAAGAGATGACTCTACACATGGACATCACCAGATGGTCAACACAGAAATCAGATTGATTATGTGCTTTGCAGCCAAAGATGGAGAAGCTCTATACAGTCAGTAAAAACAAGACCAGGAGCTGACTGTGGTTCAGATCATGAGCTTCTTGTTGCAAAATTTAGGCCTAAATTGAAGAAATTAGGGAAAAGCACTACACCACTCAGGTATGAACTATGGCTTAGGACCTGGTTATCTACGGGACCGCCTACTACCACCAATAGCCTCCCACCGGCCAGTACGCTCTCATAGAGAGGGACTCCTCCGGGTGCCGTCAGCCAAACAATGTCGGCTGGCGACCCCTAGGGGGAGAGCCTTCTCTGTGGGGACACCTACCATCTGGAATGAGCTCCCCCCAGAGATACTGAGGATCCCGGATCTGCGCACCTTCCGCCGCGCTGTGAAGACCTTTTTATTCCATCAGGCGGGCTTGGCCTAATCTCTTCCCTTTTTAAACATGTAAATTTTAATCTGTTTTTAAATTATTGGGGTGTTTTAAATTTGTCTGGGCCAAAATGATTTAATCTGATTTTATCTGGTTTTTTAAATTTTTTGTATCTATGTTATTTTATTGTTTGGCTGTTCACCGCCCTGAGTCCTTCGGGAGTAGGGCGGTATACAAATCAAATAAAACATAAAACAAACAAACAAACATGAACTAAATCATATCCCTGATGAATATACAATAGAGCTGACAAATAGATTTAAGGAATTAGATCTGATAGACAGAGTGCCTGAAGTACTATGGACTGAGGTTCGCAACATTGTACAAGAGGTAACAACTAAAACCATCCCAAAGAAAAAGAAATGCAAGAAAGCAAAATGGCTGTCTGAGGAAGCTTTGCAAATAGCTAAGGAAAGAAGGGAAGCGAAAGGCAAGGGAGAAAGAGAAAGATACACTCAATTGAATGCAGAATTCCAGAGAATAGCTAGAAGAGATAAGAATGTTTTTTTTAAATGAACAGTGCAAAGAAATAGAAGAAAATAATAGAATAGGGAGGACCAGAGATCTCTTCAATAAAATTGGAGATATGAAGGGAACGTTTCATGCAAAAATGGGCATGATAAAGGACCAACATGGCAGGGACCTACAGTAACAGAGGCAGAAGAGATTAAGAAGAGATGGCAAAATTACACAGAAGAACTATACAAGAATGAACTTAATGTCCCTGATAACCAAGATGGGGTGGTCACTGACCTCAAGCCAGACATCCTAGAATGTGAAGTCAAATGGGCCTTAGGAAATCTGAGCAACAACAAAGCTAGTGGAGGTGACAGTATTCCAGCTGAGCTATTCAAAATCTTAAAAGATGATGCAGTAAAAGTGCTACACTCAATTTGCCAGCAAATTTGGAAAACTCAACAGTGACCACAGGATTGGAAAAGGTCAGTTTACATTCCAATTCCAAAGAAAGTCAATGCCAAAGAATGTTCAAACTATTGCACCATTGCACTCATTTCACATGCTAGTAAAGTTATGCTTAAAATCCTACAAGCTAGGCTCCAGCAGTATGTGGATTGAGAACAGAAGTACAGGCAGGATTTCAAAGAGGCAGAGGAACTAGTGATCAAATTGCCAACATATGCTGGATCATGGAGAAAGCTAGGGAGTTCCAGAAAAATATTTACTTCTGCTTCATTGACTATGCTAAAGCCTTTGATTGTGCGGATCAGAACAAATTGTGGCAAATTTTTAAAGAGATGGGATTACCAGACTATCTTATTTGTCTCTTGAGAAACCTATATGCGGGTCAAGAAGCAACAGTGAGAACTGGACATGGAACCACTGATTGGTTCAAAATTGGGAAAGGAGTCCGGCAAGGCTATATACTGTCGCCCTGCCTATTTAACTTATATGCAGAGCACATCATGAGAAAGGCGGGGCTAGATGAATCAAAAGTTGGAATTAAGATTGCTGGGAGAAATATCAACAATGTCAGATATGCAGATGATATCACTCTAATGGCAGAAAGTGAAGAGGAACTAAAGAGCCTCTTGATGCGGGTGAAGAAGGAGAGTGCAAAAGTTGGCTTGAAACTCAACATTAAAAAAACTAAGATCATGGCATCCGACCCTCTAAATATCTGGCAAATAGATGGGAAAGAAATGGAGGTAGTGACAGATTTTATTTTCCTGGGCTCCAATATCACTGCAGATGGGGACTGCAGCCAAGAAATTAAAAGACACTTGCTCCTGGGGATGAAAGCTATGGCAACTCTAGATAGCTTACCAAAAAGCAGAGACATGACCCTGCCAAAAAAAGTGCGTATAGTCAAGGCTATGGTTTTCCCAGTTGCAATGTATAGCTGTGAAAATTGGACCATAAGAAAGGCTGAGCGCCAAAGAATTGAGGCCTTTGAACTATGGAGTCCCTTGGACTGCAAGGCGATCAAACCAGTCAGTCCTAGAGGAGATCAATCCTGACTGCTCTTTAGAAGGTTGGATCCTGAAGATGAAACTCAAATACTTTGGCCACTTAATGAAAAGGAAGGACTCACTGGAGAAGAGCCTAATGCTGGGAACGATAGAGGGCAAAAGAAGAATGTGACAACAGAGAATAAGGTGGCTGGATGGAGTCACGGAAGCAGTCGGCATGACCTTAAATGGACTCCAGAGGGTGGTAGAGGACAGGAAGGCCTGGAGGAACATTGCCTATGGGGTCACGATGGGTCGGACACGACTTAACAACTAACAACAACAACAACTTATTCTACCATTTATTTAAAAATCAGAAATACATGCCGAACACTACTTACTTGGTTTTCTTTTCTTAAACTGAATTGTATATAAAGAAATATATTTGAGAGTGCTTATCTCAGCACTTGAAATATTTGTGTTTACTGGCAATCTACAATTTTATGTAATAACATGACCCTAGTTACATAATATCCTTTTTACATTGTGAAGTAGTAGACAGAGCATCTGTCCGTAACTAATTTTGAATTTAGTAAATAATATGACAAGCAGAACACAAATAAGCTGTGGCTTACCTAGCACATCTACGTTGTCGACTGCTAATTCCAGTGTTACAAGTTCTGCTACAAGAGCTCCAGGTACTCCATTCTGCTTCCATGTGTCCAGCGAAGGATGTTTTACTGATACATTCTCCAACTTTACACCACTATTACAAATGTCAGCTTTTAGTTTAAAATGTATGAAGTACATACAAAGTAATTTACTATACAAACTCAAAAAGAACCTTACTTACTACAATATCTGACACAATTGCAAAAGCAGAGAGGAATAAAAGTGCAATTCCACCTCCATTACTGCATTTTTCGTAAATTTAGGAGAACTCATTTTTTTAAAAGGCAAATTATTTGCTGGAGGGAAAAATAAGTCTTTCCTTCAAATAAATTCACTATTACTCTATCTATTCTTCTTGAAAGGTGCAAAATCAAGGGGATAACTATTTTTAATTAGATTTAATATTTGCATAGAGAAATGTTAGTATTTAATTAATTAATTAATTAATTTATATTGCAGCCTATTTACCCATGGCGACTCAAGGCAGCTTACAGAATATAAAACCACATTTAAAACAATAAAAAGAATAAAAAGAATCAAATAATTTAACATAGTATAATATAATAAAATCACCCCTACCACCCAGCCACCCCCATCCCGGCAACAGCAGATCACACGAGCCATTTAATGGGCTCCATCCCGCTCTGGGTTCCCCAGGCCTGCTGGTAGAACCAGGTATCAGCGCCTTCTGGAACAGTATTAGAGTGGAGGTCATTATAATCTCTGGGAGAATGATGTTCCAGAGAGAGGGAGCCACCATGGAGAAGGCCTTTCTTCTAGGTCCCACCAGGTGTATCTCCCTTGGGGATGGGACCTGCAACATTCCCTGCCCCCCTGCTCTGATGGGTTGGGTAGATGTGACCGGCAAAAGATGGTCCCTCGGATAACCTGGTGCCAAGCCATGAAGGGCTTTAAAGGTGACAGCCAGGACCTTGAATTGCACCCAGAAGCAAATCAGCAGCCAATGCAACTCCCACAGGAGAGGTGATACATGTTCACACCTGTTTTGGTCTGCCAAAACCATGCGGGCCACTTTGGATACATGTTTGGATACATGTTTTGGTCTGCCAAAACCATGCGGGCCACTGCATTTTGCATCAACTGGAGCTTCCGGATGCTCTTCAAGGGCAGCCCCATATAGAGTGTGTTGCAATAGTCAAGACGGGAAATGACTAGGGCATGAGTGACTGTGAGTAATTACATCTTCTCTACTTAGGGGTAAGTTAGAATGAAAGAGACATGTTTACTATTTACATCTTCTCTACTTAGGGGTAAGTTAGAATGAAAGAGACATGTTTACTATTTACTCTCCTCTTAAAACAACTTATTGCCTAGTCTACGCTGGTCCACATTTTGTCTTTTTACCTGTTGTATCAATGAATGAAATGCCTGAAACCATAGAGTTAGATTTGGAAATTAAGTTCCCAAATCATGTATTTAAAACTATATTTTAAAACTAGAATATTTTGGAAGGTGTTACATATAGGAGTCAATACTCATTACATTATTTTCATATAATATAATTTGCCTATAAAAATTTGAATCTGTAATCCACATAATACATTGCCTAGGGCAACATAGCTGCAATTAAAAGTATATATATAAAGATCACAGCGCATCATGAATCAACTCTACATACATACAAAAAAAAGGCTGGTTCAACTTTGCATAATGTCTCAAATAACAAGAAATGATGTCCACATAAAAGGAAGGCCAATTTATTTTGGCTTATGAAGAGAAAAATCCTAAAAGCTTTCTGCCTTCTTTGATATCTTATGATAATCATTAGAAGCTTCTGCTATAAAATTGAGAATTTTGGCAGCAGCCATATTATCCATGGAACTTATGAAATAGAATCACATTGATTATATAGTTACTTTTAGCCATCTCAATTACCGAATTCTCTTAGTCTCCCTTTTATGGATAGATGAATCTCATCTATTCTAATAAAGAAAAGCATTCAGATAAAATAGGAAATTTTACTGTCAATTGTTTCAGATTTAAGTTACATGCCTTTCTGCCTGTCCTTTTATTTTCAATGAACTGTTTTTAGTTTTCCTATTCTATATCTTCATCCTCACTATTTTATGACTGCACATAATCAAAAAGCATTTCTAGGTTCATCAAAAAGAAGATTCTTTGTTAAAAGGTTTATTTTTATGTTATTTTACTTCATTAAATAAGCCAGGTCACTAATTTCCCTGGGATAAGCTGTAGTTTTGATACATGCACTTGAGAATCACTAACAATTGTAAATTTTTACAATCTTTATATTAAATCCACACAAGTCCAAAAACAATTAGACAGAAACCTAATAGTGAGGTTTGGCTTAAAATGCTATAAATTAGTTACAATAATCTAGAACTAAGGTTTTTCCGGTTGTTGGTTGATTGTATGAGACTGCCATTGATTTAAATAGTTATGGATTTCATTTAATGAAATAACCTATTTATTTTACTGATTTGTATTTCCCTTCTGAAAATAAGGGTCTCAACTCTTACTGATAGGTCACAAGTTTCACTGGAATTGAAAATGATGTGCCAGTTTGACTTTAAATCAATACGGTAGCATTATTCTAAGTTATTTGAAATTCTGCTGCATAATAAGTAAGCAATAATGAAGTTAATCATAGATAAAAAAAAAAACCCACTAAAAATAGAATAATTCATTTCTTGTAGTTACAACTTTGAAATTCTGCATTTTCTACAAAGACTAAGTGCTTTCAATTAAATAATAGCAACCGCTGCGGAAATATCCTTTGTATATTAATGGAGGTATAATATTTAAACCAATTAGTTAGCACTTTAGAATAATCACATTTTAAATAAAAATGATGCAATGAAATATAGATTTAAGATCACATATAAACAAATTCACTTATTAAAAATTAATAGTGTTATAATGCACCTTTCCAGTGTCGCAATCTGTTCCATCCATCGGTGGATCCAACTTAGTTTTACATTCTTTCTCACCTTCAACTTTACACCATAACCCAGCGCAAATAACATGCTGGAAATAAATAAATAGAAATGTAGAAACTTGTATATAAATGTTCTTCATAACTTTCACAAGAAACATGTGAATAAAGAAGCTGTGAATAAATTATGCTTTTGATATAGAATATACTGTAATCTCTTTTCATGACTTCAATACAGAAATACTGTAGATCTGACTGCAAAATAAAAAAGGATTTGTTTGTTTAGCTTACATAAATATAAAATTGGGATTGCCTTTTCTGGTACTATTTCCAACTTCAATTTGCTTTGTGAAGGCAATTAATCATCCAATTTAAAGTTTTGGCTTTATGTAGTTTAATGGACTGTAATGTATCTCTTGAAAACAATTTCTGTCTGTACATTCCCTGGAGAAGAATCTGATTAGGATATTTTTAATACATAACTTCAAAATTGAACATACATAAACAAATATAAACATGAGAGATTAAATAATTACATTACAGAAACACTAAATGTAAAGAATAATAGAAGACTAGAATGACAGTAATTCCATTTTATTCTTCACATAGTTTATAAGTAAAGTTGCCTTTTCCATCCCTTCATTTCTAATTTGACTCCTGGCAACTACGTAGACAAATCCTTGCAATTATTCACAGCAGTAGTTATGGAAGTGGTTGGTCATTGCCTTCATCCTAGGATTGGGAGAGAATAACTGGCCTAAAGTCACCCAGATCTCTTTCAAGCCTAAAGCAGGATTAAAATTCTGCTTTCCCAATTCCTAGTCCTGCACCTTAACCACTAGGCCAAACTAGTTTGCTAAAAGACACAAAATGAATTCAAATATGCATATTCCAATTTCAGGGAAATTAATGTGAATTAATAATTTATTTCATATTTCTAATCTGTATTATATAAACTGATATAAGAAAAAATAGCATATAACGTAATAAATTTAAAAATCAATGAAGCCAACTATTTCCTTATAATCATGACATGTATGTGTATCTTTTAATATATTGATATTTTAATACATAAATCATTAGTAGCAATAGTATTGGGAGGGTGTCAAACTCGCCTGTCTGAAAAGAAATGACATCACCAAGTAAGCCCCCATTTTTCTTACATATATCACAAGGTTGCAAAAGGATGAACCTTGATGATAGTTGTTGGAACTGCAGACTCCTTATAGTAGTGTATTTACACTTCAAATCATGATTACATTCTGAGAGTAACATTTCAAATTCTGTGGTTGTAATGAAGGTGATTTGACAGGTAGATATTATTTTTGTATCCATGGACAGATGTGCAGGACAGTCAGTCGTGGCAAAGAAACAAGTAAAATTTCTCTATTGGCCAAAGAAAGAAAGGAACAACGCCACCAGCCTTGGAGAATAAAAAGAAGAAAGAGGAAGTGGGAGGTAGGAAAGAAGAAAAACAAGATGATCTTTCTACTCACTAATAAGAGATTATAAAAGTGTAAAAGGGAAATTTGGACAGATTTTGGTAGAATGAAGTTCCAAAATTATATCATCCTAGATGTGATTGTTAATAAATATTATTTTTCAATCCATTATTTTGGTGAATAAAGAATGCTCACCAAAATGAAATAGCTATTTAATAGCTATTTCTCAATGTTTTAAAATTTTACTTAATATAATTATGTTTTTATATAATTATATTATGTATTAATATAATTATGTTTTATATAATTATGTTTATTACATTTTAAATAATTTTAATTAATTTTTTTTTTAATTTGATTTATATGCCGCCCTTCTCCGGAGACTCAGGGCGGCTTACAATGCGTTAAGCAATAGCCTTCATTCTTTTGTATATTTTATACAAAGTCAGCTTATTGCCCCCACAAACTGGGTCCTCAGTTCACTGTTTCATTTAATGAAACAATTCTTTTTTATAAAGAATAAAATGCTCTATATTTTTACCATTTTAAAATTCATTTTAATGCAGGAAAAGGCCTCACTGTGACAGCCTTCAAACTAATAAATTAGCCTTCATGCAACATTCCTGATTATTTGAGTGGAAACATCTAGCTCAGTGATGGTGAACCTTTTCGGCACCGAGTGCTGAAAAGGGAGCACTTCGTCAAGGCTGCGACTAGGAAGAGGAGCTGCTCATGGGACATGCGCACACTGGATAAGGCACTTCTGGTTTCCGATGCGCCAGCAAGTCTTCCAGTTACTGCCGCACATGCACATGCACCAATCAGCTGGCGGCCCACATGCTCACACACATGTGTGTCCTGCTAGATGCTTCCAGCTCCAGAAGAGGAATCCGCAGTTCTGCATTGGGAAAGGAAGTGTTTATTTCGGACTTTTGAGATGGGAGGGGCCAGAATGAGGGGTAGCATCAATGAGAATTCTCCCTGCTTGAGCGTCATCGGTCTCCAGGCAGAGCCCTTTGGGACTTCACCTGAAGGAGGAGAGACAGTTCTGCGAAGAGAGCGAACCAGAGAAAGTGGGAGGGGGGATCTTGGCTTTAATAACCAACTTGGGCTTCTTCTTTGTGCGGAACTCTCTGCTCCAGTGGGTGAAGTCAAGGGAGACTCTGACCAATGACACTGCAGAAGAGAGAATTTCCATTGGTCCTCCTTCTTTCTGGACACTCACAATTCTGATGTTTGAGGAAGCCCCATTCCCAGCTCACAGACCAGCTTTTCCAGTTTCCGGCACTGTCGCATGCACAAAGGCCAGCTGATCATCGCTTGCACATACGCGCCAGAAACCCGCTGCGATGCTGCACGTGCCAGGCCACTTTGGGCACGCATGCCGTAGGTTCACCATCATGGATCTAGCTTATAGCCCACTATTTAATCTTTTGACATGGTGTAATTAAGATAAAATTAAAATTAAAACTATTAATATATTTCCTTCCATTTTATTCCAAGTCCTATCTAAAAGCAAAAAAATCTCCCCAATAACAAGCATTCTAATTCAGTAAGGCAACTTTGTTTTCCAAGGATAATAGCATTTGAATGTGCAAGAGAAATGCAAAATCTATTCTATCTTATGAATGAAAGCTTGGTAACACATAATATCTGAAGGTTTATACTGTTGCATGACCATTATAAAGGTTTGATTTGATTTGATAGCTGTCCTTTAAATATTGAAAAATCAAACACAGAATGGAAACAATATGAAGAAGCTTTGAATAGTTAATAAACATTCAGAATTGTTCTATATTTTTTCATTCCTTTAATCCTTTGCTATTATTATTTCTTCAATGTTATTATTCTACACAAAGTACAGAAAGGCAAAACAGCAAGCTTTAAAACTGGGTATACTGTTAAATCATAAATGGCAGTAATCTATTATTCCTACCTGCATTTCTTGGCAGAAAGAGGCAGTTGGTCCAAAAAGAATCTGACATTGTTCATCTGCACTGTATGTTATCCCAGGGAGTTTTGAAGGAATAATCACAGAATTGAGGCTCTGGGGATTTGTATGCAGCAAGCAGTTACTGGCCTTTGACCTGGCAATGCATAAGAGATTGGTGAATAATAACATATATGCTTTATGTAGAATTAAGATGAAAGCTTTAAAACTCAATCTTGCTTTAATTTAACAAAGAATGTTTTTATATTAGTGAAAAAGAGGATAATATGACATATGTCCATGAATGTGAGGCAGCTTTCAGTAGAAAAACCACTTTAAACAGTAGTACTTGGAGGAGGTCCATGTGTCTCCATTCAACACCCCCCCCCCCCAAGAATTAGGTGAAAAACAAAATTAGTTGAAATATTGGGCAGGGAACTCATTATTCAAGAGCATTACATGTGAAAGTGATGAGGAAAGAACACAAGTCCAAATATGTTTGGGAAATAAAGTCATGTAATGTGACTTTGAATATCTTTGAATACCGCTGAACCTCAATCTAAGGTCAATACAAAAAATCTTGCTCCATAATTTCCCATTTTAAATTAAACACCTATTAAACACAAAGAAGAACTGGATAAACTAAAGATAAAATATATAGGATTCGTCTGGGTACAAGCCTGAATTCAGTTTCTAATTTTATTGTATAGAATCCCTATACTACTTAACTCTATTGTGGAAATATTATGGATAATTCTAACCAGGGAATTCAAAATCCTGTCACAAAATACACATGTAATATTGCATGAAATGGACTTCTAACACTTTTTCTAATACTGCAAAAATAAAAGGGCATTGCAATATTTTAAAAAATTAAAAATACAAGTGATTCTTACTTAGGTAAGAATGGCAGGCAGCAGAGTCTGCCAACGAGATCTCATCTGGCCCAACTGGGAAGGAGGCTGCAGAGATGACAATTTACTCAGGACAGGAGAAGAGTGAAGTTATTGCCTAACAACGGCATCATCTTCACCTAACAACCAAGTGTAACTGGGATACTGGAATTGCTATTGCTAAGTGACATGATCACATGCTATTTCGCCTAACAACTACTTTGCTTAATAACAGAAGTTCCAGTCCCAATTAAGATCATTAAGTAAGGATTAACTGGAACTAGTTATTTTTTGGTACTGCCAATTCAAGATTTAGTTGCTTTCTGATTGTCTGTTTGTTGTATTGGTTTAGTCAAGCATTCAGTAAATACCTCAGTCAGTCTGTTTCTCTGCATCTTCCAAAGCTGAGGAAAATGACTTCCATTTAGGTTTTCTAACCAATCAGTTTGGTTTTCGAACTACTGAGAGTGACTTCCATTTTGATTTTCTAATTACAAGGAAACACCCAGTTTTCTAACCTGGATTCGGTCTATTCTATATAAATAAGGGGTTGGGAAGGCAACTTCCTTCGTAATTTGCTTTTCTCCTGATATATGCCTCTCTAAAAGGAAAGAAAAAAGGAAGAACTAAAGTGCTCATTATTACTAGCAGGTATGCATGTAGAATCACTGTATATCCTTCCAGTCATGGTCTTTCATGACTTTCTCTTCTCCTCTCTTTTATCACCTTGCTAAGGAATTCTGATATTCTTTTTTGTCTCAAAAGGTATGTATCAAAAGTTTGAGAAATTCAAAAGATTAGTGAGTGGAGGCAAACTAGTGACTAGACTTCTATCATAATCTGGGACATTCACCTTACTTAGATGAATAATGAATAGTGACAGTTTATATATATATAAACACACATACACACACACATATACATACATACATACATACATACATACATACATACATACATACATACATACATACATACATATATATATATATATATATATATATATATATATATATATATATATATATATATATATATATATATATTTGTTTATGTAAGTTTTCACGGGTATGTATGTGTGTATAGTTAATATTTCGGGTTTCTTCCCGTGTAATTGTGGATATATCCCTAAAAGGGTAGAAGCGACGTTTCGACAGAATCCCATCTGCCATCATCAGGCTTATGTCAGCAGTCTTTTGCAGTAACTGCTGTTGCTATTTGAAATCTGGTGCTGGTATTCTGGGATGGCTCCACCTTTTCATTCTGATTGGTTGGGAGTCCCAGTATGTGTTTATTGGCTTGGCTTCGGGTGTATGGTCGGTTTTTCTCCACTAGGTGGCAGGGCTTCATCTTTGTGGCTGGTTTGAATATGATTTGGTTGGGATTTGTTTTTTGATTAATGTTTGGTCTATGTTTTATATTTGGTGTTAAGATTCGTCTATATATGAGAGCAGGTTTCCAAATAGTAGGCAGATGTGAAGTGTCATCCCATTTATTCATGCAATATGGTCTTTTTTCTATTTCAATTGCTTCTCTGATTATCCTGCCATTGAGATGTTCTATTTTTGCAACTGTTTTTGTGTTATTAAAATTAATATTGTGTCCTGTTGTATTTATGTGTTGAACTAATGATGATGTGTGTTCTTGTTTTTGTATTGAGTTTTTGTGTTCCTCGATGCGCACACTCATTCTTCTGTTGGTCTGTCCAATGTATGTTGATGGGCAGGAAGCACACGGGATTTCGTATATGCCTTGATCTTCTAATTCTATTTTGTCTTTAGGGTTTCTCAGAATGGACGATATCTTTCTATCTGTGCAAAATATGGTTTTGATGTTGTGTTTATGTAGTACTTTGCTAATTTTATCTGTTGTTCCCCTAATATAGGGCAAAATGGCTTTCCCATTGTTTTGTTCCTCTTGTTGTTGTTGTTTTTTTATTCTGTCTTGGTGTTGTATGTTTGATCATATTGATGACTTTATTTCTACAGAACCCATTTGATGTCAGTACATTAGTTAGTGTATATAATTCTGTTTGTAAATGTGCTTCATCAGCCAGACGTTTAGTTCTTGTGGTTAATGTTTTGGCAACAGAGTTTATTTGTGCTGGATGGTGGTGTGATTTGGCGTTGAGATAGCGGTTCGTATGTGTCTTCTTTTGATAGATGGTATGTCCTAAGGTGCCATCAGATTTTTTATAAATTAATACATCGAGGAAAGGTAACTGGTTTTCTGATTCTATCTCCATGGTGAACTTTATTTTGGGATGGAGGCTGTTCAAATATACTAAGAAGTTTTCCAATTTATCTCTTCCATGTGGCCAGATCACAAAAGTGTCATCAACGTATCTGAGCCATAATTTTGGTTTGTTAACAGTTTTTTCTAAGGCATTGGATTCGAATTCTTCCATGAAAAGATTAGCGATGACTGGTGATAATGGTGATCCCATTGGTGCACCTTCTACTTGTTTATATCTGTCCTCTGTGTATGAAATATGTGTTGGATAAACAATGTTCTGTTAAGTCTGTGATATGTTTTGGTAGTTGATATTTGTTTTTAATTGATGACAGGGCTTCTTTGACAGGTATTTGTGTGAATAGTGATACAACATCAAAGCTTGCAAGAAGGTCATTTTCTTTTATGTGTTGCTTTTTTATTATTTGTATGAAATGGTATGAGTTCTGTACATATGAAGCAGCAGATTCTGCGTAAGGTTGCAGATGTTTTGCTAAATATCTGGCTAGATTTTGTAAAGGTGAGCCTATGGAACTTACTATGGGTCTGAGAGGTATTCTACCCTTTTAGGGATATATCCACAATTACACGGGAAGAAACCCGAAATATTAACTACACACACACACACACACACACACACACACACACATATATATAAAATTTATATTTCGCTGATAAAGAAATAAATATAAATTTGGTATAAAATGGTTTGTCATGAATGCGACTGCTTGAAGGTTCCTGGATTGGAGCTGAAAGGCAAAAGGGATGCAGTATGCTCCCTCCCACATGCTGGGGTAGACCAGGTGTCTCAATAGAAAAACACACATATATATATAAGACATTTCCTGATAATAAGCCCAATCAGGCTTTTGAGTGCATGGTAATAAGGCTAAGTGCTTATTTCAGGGTTCAAAAAAATATAAGACAGGGTAGAAACACAGAGAAACACGGTATATACATACATACGTATGTATGTATGTATGTATGTATGTATGTATGTATGTATGTATGTATTCAACTGTCATCATATACATGATATGGGATTTTAATTTTTAAGTTAATACTAACATTTATTGAGTACTCCCAACAATGCTGAAATCTAAAGAAATACCTTGTTAAAAACTGCTTCTGCCTCAGGTAAGTATTGAGTAATAATATTTCTAAAGAATAGCAAGCAATTTTCAGAAATAGTTCTTTTCAATCTGATAGTATTGTAGTAAGGTATTGAAAGCTTGGCATACCTGAAATTTATAATCACCAGGAAAAAAAATAATTGAACAAAATAAAAGCCTGATTGTAACTATATCCACTTCTTGAATGAATTACCTGAGAAATTTTTCTAGGTCGTCTCTGCTACAGTGGGACCATGAAACGTCCCCAAGGTTTTGCCCTTTGATCCATTCTCCAGACATGATGTGGAGACCATCTGCACAAGATGGGTGGTCATTGTCATGATTTATTCCCATGCTGAAACAAGTTTGGAAAACAGTGTATTTTAAGGGAAGAACAGTATAAAAGCAGCTTCTCAAATGTTACACAACAGAATGTAAATTTCCAACATAAAACAGAACCTTAACATGCTTGCAATATTTAAAGAACAAAGAGAATTTAATTAATTATTTAAAGTTTAAATTGATGATAGACATTTAGACAGTCATATACACATAATGACACACATGTCTATCATTTCTTCTTAATTTCAGTTAAATTAATACAGTATTATTCCTTGGATTTAAAACTGAGACTTAGCCATTCTTATTTATAATCCTTGATTTGTGGCTTAGTGCATTGAATGAATCCTGCCAACCTGGCTTATTCAACACATCATGATAAACAAGACTATGATTACTTGAATGTATTCATTTGGTTCAGATTTATGTTTGTCTAGTTAGGTATGTCTACGCTTTGCTGAGCAATCTAATACATATATTGGTTATGGTCTGACTTATTTCAGAAAAGTATCTGAGTACATCATAATTCAAATAACCAGCCTTAGGCTTGCAGTTGATAATTGTTGTTTCCCATTGCAACAAGTTTTGTTTCCACCAGAAAAAAAGTGGGTTATAGGTAGTCCTCAACTTATGATCACAATTGAGCCCAAAATTTCTGTTGCTAAGCGAGACAGATGTTAAGTGAGCTTTGGCCCATTTTATGACCTTTCTTGTCATAGTTGTTAAGTGAATCACTGCAGTTATTAAGTTAATAATACACTTGTTAAGTGAATCTGGCTTCCTCATTGACTTTGCAACTGTCATAAATATGAGTCAGTTGCCAAGCATCTGAATTTTGATCACGAGACCATGAGGATGCCGCAACAGTCATAAGTGTGAAAAATGGTCATAAGTCACTTTTTTCAGTGCCATTGTAAACTTTGAATGGTCACAAAACAAACTATTATAAGTCAAGAACTACCTGTATTGTATTGCAATTTCCTTTGCAGTAATGAAAAAAATAATCATAACACAACCAAGGAAAACAGAGAGATAAAAGTCTTCTATCATCAATCTGGTACAGAAATATAACCCTCAGTATAGTGGTTGGAAAGTAGGAATAGATGAAATAGATGCAGATTCAAATCTCCATTCAATGATGAAATTCAACAGATGATATTCAGCTAATTATAAGTCCAACATATTTCAAGGGTTGTCATATATGAATAAAATTATGCTTTAATATAAATTTATTTATTTTACAAGATTTATGCTACTCTAATTATTGGCCAACTATGGGCAGTTAACTATCCTAATATAATCAAACAAATTTAAAACAAGGAAAATAAATAACCTTCCAAATAATAACAAATAAATGCAATAAATAACAAATGAATAATAAAATCTGCTGGTGGCTCAGCAGACTGATAGCATTGTGATTAACACCAGCTGTCTGCAATTACTGTAAGTTCGAATCTCACCAGGCTCAAGGTTGACTCAGCCTTCCATCCTTTCTAAGGTAGGTAAATTGAGGACTCAGTTTGTGGGGGAAATAAGCTGACTTTGTATAAATATACAAAAGTATGAAGGCTATTGCTTATTGCTTAACGCATTGTAAGCCGCCCTGAGTCTCTGGAGAAGGGCGGCATATAAATCAAATTTAAAAAAATAAAATATCCTTAGCTGCCCATTCTAAGCTGCCCAATATAAGATGCTTATGTTCCTATCTCTATTATCTTGTAGTGAAGATGTAGGTTGTCTTGTGGTGAAGGAATTTGTGCATTTAAGTTATGGTATTGGACAGCAGAAAATGTATATTTTTTGAAGGTCACCATGATGGGCAGCTCATAGGTGAAGGATCAAGCTAAATAAGCTCCAGTGAAAGGAAATGACAGCTACTCAAATATTTTACCAAGTAAACCAAACAGACATTCACAAGCAGGTATTCACAATATGACATAGAAGATGAGTCCTGAATATTGGAAGGTAAATGAGCAGGGGGAAATTATGATAGCATTGAAGCGTATGATGTAGCTGTATTAAGGTTCAGAGGATGTCTACCTGTCAGTGTGTCCAGCAATAAAAAGAAAGTTCAGTGTTGAAATAATATTATAGTACTGGTGTGATCATAACCATGAACCAAGACAAATTTAATATTGTCAAGCAGAAGAGTCAAGGCTAAACATTGACATTCTGGAAATCAGGAAATTGACATGAACTGAAATTAATCACTTCACATCAGAGAAGAATCAGATCTTCTACTGGAGACTAAGAAAAAAATCACCAAAGAACTGGAGCAGCCACTAAGAAAGATGCAACCACATGAGAATGATTCAATTTGAGTCCAAGGCCAGCCAATTAATATTAACATAACCCAAACCCCTTGCCAACTACTGAGGTATTTGAAGCAGTTCTACAGCGACTTGAAGTACCTTGCCGACACAATATTTATTTTGAAAAAAGATGTTACACTAATTATATTACACCAAGTCTTGTTGCTGAATGTGACTCAGATCACAAGCTCCTTCTTCTAAATTAAAATATGACTAATAACCAAATCATCAGTCCAGGAAGATATTACTTCAGTCCATAACTTATAGCAACAATTAGGACTGAAATGAAAACCAAGAAAGAACTCAATATGATTAGTGAGATTTATTAGGAAAAAAGAGGTGACAATTAAAAAAAAACAACCTACCACCATTGGTTTCAAATGTGAATCTTTTATATAGTCAATTCAAAGAAGCTTCTAGCTTTTTTTCCTATTGCACTTTCAGGACAGGCGTGAAGAAGCTTCACACTTCTGGGAATGTCTCGTTGTGAACTGCAGAGAAGCTTTCTTCAGTCAACTCTTTGTACTGAGGGGAGGGCTCATACACTGAAAACAGTTTGCCCATGTGGACTCCTTTCGGACACAAATTTTGAATTTGTATCTCTCCTATCTTTGACCACCTTTAAATACTTTTCAGTCTGCCAGGACGAAACGAGCCAAGACATAACAACTAATGGTCAGAAATAAGTTATATTCAAAGTGCTGGGAGAGACTTGGAAAATGACATCTTTCCCTAGTAGCACAGGAATCTTGCGATCATTTACAGAATAGGTTGTGGGCTGAGCTGGGATTCTCACTCCTCTCTCTCTTCTTACTAATATGTAGACTAGAGACTCTCCTATCTTTGAGAAACACTCTCACTTACTTCCTTAATTAGCAGCTGCTTGTTTCAGAGATACTCCCATTACAGCACATTCTCTTTCTCTGGCTTTTGGAGATCTGTAGGGGAAAAACCACAAAAATCCAAAATGGACTCCAATACTTTATCCATTCATCAACAAGCAACCAAGTGGTACAGGAAGCCAGGCAAAAATCCTTAAGAAATTATTTTGCACAGGAATTATTCTTGTATTTCTAAATACAAAAGTATTGGCCCAATTGTTACAAGCTATAATCAGAAGCCTGAAGGTCCCAGAAGGAGAAAAGGCAATGAGAGGAATGGAAACCAAATTCAGCAGCTTCTTAGTATATGGTTTCTCTAAAGTTTTTGAGAATCTTTCAATAAAATGTTTATATCTTGAAATCCAGAGCTGTGACCATAGTGAAATGGACAGGTTATCAATTTAAAAAAAAGGTAAAATAAATATCTTTTCCAGGCCTTCTTAGTTCTGTCTGCTTCACTCTTTAATGGTCAAGGATTCCTAGATATACTGTCTTTTACCTTGACCTTAGAGAATGACTAGTCAGTCTTATTAAGCTCATCTGGAATTTTCTAATGCCCTCCTCTTCAGCTTGGTACCTATTGATAAAAATGTCCAATGCCACCTTCTTAGGTTTATCAAGCCAGTTCATCCCCTCTAAACCACCCGGTGTGTCAGATATGCATTTATTTTTTACTCTGGGTTCCAAATTTGAACAATTGCATTTTAGCTAAATAATGACATACATTATGTAAAAAGGGCCTATAAACTTTTAAGTCTTAAATAAAATCTGAGTACAACTCATATTTGTTTTGCAAGTCAAAACAATAATACAGATTGCTCAAAAGCTCTCCTAAATTATATGGGTCAACCGTATAACTACCCTGTACATACTACCCTGGACATTGTTTACACAATAACTATTTTCTTCCTTATGAATGTGAGAATCCATTTTTATGCTCAGCAACACTTTGTATTTCTATGGATTCTAAGTATTATTAATAGATTCATTTAATATGTAAGTACGCGAAGAACTTTGGATTGCAGTATTGTCTGCTCCACCATTAGCAATAGAGGGACCCAAGTATCTACAATACTTGGTCTTGATACAACTGAACTGGAGAAGTTCCTCCCCATCCAAACCTGCACAGCCTCCAGGTACTGGCACTGAGCTTTGACAGCATCACTAGGCTGATTTGGGTGAAGAAATACAATTGGGTATCATCAGTATACTAATGACACCAAACCTCAATGTGGCAAATGATCTCACCTAGCTGTTTCATGTAGACGTTGAAAAGGAAAGTAGAAGCCTGTGGCATCTCATGCAAGACAGGTCTAGGAAGTGCTCACTCCCTCACAACCAATGATGGCTAAAACCAGTCATTAGCCAGGAATAAGAAACAGAAACACCATAATATGTTGCTCACAATTAGTTCAGAAGGATATTGTGGTCGACAGTATCAAAAGTCACTGAGAAATCAAGGTGCACAAGGATGGACAAACCACTGTCCTGGTTCTGACACAAGTCAACAAGAAACACAATCAAAGCTATTTTAGCACTAAATCTCAGACTGAAATCCAACTTCCACACAGAGAAGGTTGGGGACTGATTGGTAGTTGTCATTGGGTCAAAGGATGGCATCTTGAGAAAGGAGTGCATCACCACCTTTTTCAATAAAATTTATTGAAAAATTTATATGACTAGGATAGGCTACAACAGAATAGAATTATAGAACAGAATATAGAGCAATAAATGGCTGAAAACATGCACCTAGGTACAGTATACTCTATTTAATTTGTACGCAGAATGCATTAAAAGAAATGCTGTACTATAGTCTGACTATAACAAAACTACACACAAAAAAGACATCACAGGGGGAATGGTTTTCTCAACTGCAACATGGCTGTGAAAATTGGACCATCAGACAGACTGAACAAAAGAAAACGGGCACCTTTGAATAGTGGTGCTGGAGAAGATTAATGAGACTATTTAGCACTGCAAAAGGAGCCAATATTTCAATACTAGATGAAGTAATATGAAATACGAAGATAAATGAAATCAGACTGCTTGCTGGAAATGCTAATCAGAAGAGTAAAGCTTAGATATTTTGGGACAAAATATGAAGTCAACAGTTACTGGAGAAAATCTTGACTCAGGGAAAAATTAAAGATAAAAAAGAAGCTAAGAGAAAAAAGAAGTCTAATTGATGAGACATGTATATGCTCATAAAAATTAAAAGCAGCAATTACTGGAAGACAGTGGAATAATGTCCATTGGGTCATGATTATTCAGTCCATTGAATAATCAGATATGACTACATGAATTGAAACACAACAATAATTCCTTATACCAAAGTTCCTTGTGCTTCACCTATGGATATAGACAACTTCATTTTAACAGTTTTATTTTATTTGCGAAAATGGGAGACAATAAGTTGTTTTTTTCTATGTTCTATAAGCCCTTAAGAAAAACCTGAGAACAAGCTGAAAATTTCTGTAGTTGATCTATCCAAATCACCAGCTAACGTTCAGGATTTAAATTTCATATTTATAATTGCTTTTTGAAAAATCAAATGTTATAAAATGTATTTTCATCCAAATAAATTATCCATTGCAAGTTCTTCTTATAAATCCTACCTGAAAATGATTTTTGCTGTATTTTTTGTATGATTGCATAAACAATGGCAGGCTTTAAAAATCCCTCTGATATTGTACTCAATTTATGAATCAATACTTTACAAAGTCTGTTTTTAATTTAAGTTTTGGGCTTTTCTTTTCAAACAAATCTTATTATTAAATTCTAAAATAGAATTCTAAGAAGTAAATTTTGTTTGTTCTGGTTTGGTTCTGCAACTCAACAAGACAGACACAGACTTCAGAGGATAATTAGAACTGCAGAAAAAACAATTACTACCAACCTGCCTTCCATTGAGGACCTGTATACTGCACGAGTCAAAAAGAGGGCTGTGAAAATATTTACAGACCCCTCGCATCCTGGACATAAACTGTTTCAACTCCTACCCTCAAAATGATGCTATAGAGCACTATAGAACAACTAGATACAAGAACAGTTTTTTCCCGAATGCCATCATTCTGCTAAACAAATAATTCCCTCAACACTGTCAAACTAGTTACTAAGTCTGCATTACTATAAATCTTCTCATCGTTCCTATCACCCATCTCCTCCCACTTATGACTGTATGACTGTAACCTTGTTGCTAGTATCCTTAAGATTTATATTGTCTGTTTCCCTATGTCTATCATTAAGTGTTATGATTCTTGACGAATGTATCTTTTCTTTTATGTACTCCGAGAGTGTATGCACCAAGACAAATTCCTTGTGTGTCCAATCACACTTGGCCAATAAAGAATTCTATTCTATTCTATTCTATTCTATTCTATTCTATTCTATTCTATTCTATTCTATTCTATTCTATTCTATTCTATTCTATTCAAAATAAGATACTGTCAATATCCTCCAGTATAACTCCATATTTATACAGAGAAGCTAACAAAACAATACTGTAATAAATACCAGAGTATAAAAGGAGAGAACTAGACAAGATTCCTGTTCCTTTGTTCATCCCACAGCATAAATATTAAGGCCATATGATGAGAAAAGATAGTCAAATCTCCCATTTTTGAGGCTTCACCGGTATATTTTTCTAATCACATTTTGATTTCCATTGTCTCAATCAAGTTCTGAAACAGGAAGTAAGCCCTGCTAATCGGAAAATAAATTGGAGGGAACTTGTCCCAAGTATGACGGCTCTTTCATTCAGAAACTTGCTGATTGTATAAGTGGTTGAACTAATTTGGGTTTTCAGCAGGATGCTTCCTTCCTGTGGACAGCAGGACCACAGTATGAGGATTCTCTTGGACTCAGGATTCTGTTGTAAAAGTAAGTGGAGGCTATGGCCTTGGAAAAAATTTCCTTAATCGTAGTAGTCTTCTGATGTGACTGTTCCTCTGTTCTTTTTCATGTGAAATTTCATGTCCAGCAAACATTCTATCTGGTTTCCAGAAATCCAAAAATTAACCCCCCCCTTTTTTTTTTTTAAAGAATCATTTCCCTTGTTTTCTAAGTCTCTGTCAGGGGCAAAGAATCATGATTGTACATTAAGTTCCAATTAAGATTTATTGCTCAAGTCTATACACTAGAATCTAGTCATTTAACAGTCAACACTAAATTGGTGCTCCAGAACAGTCAAAGGAATTCAAGGGTGGGCTGGACTTGGAGCATTTGTGGACAGGTAACAATTCTATGCTGAATCCTCCCTTGACTCCATGCCCAGGCTCTGGCTCTTCTTCTCCTAGAGTCTCCGTTTCTATCATTTAATTATTTGCAATATTACCAAACCAGCTATCATGTGAAATATTTTTTCTTTGCATTTATATATGGAATATATAAAACAAGCATTCTATTTAAAAATGCAGCAGCATATGAAAAGCAAAAATATCAAATCCTCTATGTCAAATTGGGTCTTTTTTTTTTCTTAAAGCCACTGTATGTAACTGCAAATTTAGATATTTCTTATTTCATTTACTTACTTGTGACCCATTTCATGAGCAATAGTAAATGCAAGATTCAGACCGTTGTCCTCTGCAATTATACATTTTCGTTTTTCACTACACATGCCATTCAAATATGCTATTCCTAAAAGATACAAGAATCATAATTATTTACTATATTTGATATTATCTAAGTAAATTCATTTCCTGTTATTACTAAGGTTTGCATATGCTTACCAAAAATACCTCACCTCAATAATACGGTATTATACCGATAAGTCTCTTTAATTTCTGTCAAAAATATAATAATTAAAGAACAGATACAATATATCTGCTTTTTTAGGATGCATCTCTAAAAATATATATAATAATTTCAAGTGCAATGTTTAATTAAGAGGTTCATTATGCAAGATTACAAGGAGTAACCCAAATCTGACAGAATCAGTACATTGCTGGAATATCTTCTTTGCTGCTACTGGCTTTTTTTCTTCTACATATGTACAAGAAATTTAGATACCATTTAAATCATTTATTGCATGTTTTGGTTAATGATTATGTACTTTCTAAAAGGTTTTGCTTCCCCTGTCTCATTTTTTTAAAATTCAGTGGACATTTTCTAGTAATATCATAGGCATAGGGTAAACAAATGCAGACCCTCTGAAGAAATCAAGAAAAAAGAAAAAAGTACAAAAGGGTAGAAATAATAGTCTACTAGTCTACACTTAGTCTACTATTTAGTGTAACAGCAGTCTAACAAACACTGTCTTAACACCTCTTACACATATTCCATGCCAGATTTTTCCATATACAAAATAACATAATTACATGCTGCAATGTAAATTCAAACTGTAATATGACATTCTGGATGAAACAATAAGGATTTCATGTCAATGTTAATTTGAAATTAATATACCATCTTAGCAGAAAATGGATTTTTCTCAACCATAGCAGAAGTTTATCCAGAACACATTAATCTTTTAAAAAGGAATAGATTAGCTTAATAAACTATCAAACAGGACTTGAAATCAGGGGTGAAATCCAGCAGGTTCTGACAGGTTCTGGAGAACTGGTAGCAGAAATTTTGAGCAGTTTGGAGAACCAGTAGTGGAAATTTTGAGTAGTTTGGAGAACCAGCTAATACCACTTCTGGCTGGCCCCAGAGTGGGGTGAAGATTGAGATTTTGCAATATTCTTCCCCCAGGAGTGGAGAGGGAATGGAGATTTTGCAGTATCCTTCCCCTGCCACACCCACCAAGCCACACCACACCCACCAAGACACGCCCACAGAACCGGTAGTAAAAAAAAATGGATTTCACCACTGCTTGAAATGCATGTTATTAATCAACACTTTAGTTATAGACTACATGGTTTCATAGGTTCCCAAGATGTAGTTTGGGAAAACCTTTTCAAACTGGCCATAATTTTTACATTATGATTAGCAAGAATTCACTGATAAAACCATACTTTCTATTACAAATACATTCTCTGATTTAATGTTGGCATTAACACAAACTGTAAAATTAAGACAACTGGTTAACTGAGTTTCTTATACATTTATTTAGTTACAAGACAGTAGCAATGCAACAGAATGTAGAAATATTGTAAAAGGTAACTAGAAATTAATCTAAGAGCTGAGAGCAAAACTGTCAAACAGCCTGACGCATTCGTGCAACACTGCATTAACCTCAACCTTGAAGAAGTAACATAAACATATATAGATGGACTGGCAATGGGAAAAGAATTAAAATGACACAGTAGTGATAAATAAAATAGGGAGTAAATATAGAGAGGAAATTATAGGAGACTATGAGACACATATATATCCCCTTTGCCTTTACAAAGGAAGAAATGAATCAATCAATTAGCCCAATTTCTGAAAGAAAACAATGAACTGTTTCTGCTATTAACAGAACATTTCAGGTAATCCTCACTTGCCAACCATTCATTCAGTGTCTATTTGAAGCTACAAAGGCACTGAATGAATGCTAGTTACGGTTGGTCCTCAAAGTTACGGTCATTGCAGCACCCTGTGATCACATGATCAAAATTTGGGTGCTTGGCAGCCAGCAGAGGAGACAGGGCAGGAGAAACATGAAGTCCTTGACTATTGACTGTGGTTTCCTCGCCTAAGGCTTGCAACTGGGACTAGAGGAACTGTTTTGCTAGGTGGTACAGTCACATGACAATTTATCTAATGAACCAGGGGTGAAATCCAGCAGGTTCTAACAGGTTCTGGAGAACCAGTAACAGAAATTTTGAGCAGTTCAGAGAACCGGTAGCAGAAATTTTGAGTAGTTCGGAGAACCAGCAAATACCACCTCTGGCTGGCCCCAGAGTGGGGTGGGAATGGAGATTTTGCAATATCCTTCCCCCAGGAGGGGTGGGACTGGAGATTTTGCAATATCCTTCCCCTGCTACACCCACCAAGCCACGCCCACAGAACCAGTAGGGAAAAATTTTGGATTTCACCCCTGTAATGAACGCTTTCTTAGCAATGGAATTCCAGTCCCAATTAGAGTTGTTAAGTGAGGACTAACTGTAACAAAAGAGATATTAAAGGTTTGGATTGGCTATCTTTTATCTCTTTGGATAACAGTGGATAAGTAGGAAACATATCACATATCATTTCAGGTAAGCAATACAGTGGCCGAACAGATAGGAATATTATCTCTCCATGTGGTCCAAATGTTTTAGGGTATCTATCAGCACTTACTGAAGTCTCTCCTAGAAATCTTCTCTTGTCTCAACCAGGATTAAATGATACATTGACAAAAAGAACATTTGATACATTGACATTTGGTTTACATTTGTGCTTCAAATTTTGCTACTCAACAGATGTCATGTCTTTTAATGCTGACATTCCATTGAATGTAGATATATACAGAAATTTAGTGAGCATGGTTTTTAGTGAAAAATCATATAAATTGTATAAGAAAAGCCACAAGCTATAAATAATAAAAAGGAATTTTATTTTAGGTTTTCCTATCTTGCTAAAGGATTTATTTCAAATATATAAAAAGCTGGCTTTTTATGTATTGAAATTCAAGGCAGCTTGCCCATTGATTATCAAGTTATACATGAAATCTGCTACAAAAGAAGAAGAAAGAGGAGGAGGGAGGGCAGGAGGATAAATGAAAAAGAGAAGGAACTATAAAAGCAATCTTTAAAGTACACATATCTCCAATTACTATCTGGCAGGTTTAGCTCAGCAAAGCAGGTCAATTCTAGGAGCACCCCACCTTCACCTAGAATAAATTGAGTATTTTTCATTCAGAAGGAAATGTAACACTGTTTGGAACAGGCAAATATGCATTTCTCTGGACAAACATATTTCTATTGTTACTTGACCCATATCTAGAAAATCCTCTTCCCTTCTCCCCTCTTTGTGTGTGTGCTTGTGCAACATCCAGTATACATTGGCTTCAAATCCTTGGTTCAAAGTAGAATGAATCACTGGATATCAACAGACTTCAGATGGTGATGCATTCCAGGGCAGGCATGCCACAGTAGCTTTATAATAAGCTTAAATCATTGGCAGAGAGGGGCCAAAACTAAATCCTACTTTACAAAATAATTATTGTGTCAAAAGATCAATAATCCCTACCACTTCTTCCATATAAATTAAAGTGATGTGTACAAAACCTAAAAGTAGAACTTTAAAGAAAGTAAAATGCTTTCAATAATCTCCAGTGAATTATGGATTAAAAAGACAGGCAGTAACTTGCTAAGGTATTTCTCTTGTTTGTAATATCTACAAATATCAAAAACTGCCTGATAAAGGGTTTTTTTCAGACAGCTTCTCCCTCAAAATAAGTATTCTTCATTTTAATGATTGAGTATCCTATCTGTTATATCTCTAGTCTCAGTGCAGCTACTAAGAAGGTTATTTCTCATGTTGGGTGTTAAACATGCCTAAAATGGTGGTAACACCAAAAAAATGTTTCTAAAGGAAACCCGAAGATTCTAAAAAGAATGCCATCTTTCAAACAGTCTTGTCTCAGATCTTATTTCTTTCTTTTTTTTATTTCCAATTTATATACCGCCCTTCTCCCTGAAGACTCAGGGCGGTGTACAGCCAGAATTAAGAACATGAAATACAAATATTAAAAAACAATTAAAATATATATAAATTTGGCCCCAAAATTAAAAATCACAAACCAATTAAAACATTTAAAAATTTCTTCTTAAGCCAGCCCGGCTTGCTGGAAAAAGTGGATTTTAAGGGCACGGCGGAAGGCACTGAGGTCTTGGATTCTCCTTATCTCTGGGGGCAACTGATTCCAGAGGGTAGGTGCCCCCACGGAGAAGGCCCTCCCCCTGGGGGTCACCAGCCTACATTGTTTGGCTGATGGCACCGTGAGGAGACCCTCTCTGTGGGAGTGCACAGGTCAATGGGAGGTCGTCTGTTAGATCTGTTAGGACTTTATACACAGTAAATGCAACTGGATCCGGTTCACCAGCTGGTAATCTTCATAAACTGATCAGATTTGGCAACCCTTGAATTACTCTTGAAAAGTTTCCAGAAGTTGCAGTAGGTACAAATATTGTAGGTAGGCTGCTAATTGGCACAAGATTCAGGAATTGTGTGATTTGTACTTAATTAAAGCATTAGTAATTGTTTCCTGAGTACAATTTAAAGCATTTATAATAAACGTTAAAGCCCCAAACGGCCTTAAGGCTTGACTTCTTAAACAATTACATTTCCCACCATGAAACAGACTAGGAAGTGAGGCTTTTTTGAAGATGTGGCTGCTATCAAAGGGTCATCATTTTCATTAGCAGTAAAATACAACTTGCTTTGGATCTCTACTTTCATAGATTTTAGAAAACTATAAAAACACATCTATTTTGCCAAATGTTTAGCAATTAATTAGCATTTGTATTAATTTCAGTACTTCTTAGATTCAGTTTTTTGTTTTCCAAAGTTTATTAGATGCCTTGAATATTTGATAGGGTAGAAAGGTAAGTCACAAGTGAAATAAGTAGAAAATAAATAAAACAACCAGAATTTGGACTGTGTGAAAATGTTACAAGCTATCAAATGTTCCCTGTTGAAGCTGTGAGGTGGTACAGATTTTGTTTTCAAAGGGTACTTCAGAGTATATAGGACTATACTACCTGTTTATGTCAAGCTAAAGCAGCCACGTCTTTTTCTGGCAACTGCATGAAATATAATTGCTTTAAAGTGTTACATATACTGTAGAATAGATGTTACACTTGCTTTCCCATGCATTCCAAAACTTATTTTGGAGACTGTATCAGAATTGCTGCACAACCCTACTTGCTATATACTGCTTGAAGTTACCAGTCTCGTTTTGGTATTTTGGACCAGCTAAAGTTTTTCAAAGGCAATACGTGAAGAGCTAATAGGATGTGCAACACTCTCCAGGAAGAGTGCTCTCTGGTGTCTGGCAGCTATTTGCCTTTTAACGGGGGGGGCACACTCAGGGTTCTCCTCCTCCTGGGTAGACAAAGTAGGAGAGCAGAAGGGGGAGCTTAGCAAAGTGACCTATTTCTCCTCTTGACCATCGGTCGAAGAGTCACTTTCTTTGCTTCCTCTTCTTTTTTTCAGACAGCAATCCCAGTAAAGAGAGACATGAACGACTTTTCCTCCTTCTTTCCATGCTCTGCAAATCCATGGCAAGAGAAGCAAGGAGAGAGAATGGGGATAGAACATTTGCCATTCCTTCTCTTTCTATTTGACTTCCTCTTTCTTGGCAAGAGAAATAGGGAGAGACATTGTGGGACCAGGTCTCTTCTCTATTCCAGATAACATCTCTCTTAATGGTATTTGCTGGTCTGTGGCCATAATAAAGATTGATTGATTGATTCTTAATGTCAGGCTCCACTTGCAGAGAGGGGATTATTTCATGGGGTTGAAGAATTGAAAGCAGAATACCCATGGTTCTTGGCATTTATTGGCACCAAAGGAGGCATTCCCCACCCTACTTCTCTCCCCTCTCTACGTCTTATGAGCAGACAACCTCTATTTTTCCTTATTGGGAAGACAAATTAAGAATTGGAAATGTAACCAGCAGGTTTTTTTTTTACTGGAATACTTTTGGATACAGCATTTTAGTGTCTAGTATTGGCTAAGAACATTTCAGAGCTGCTGAGCAAAAGAGCTCCCAAAAAGAAAAGAATGGAACATCTACTACGGTGACCAGAATTATAATAAATTATGTACAGATAAAAAAAATTGAGATTCTTAAATGTTACACAAAACAATAGACTTGGGCAAAAAAACTAGAACTATAAATAGTCTTTGACTCATAACCACTTGTCTAAAAATTGTTCAAGTTACAATGGCACTGGAAAAAGTGACTTATGACCAATCCTTGTGCTTATGACCATTGCAACAGTCCCACAATCACATAATCAAAATTTGGGTACTTGGCAACCAACATGTATTTACAACTGTTGCAGTGTCCCAGGATCACATGATCTCTATTTGTGACTTTCCCAGCAGGCTTCTAACAAGCAAAGTCAATGGGGAAAGCTGGATTAGTTTAACAACTATGTGATTCAGGTAACTGCAATGAATGCAGTTAACAACCATAACAAAAAAAAAAAAAGGTTGTAAAACTGGATGCAATTCACTTAACTGCCTTGTTTTGCAATGGAAATTCTAGTATCAATTGTGGTCATAAGTCGAGGACTACCTGTATTTTGATTGTGGATTTCTCATTTTTGACAAATTGCAGTGATGAAAAACATTCTTTTCAGACAGATATCACCACACAATTGTCTCATTTAATTTTATTTTACCATTCATTTTCTACACGCCATTAAAATTATATAGTTATCTAGAATTCTTTTTGGTAGATGAGTTTCTCTTGGAAAGCTGCACTGTCTTTGGAAAATAGTGTTCCAAAGACAGCACCACTTTACAAAGACAGTAGAGCTTTTCAAGTGCTGTCTTCAAAAAGAAGGAAAAAAACAGGAAAGTAGGAAACATTTGCTGGAGAAGCTGGGTCCAAAAAAGAGACAAATCTGGTGCAGGAAACTGCGAGAGAAAGCAGCTGGGGTCTATGACATTTTGCCATGGCCAACTTGCTATGGTCAAGTACCATCAAGCATTTGTTCACTCCTCAGCCTGCCCTAGTAAGCATCAGCAAGCATTCATTCACCCAGCTGCTTGGAATGGCCCACTTGCCATGACCAACTCGCCACGGGACAATAGTTACCCTAATATCAAAGAAATGGTGGAATAGAATAATTAAAGAAAGGATGCCAAAGGAGGGACTGAATGAAATGTGAATGACAAAATAAAAATATTTTTTTATTTACTTTGAATAATTAAATTGAATTTTTAAATTGTCTTTCGGCAAGTTGTCCAGCAGCGAGTTGGCCATGGCAAGTTGTTCCGTAGCAAGTTGGCTTGGCAAGTTGGCTGTGTTAAGTTGGCCGTGGCAAGTTGGCTATGGTGAGTTGACTGCAGTGAGCTGGCTGTGGCAAGTTGGCCCATTCCAAGCAGCTGGGTGAATGAATGCTTGCTGATGCTTACTAGGGCAGGCTAAGAAGTGAACAAATGCTTGATGGTACTTGCTAAACCAAGCTTGGGATCACATAGGACTGAGGAGAGAAGGCAGCTGAGCAAATGAGTGGTTGCTAGCACAACTGAGACTTAAGTGACTGTAGGGCACTACCATGGATTGCACTAGTAGAGGTTAAACCAATTTTGTTGTATACATGATGCACAATGACAGTAAAGGCTGTGGTTGTTGTTGTGGTTGTTTTTGTTGTTATTGCCATAACAACAACAAAATAAGTCTATTTTTTTTCCAGCCCCATTGTAACTTCAAAAGATCACTAAACAAATTGACATAAATTGAGCACTATCCATACTATACATTTTTTTCTTAATTCCGCCATTGCAAAGACTGATAATCTTCTATGCCTGTAATAGTTGAGATAATGTAAAAATGCCCTTGCCCTTTTAAAGAAATTTACTACTTTAGAATCTAGATGCAATGAAATGTGTTTTATTCATTTTATTTCTTATTAAACAGTGTTGTAGCTGAGCATGAAACTTGTATAAAACATTAGCAACTGAATTCAAATCATTTTTTTTTTTTGCAAACTGGTTTCAAGTCTTGTATTTCGCTATTAATTCCATGTATCAGGAAACAAAAACTAGATTCAAGAGAACAGCTGCTCCTGTTTAACCATCACAGCATTAGGTAAGAGAAAGATTTTCGTGTGTGTGTGTGTGTGAGAGAGAGAGAGAGGGGGGGGGAGGGAGGGAGAGAGAGAGAGAGAGAGAGGGAGAGGGAGAGGGAGAGATATAGAGAGAGAATGTTCGTTCTTTCCTTTTTCCTGTGGTTTCTTATTAACACAGCTGGAATGGTTCCAAGATAAAATCCACAGAGAGAGTACAATTGATCTCTTGTAATAGTTAAACCTTTACCAGTCAATCTTAGGGATTGCTTAAAAACTTACCTAAAAACTGAAAATTGATACACTTTGCTTATGAAGCATCACTGCTTGAAAGCAGAAGGAACATTGTAATTTTATAACAATTAAGTTTAAAGAACCTATGGTTTCTACATGTTAGAACATGAAAACAGAGCTAAGTCAGATCTCATACAAAGTTATTCAAAAGTAAATTCCAATAAATTCAACTAAAATCAAATAAGTACACACAAATTGCTAATTCCTTGTTAAATCATATTTTCAAAAATAAGCACAATTGATAGTTGTATCCAATTTTTTAAAAAGCACAAATATGCAGAACAATAAAATACACACGTTTATTAATCCATAACTGTTTTTCCTTTTATATATTCTTTGTCATGGGATCAATATATGTCAGGCACGTACAACCCAGACCCACATGTGTAAAGTTCAAACTAGCTACTTTGTAGTTCTATACCTATTTCATAGGAATCCCTTCAGACTGGTAGCTTTCACTTGGGAAAGACTAGATAAGACTCAAAGGCTTTTTTCTGGCGGGGGGGTACCCAATCTAAATATTTTGCCATAACATTTTGCTTTAAAACATTTTGGTCTGATCTAGGACTGATCTGAGGGCATAGGTAGCCCTCAGGTTACGATGGAAATAGGGACCAGGATTGCTGTCACTAAGTGATGTGATAATAAAGCACATCATGGGATAGCATTGCTTAGCGATCCCAATCCCAGCAGTCCTGGTTGCTGATGTAATCCCATGTCTGGTGCAAGCAATCAGATCCACATGTATAGAATTCACGCTAACTACTTTATTATATTTTGCCTATTATACAGGAATCTCCCCAGACTCCTTGCCATCTCTTGGGAACAGATAGATAAGGTTCAGTTGAGTTTAGGAGTGGTCAGTCCTGGATATCTTGTATCTGCGCAATGATTCAAGGCTAATGCCCTGCTTGAGACCTCCTCCCTCTCTGGCTGAGTGTTTCCCGGCTTTCAGTTGTTTCATTTTCTAGTTGGTAACATACTCAATATGAATAAAATGAGGTTTGCTTCTTGTTTATATACAATAGATTGTCCTGCCAATTTTGGTGGGGATGTAGTTTTCTGTTTGATAGTCCCTTGATTAGGGAATTGTTTTCTGTTTGTTTGCCTAGTGTTAATCCCTGTTTATCTGGGTGTTGGTTCTTGGAGAGGATGTTTCCTTCTTGGTTTTTTTATTGTCTCTTCTGAATGTTGTGTAAATATGGTTTATCTTTATATTTACACAGATATCTGAGATCATATTGCTGAAATTTAAAAGATAATAGAAAAGGTAAGTCCCAAGATGTTTGTTTTTGCTTTATTAGTATCTTAAAGCTTTTGACTGCTTTCCATTACAACATATTGCAGATAGCTTTTGAAACGTAAATTCGGGCTCACACATAAAGTTTAAATACTTAATGCTAAGGCAAGAATCAATGGAAAAGATCCTGATGCATGAAAAGAAAAGGTGACTAAATACTATCACTAATGTTCACAAACATGAGCTTATAACAACACAAAGATACAGTTACTGATAGACAGAAATGAAGTCCACTGGGGCAATTAAAAAAACCGCCCATATCTAAGAAATTAGTTCCAAAAAGTGAATGTATGTATGAATGTTTGTATGAATCAGAAGAATAGTCTTAAGAAGAAATGAAGGGCACAAGTAGAAATGAAATTTTATTTATTTATTTTTGAAATTTATATGCCGACCATCTCACCACTAACATTATGGACCAGTTAAAGGAAAAGAAATAAAAACAAATAGACAAGATGTAGAAAATGCTAGGTAAAAAGAATGAAGAAAAAAACTGATATTTACTGGACATGAAAATTACTGGTCAGAACACTCTGATGAAAAGAAACTGATACTTGATAGAGTAAAGAAGGATACGAAAGTACGAAGTTATACAACCTCTAAAACAGGCCTGTCAAACTGGCTGGCTGTGGGCTGGATACGTGATGTGTATGCCATGCCCACCGCAGCTCAGCAAAGGCAAAAAATATCACAATACATCATGATCCGTCCCATGATGTGATCAAGTATGACACCCGTGCTCTAGAAGCTTTGGGCTATGATTTTCATAATCCATTATTATTGCGAAGGCTGACTTGAGCTTCGAGAAGTTGGATTTAAGATATCAGTGCAAAAAGAAAAAGACAACACATTTTAGAAATAATTCAAATAGAAACTGGCATTTTTACAATCTGAACATATATTTTTATTAATCAGTTTAAGTAATAAATAATATTTATTAAATAATAAATACCTACCATATTTAAAACACAAACAATCACTCTTTAGGATTGTGCTTTCATGCAGAAAACTGATAAGCAGCACTAATAAATCCTAATGTATTTGAATGGTACATTTATAAGGCTTCAACTTTCATTTTTCAATTTTCACCCAAATGCATTTGAAAAAAGTTAAGCCATATTTGAAATAGCAAATGTGATATACATTATACTCATATGTTTCTGAGTTGTTGTTTTTTTCTGTTTTTAATAAACACAAATGTTTCTCAGATACACATACTTCAAAGCATGAGTTGGGGAAAATTAAGTTTGACTTGTAGTTCTTTTTCTGAAAAAAACTAATATTCATTTTCTTTCCTTATACCAAATGTTTTCCATTAGGGAAAAAAGAAGGTAGAATTAAATTGTTTTACATATCTGTTGCTTAAAAAGTAAATATACAAATATACAAATATACAAATATAGGGAATATATTTTAAGTCTTCTGAACCTGTAAATTCATAAAATATATGTGTTTTATCATGATCTTTCCCATAAGAAGACATAATTGTTTCAATGACTATATCTAGTGCTTGCTGACCACTACCAAAAATCCTGCTGGAAAGTCAAACATTTCATATATCTTTTTCATTACACAAGAACTGAAACAATTTCTGTTTTTAAACATGTCATTAAACTACACATATTCAAAGTCATATTCTCCATTTCTTTACCTCACTATATGTCCAAGTCTTAAAATGACACTTTTGAAGAGCTATTTTTTAATTTCACTTACCCACTGTATCACAAGGCTCATCTTTATGCACACAGAAATCCTTCCTAAAATGGGGATGAAAAAAAGGCAAACTCTTAACATTCTTCACCAATAGTGTTAAAGGATTGCAATCCTACAATACATACATATGCACACTATGTAAATATAAGCATTTCTGTTTTTATATTAAAAGGTTCTTTTGTAATAATAAAAGAAAATAGTAATTCAGTGGATAAGCTTCCTTTGAATTTTGCAGTAGCAAAATTTGCAGTCTAAGATTAAGAGTATACTTCTCTTAATCTTAGACTACAGTAAACATTGTCTGGGAAAACCTGTCTTTTAGGCTTTGTAACCAAATAATACACTTCTAATTACTGTAGGTTCAAACTTCATTGAGCATTTCATGTGGCACTTTCTCCATTCTTGTGGATGCACAGATTTCGGTTTTGCTATGTGCTGTTGCCATTTCCTTGTGAATCTCTTTTGAAGCCCTCCACAGTACTGCTTCATTTTTTGCTTTTTCTCATTGTGAAAACAGAGCAGCAATATAATAATGAGGAAAGATAAAAGGTAAATATTTTCCCCGCCCAGTCATATCCGACTCTAGGGGGCGGTGCTCATGTCTCTTTCCTAGCTGAGAGAAACAGCGTTGTTCAAAGATCCTTCTGTGATCATGTAGCCAGCATGACTATATGCCAAGGTGCAATGAATGCTATTACTTTCCCACCAAAGTGGGAAAGTATCTATTATCTATTTGCATGCTAACTGCTAGGTTGGCAAGAGCTGAAACTGCCAATCTTCTGGTCAACAAGCCCAGCATCTAAGCCACCAAGTCCCTCTTAATAATGAGGAAAAGGGGAGGACAATGTCTTGCTTCCAATTCTTGCATTCCATTATTAAATTACTCTGTATATCATGGAGGCTACACTGGGGCAGCATGAGGGTTGTTCAAAATAGCAATAGCAATAAGACTTAAATATTACTTCATAGTGCTTTTACAGCCCTCTCTAAGCTGTTTATAGAGTCAGCACATTACCCCCAACAATCTGAGTCTTCTTTTTACCCACCTCGGAAGGATGGAAGGCTGAGTCAACCTTGAGCCAGTGAGATTTGAACTGCCGAACTGCAGCTAGCAGTCAGCTGAAGTAGCCTGCAATACTGCACTCTAACCACTGCGCCACCTCGGCTCTTATTAAAATATTGGATAGTAGACGGGACCCTTAAGCTGAGATCTCTTTCACCTCAAAAGATGCTCTGAAGTGACATACATTGTTTTAAATTTGTAACTTCTGAGACAGTCCTTTCCTGATCCTTTCTGATCCTGTGAGTCTAATATCAAAAGAGACCAAAAAAATTTCACTTCTACTTGGACATTATTGTACTCCCTCTGTAAATTAAATAACTAACACATGAAATAGTTTCATATATGAAATCTGGAAGCATTGATACAATACTGTTCATATATGTTATACTATCAAAGAAGCTGGTCTCTTTTACAAGTGGTTTATCAAGGTCACCAAAGATTTAACAGACCTTTATTCAAGGGGAATATAGTAAAGCTTTTAAGAGATTTATGATAGTTTTCTAAAGCTTAACTAATGATAGAAAAGTATTTCAGGCAAGAATGGGCAACTACACTGAGTCATTACCATAAATTATACCTTGTTCATAAAGATTTAAACCTATTAAATACAGCACTTCAAGAGGTCCTTCAGGGCAATGCAAAAATTGAATATTCAGCTCCTAAAGATAAAACCTATAATTATAGTATATATGAATCTCTTCAAAGAAAAAAGAAAAAAGGCAGTCAGATACATAAAAATATATAAAAGTATAGTATATATAACGTATAACAAGAAAATGCAGCGTGAGAAAATTGCAAAAGAAACTTTTCAATGAATTTCAATTGAACTGAACACAGCTAGTTATTAAGATTAAATTCTATTTGAATAACAATATTTTTAAATATTTATGTACTCATTTATTTGTTGTATTTATAGCCTGCTCTAATTAACAAGGATTCTGGGCAGGCCATAAGTCATTAAGTAACTTAAATTTACAATTTAAGATAAAATTTAAAATAATAATTATACTTTAAAGTAATACTTTTAAATCTATCTCTGTTATTGTTAGTCTTAAACATTCTTTTGAGTGTCAAGCTCAACACAGAGCCTTAAGTGACAACCATGATGGGGAGAGGGTTGACAAGCAAGCATCCAGAAAGACCTCATGCAGCAGAACACGGTGAAGGGGGGTGATGCGATTAGGACAACATAGAGGTGGTGACGGGTGACAGACAAAGTATGGAAAAGGGGGAATCCGGACGACAGGCATTCTGTCAGCCTCCGCCTTTACTGCTTTGGCTGCCATAGTAACGGGAGGGGGGAGAGCTAGGTAGCATGGTGGGGGGAAAGCATGCTGGAGGAATCTGGAGAAATCAAAAGCGATAGTTAAGTCACCGGACTGTATCTTTGAAGCTGCTGTTGGGCCAATGGTCGTGGCATTCCTGATTGATGACGCTGCCAGACGTGTGCTTCCACCTGACCCCTGGGAGACCTTTGGATTGGATGATTTACAGTGGACAGTGGGAGGGGATGTTTTCTATATGCAATTTTTGCGCCTATTGCCTTAGATTCTGCTTTCCTTGGTTGCGTTCACTTCATTTTCTAGTAAAAGTACCTTTCTCTATAAACAATGGAGTTTGGGTCATTCTTTCCTGGACTTTGAAGGAAGTACACCTGACACATTCGGACAACAAGCAGTCGGAGGGGCGAAGCCAATGACATCATATACCCGCGCCCGCGGCTTCACGGGAGGAGGGAGTGAGCGGCGGATTTGAATGTGCTACAGCTGCAACAGATCCCGAGGCCAATAAAGCTGAGAAGGCACATCATATATCTGACTCTGAATTTGAGCTATATTCACAGCGCCAGTGTTTCCTGTAAGCTACTGCGTATCTGTGATTAAACCAAGTTGTGTTTGCTGTTGCCCTTGTGTGTGTGGTGCATGACTCGGCTTTGGGACAGGCGGTTCTCGGGATGCTGAGACATTCCACTATCATCTGTCCTACTAACTTAAAATCAGGCCAGGTATAATGCTTTATTGAAAATTTTAAAAGCTTAAATGTGTAAATACATTTCAACTAGTAAAAGCCTCCGGTCTATGAGACCTAGAGACTATTAAATTATATATCAATGACTAAGACTGAACTTATGATTATCCAGGCATCATACATATTTTTATTATTATTTGTCACACAGTCAGCCAGATGTTCAGATTGAATTTGGCATTTTTGTCTGCCTATCGTATCTTTCCCAAGGACTTGAGATAGGCAGATGTTTTTTGACGGTATTAAAGATATTGTTTTAGGATGAGAGTTGCCTTTTCCAATTGACTGATAGTGATTTCGTCAATGCTGTTAGTGTTCAAATGATGCTCCAGGTGATTTGGGATTGCACCTAAGGCACCTATTACTATTGGTGCTATCTTTGTTTTCTTCTGCCACAATCAATTTACATCTATTTGCAGGTCTTTATATTTTGTGATTTTCTCCAATTCTTTCCCTTCTATTCTGCTGTTTCAGGTACTACCCTGTCCACTATACAGATTTTTTTTTTGGTATGTCTTGTTATATCTTGGGTGTTATGTGGCAAGTGCTTATGACTAAGAGATGGTTCTGATAATGGAATGTGTGCAAGAATAGCTACTTGTGGATTCAGCTCTGATCTGACCTCAAGAATTAGAAGTATCCAATTAAACCAACCATCACTTATATATACAAGATATGGATTCCCTTGAGATGAAGGAAAATCACTACAACAATGGTCTGGGTACAGGCAAATGGTGTAGAGGAGAGACTGAAAATAAAAGCTCTTTATTGCAAGACATGGCCAAGTAGTGATCAGTTCACAGACTGAGATTTTAAGAAGCAGTTTTAAACACAGTTACTTGTAAACCTCTTCTTTATCAGTAAAATAACCTGCCTTTCTGCTGGTTAAAAAAAAAACTATTGCAAAGAAACAAAGTATGTCCTATATTGGAGTATACATTAATTCTAAACTGAAATAATTCAGCTGCTGAAATTCTTGTAATCCTTTTCATCTCAATACATCATGTTAGAGAAGACTGTGAGAATTTTTCATGGCAGAATTATTTTTGGTTGTGTTAGCTGCCAAGACTCTAGCATTTTATGGAACTCTCTCTCCCTTGAGGTTGATTCAGTCCCCAGGTTAACATTCTGTAAGCAAGGTTATATTTTTCAGAAAGCCTTTGGACTGCAGTGGTCCCTCTATAATTAATTTTGGAGTTTATTATTATGTACTGTATTTCTATTTTGTGTCTTGCTGTATAACTAGATAACTCCTCTAGATAGGAGCAGGTTATAGGCATTTTACATAAATAAATAAATAATGCAAATAATGAAATAATACAGACAGAAAACAGGCAAATAAAAAAGTACTGCAAAGTACACAAAGTACACAAAACTAAGATATTCAGAATTCTCATCTGGAATCAGTTAATTGAAGAAAAAAGTTGCCCCCTCAGACAAAATAAATGAAAACGGTGACTAACAAACAAATCAGAAGTAATGAAATTTCTCCTCCAAAATGATTTTCACCAAATCCATGCAGTGAAAATATAGAAGGGGAGAGGGGGGAATTATCCCTCCCTAATCTATTGACAGAAGCAGTTTTGTCTGTAGAAAGATTTCACTGGAACAGAGTGCCTAAAATTTTAGTATGAGCTTCAGAATCACTAATATACAAGTGGAAAAATTGCAATGTACCTGGTGATTAATACAGCTGCATCCACTGGTGACACATTTTCATTCCAGCTCGTTGACATTTCTAAATGTATGTCATTTTTTTTACCAAATTCTTCATGTTGCCATTTGCAAAAGCTCTCCAGCATTTTTTCACCATGATGTCCAATATACATCTCTGCCTGAAAATTATAATAGTTTAAGATAATATCCCTTAAATGAAAATATTTTTTGCAACAAAACTTCCAAAAACGTTTGGAACAAAGTTTCAGAAACAATATTGTTGTATTGCATTCACAACAATACTATTTTCTTCTCCAGTCTTTTACTATATCATTTCCTTTAGATGTTTTGGAGTTCTGAGAATTCTCAGAATTCTGGTAGAAAATTCCAAGAGTCAGAAGACCCAAGAATATCGATATAAAGTTAGGTAAATATAAATCCTACCTGTTTAAATTTTCTATTGTTGAAATATTTTGATTTGCTGAGCATATCTTGATCAACAGAATCAAACTATTTAGAAGACTGTTTAACCTTAATGTATTAGTTCATTAATTTAACCTAAATATATTAATTATATTTATTTTGTAAACCCAAGAGATTGTTGGGTTATTGTTGAGTGGCATTATGCCTAAATTAGAGTGACTGGCCCAAAAGTTGTTTATCTAGCATCTTGCTTAAGGAAGAAACAGAACTGATTGTCCCCTGGTTTTTAGTCGAGCACCTTAACCACCCTGTCAAATTGACTTTTATCCCAAAGGTGCTTTTTCAAGAGGCAACTGGACTTTCTGGTTTTTCTTTGAAGATGTTTCGCTTCTTATCCAAGAAGATTTCTCAGCTCTGACTAGATGGTGGGGAATGGAAGGATTTATAGATTCATCACCATCCAGTCAGAGCTGAAGAAGTTTCTTGGATAAAAAGTGAAATGTATTCAAAGAAAAACCAGAAAGTCCAGTTGCCTCTTGAAAAAGCACCTTTGGGACAACCATGACCTGGATGACTGAAGAATCCCCACAGAAAACTGGCTTTTATATTATTATATTTTATATAATAGATGTAAGTGTATTTGTTCGAAATTCAAAAGAATTTGTGTTTGTTTCAGCAGACGGGCAACTAATAATATTACCTATTGGATGCCTATCCAAACGAAAGTGTCATGTCATAATAGAATGCTTAAATACATTTAAAATGGAATAGTCCTTCCATTTAGTATTATAAAAATAAAAATAAAATCAGCTGAATATATTTAAGCATTAGATTGCTGTGACTGGGGCATTTTGAATGGTTGAAAGGGTCAAAAGTTCGCAATCAAGCCTCTTTCTCTGCATTTACTTTGTTCAATCTAGCTCCAGTAAATCTCTTCAGAGCTTTCATTCAAATAATTTCTAATGTGTCTTCCTAGCAACTAGTGAAAGGGTCACAATCCAGCTTCAGGTTCCTATCACCTGAAAAGGTGGCCTGCAAAGCATCAAGATAAACTTCAGGGAAGAAGCATATTTTCTCCTTATGCAAACAACCTTTTCTATCCACCCCCATCCCTACCATGTCTGCATGGTCAAGCAGAGGAATTAGTCTTAGACTTAACCCTATCTTGTACAAAGTTTCCCTAGAGAGAAAATAAAAAGGAAGCCTCCCAAGAATAATAATAAAAAAAAAAGGATGTGGGGAGAGCCCACATCCCTGAAAGAAAAAGTTAAAAAAATATATACAAAAATACATTGACAACAGGAATGGAGTTCACCTTTCTTAAATCACACTTTGGAACTTGCAAGTAAATCATAACAGACTAACCCTGTAGGGCCCCAAGAAAGAAGGGACTGTTTCTGGAGCATTAGCTAAATTGGATGGTTTTGTACAGCTGTAATTGATATATTATTCCATCAATGAGAACAGGGGAAAAAAGCTAACTCAAAATGAGAATTGACTGGTTTAAATTATTATATATGAAAGATGGGTCAAACAGTGATGTAAAGGTTACTGTTCAACACCGATACTGTATCAGGTACTGGGAAATGCAGCCATGCTATGAAATTTCCCCCCTTTTGACCCTCTCTGAAATTGCTTAAAGGCAAAGCAGCGTTTTTATTCTTTAGGAAAGGTCAGCAATCTATGATTTTCCCTTCGGTTTCGCTTTTATTTTAGGCCACTGCCAATTGCAGGTTCTTCTATCAATCTTCGCCTTTTTTAGTGCACATGGAAGAGATAAATGCAGTACTTTCTTACTGGAGTGTCATGAAGCAGAACAAGCTTGGTCACCCGAAGGTTCATTTGAACTCCAAGGCTCTTGTGCTGGAAAAGATTAAATACCTGAAAACAAAAGAAATACAGTAATGTAAAAATTAATAATATGACAAATCACAGATTGTTTGAGGCATCTTCTTAAAATTCTGTGGATTACTGAGTTGTTTTCAATGTTTTCCCAAATAATTACAACATGACCAATCTATTCAGGATACAGAGGATTCTACAAAAAACATGTATAGTTTATGTTTGTAATATTTTCTTCATATACTCAGTCTGTTGGCAGTGAGACCTTAGCATCATTGGCACCTCAGTTCCGTTTCATTATATTCTTATCAAACAATATATAGAATTTTATATTTGCAATAGTAGAATAAGATACTAAATTCAATTTTTTCTCAATATACATGGCAATAATAATGAGTCAGGATAGTAGGAGAAAAAACTGGCTATTTTTTATGATCTATACATTCCAAACTAACAGTGGACTTTATGAGATGATGACTTTGTGCTGGATCTTGTCTTAGTGTCAATGTAAAAGTACCAGCTATGATTTCTCCTCTTTTCTAATCCTACTAACCAGAAGTGGGCTGTAACAAATGATTCGCCCAGAACCAAAAATGTGAGCATGCACACGGCATCGAAAAAACAGCAATTATATAGGATGGGATGGCCCAGTCACTGGTCGGAACTACCGGTTCACCCAAACTGGTCCGAACTGGCAGCAGCCCACCTCTGCTACTAGCTCATTATTAGGCTATATTCTCTATTTTAAGTAAGTTGTATTTAAACTTTAAAGTATTATTTTGCTGAAAAGATCTATATTTTCTTACCATATTTAAAATAGTTAAAATAAATCTCCTAGCAGCATCTGCTCCATGATAGGAAACCATTGTTGGATCTGCAATCACTACAGTCTCCACGTTATATTCTTGAGGTAATTTATAGGAGTATCTCTTTCCTCGTCCATTTTCTGTGCCTTTTTGACCCCTGACTCTTCTTTTCTCTGCAATAGAAACAATAGAATTAGTAGCTGGAATAGTGGAATAAAACCCTGTTAGAGTTTGCAGCAATCCAACCAGCACACAAGTATTCAGCAGGATTCATTTATAAAGCAACTTCTTTATATACAATACCATACAGCAGAAGCCAGAACCAGAACTCAGAATCCAGAAATACAGAATCAATAATCACAGAAGCTATATATACAGAGAAGCAACAATGCAAGGACAAACCAACTCTTTTATACATAACTCCCAGGCTCCAAACTGTCTGAGTCAACAAACAGTTCCCATTGGCTGACCTGTTGCCAACTGTAAAGCTAAGCCACGCCCAAGCTTCAAACTGTCTGTGTCACCAAACAGTCCCCATTGGCTGACCTGTTGCCATGTCTATTCCAACTCATGACCCTCTTATACACTGACAAACCCAAGGAGGGCCAAGTTTAAAATTACATTTAAGCATGGAACATTATATTATTTTAAATCAAGGGTGTCAAACTCAATTTCATTGAGGGCCGCATCAGGGTTGTGTTTGACCTTGGGGGTGGGCATGGTCGGGATGGGCGTGGCCAGTTCAACATCACTTGTGTCGGGCCTGCCTGTCGAGGCCCGAGCGCTCTGCTGGAGAAACAGGCTCCCGAGATCCGTTTTCGGCTACAACAACCTCCTGCAACCCTCTGTCAGCAAAAACAGAGCTAGGGAGGGCCTCACGCAGCTGGACCATGGCTGGACCTTCGCTGTTTCCAGGACAGACCCATGGGCCAGATCTAAGCATCCCATGAGCCAGATCCGGCCCCCGGATCTGAGTTTGACACCTCTGTTTTAAATTATTATAGCTCAGGACCAAGCTTTCTCAAATAAAGTATTTTTAAAATGGAGCAACTTTGAATTCCATACAAAAAGTGTAGTATAGAGCCAATTACTAATTTATTATTTAGTAACAACTCGTTTAGATTTTGGGTCAGAAGTTTTCTCAAATATTGCTGGTAATGGTACAAATGACAACACAAGTGTAAGTGTAATATAATATATTATATTAGAATAATATAATAGAATGTGAAAAAATGTTTTTATTTTGTTTATCTTAGATAGCCTCATTACAGGACATATCTGAGTTAATTAATCATCATAGCTTTACATAGTTGTACTGATCTGTAAACAAATTGCAAAATATAAGACTAGTACAGATAGGTTTCAAAGAACTACAATTAGATAACACAAGTCCTATTCAAGTTGTGAGCATTTATTTTAACTGATAAACACAACTTGAAAACCTCAAGGAAAATCATCTTGACCAGAAGAAAGTTGTAAAATCAGAAAACAGAAGGGACAGAACAGAAAACAGAACAAACTCCATTCCAAAAGGGAGTTATCTAATAATTTGTTCTATTAAAATCCTGGCACAACATTGCTTGGTTGTCTTACTATCTTCAGTTAACTTTAATTCCAAGTAAAATAAGTGTTGTCCTTTGTTTATAAATGGAGGAAAATGATGTACTGTAATGGCAAATCTCAGTAACTTTACTTGAATATGCTTAACAAAACAGATCTAAATAACCATTACTGAAATAAATGAAGTTTTGTTTAACTTTCTACTAGTAGATCAGAATTCTCAGCCTGGTACTCATCAAATATTCCCAGAATTAATGGTAAATATGCTTATTTGCAATCTTGAAAGTTGAAGTTCTCCACTTATGGAAGGCACCAAGCTGGAGAAGACTGATTTTAGGAGAAGGTAATAGGAAACTCTCGTAAAAGGAGTCAGACAAACAGAACAGTGAGAGATGAAGATTTACATAAAGTACATATTAAATTAAAATATATTAATAGAAATTACATTACCAGAAAAAACACCACAGTATTGACTATGAGAGGTCGATTTTTCAGAGGGTCTTTCATGTATGGATCTTTTATGTCTGCATACCCGATGCGCTTGACCAATCACAGCCAAACTATGATTGAACGGCTCAATAAATATAAAATCGTCATTCATCTGCAAAAAACCAATCTGCAGGAAAAACAAAAGCAACAGATTAGCAAGATTTTGTCATGCTATATAGAAAATAATATATTTAGAACTATGTTTTAAGAATTGTATCTACACTCTACTAAATGACACTATGTTGGGATTGTTCTGTTTTACGAGCTGATCCAGCAAAATCAGGTGCCGTAGCTTTTAGGAAAATATGAAAATATTAACTCCTTCATTTCAAAACACTAAAGAGTTTCACTTCTTTTCAAGAAATGTGTTATGTATTAAATGTGCTTAATGTTTTGAAAAAGAAATCCATTAAGAAAGCAGCTCAACATTTTTCTAAAGAGTAACACACCTCAAATTTCTGGATTTATGTATAGACACACACATAGATACACAGAGGGAGGGAGGGGGAGGGAGGGAGGAAGGGAAAGAGAGAGAGAGAACCTTTCTCAAATGATACTTTCCATATAGAAATAATCTTTATATGAGGAAAATCAGTGCAAATTTCGGTGAACTTTAATTACATTTAATTTGTTTATATGGGATTCTAAACTTGGAAATTTCTCTACTGATGGCAAAAAGTACTAACACCATAGTTTGTAACCTGAAACACACTGAGCTCCTGATATCAAAATAATTGCAAGGTTATAGAATGTGATAAAGTTTCTGCTAATATAGCACCTATCCACACCCAAATAATGGGGTGGGGAGGTATCTTATTGGGTTTTTAAGCTAACTCAATATATATATATATTTTTGATTCCCAAGGCAAAATATGCAGTTGTAGAATATATTTTTACATAAAAATCTGAAATCTTAACGAGAGAGAGAGGGGGGGGAGGGAGGGAGGGAGGGAGATCCATTCATTTCCAATAATAATTCTTATAATGTTACAAACTGGATCGTATGTAAATACAGCCCATTGTAATACCTTAGTATCAACATCAACACCAACCAGAGGCCCCAGTAAGGTCACTAACAGGACATGCAGGGAATTGCTCCCTTGTCATTTCCCCAGTATTTTATGATCAGAGGTATAGACTCCTGCTTTATGATTTTAAACAAAATCTTTTTAAAATTATGTAAACTACTGTTGAGTTGGCCATTACCAACTCTTGTAGTAGCAAATACTATGCGTTAATTAAATATCTGAAGATGGTTTTGCTTTGAATTTTCTACTAACCATTACTTTTCAATAAATGTAAAAGAGAGAAAAACCTCTGTATCCATTTTCTCCACATTATACAGCTTATGTCTTCTTCTTTTTTATATAATGAAAAGAAACTTAACATGTTTTACTCTTTCTACTTGTAGAAGATTATCCTGACTATTAATGCTTTTAGTTCTTTTATCTGGGCATTTTCTATTAATCCAACTGGTATTTGATATAGCTGAGTTTGCACAAGGAAGATTCAGGTTCAAATTCCTGCTCAAAACTCACTGGGTGGCCTCTGACAAATCACTGATCTCAGTCTCAGTATCTGATGGAATCACTGGAAAGTAATGAATGCTTTAACATTATAAATAACAAAGATAAAACACATGTTATAGAGAAAAAGATGTCTTCTTGTTTTTACTTAAAGGGGAAAAATTGCTTTATTGTCTTAAGGAAACATTGCATATGGCAAATTACCAATGAAGAAAAAGATAAACTGTAAAATTTAACTGTGTTAACATAGTCATGGTTGATGCTATATTTCCCCAGATGTTCTTTAAAAAACCAGTAAAATCACATTTAAGATCTGTATTTATCTTTCTACCTACCTATCTCCATTCATAATGTTATGGCAGTAGCAAAACAGGCATTCATGTTTCTCTAAATCATTCCAAACAAAGCACCCAGAAGATATAGAGTGAACACAAACCATACACTCTAATGAAATAGTCAAGATTCAGCCAACTTTCCTCAGATTATATAATAAAAGCAATAATGCTGCTCTGTAACATTTGAGAAGACTAAAGAAACTACACATAAATGGTAATGAGTACCTCTGTATTTCATTAACTATTCTTCCTGAAGTACTTGCTGTATTGCATTTGCAAACGTTCTGTCCATCTGATCATGTCTTTTCTCATATTCTTGAATAAAGATAATGCATTGTATCTTATCCATATTAACTCCCTCCTTAAAAGACTGAGAAATTTTCCACTGACTACGCACAATAAATTCAATCCATCCCAAAGTTTGTATTAAATGAAGCCACCATAAATACAAGAACATATGCAGTCTATTCAGACAATTCTCGTACAACCAGGACTGTCTGGTTCATTTCTGTTTAAACTTTCTTTTAACATTCACATCTTCTTTTTTAAGCTGCAAAAGTGGGTTACAAAACCGTAAGAAATGAGGATTTTAATATGTAAATGTACTCCAATTTACTTTTAAGAGTCAGGAAGTATAAATGAATGAAATCAAACAAAAATAGTATTCAGATACATCTGCTATTCTATATTATAGATCTCTCAAATTACATCTTTTATATATTGTACCATAAAACTCCATTTAGAAGAAAGGGATGTCCATTTAATTCAAATGTATTTCATTGACCTAATTTATGTCATTCATGTAATTACATAACTGATATTTTTATGTCATCTGTCAAATTACATCATCTATATCAAATTATTTCATTGCTACTGCTCTATAATTATACAAATGATGAAAATAGATGAAAATGATCAAAAAATTATTCAATCATTTAAATGACCTAAATTATCACAAATGACATACGTCAAATTAATTCTCCAGAATACTTCAGGAACAATGGAATTTATTCTTTTCAGGTAATGTTCAATATAAAATTTTGTTCATTAAGGTTAGGGTTAAGGCAATCCACTGAATCAAACTTTTATTGTATGTGAAATAATTTATAATATAATTTTCTTCTCAGTAAATTGAACCTTCTTTCTGCTTCGTTCACATTCACATCCACTTACTCTAGTGTGTATTTTAGTGTTATTTCTTGTTCTTCATCAGTTAATTGTGCATATAATACTAGGAGTAAACAGACTGAACACAAGACACATATAGTAGGGAGATAGTATGCATTTTTTAATGGAAAAAATTATTTGAAATTATTTATTTATTTTGCTGTTGTGTTAAAGTTCATAGTACTCTGATTAATTTTAATCCCTTTTCTATTTTGTCACACGTTGAAGATGAAGCAAGTATTTTAGCAATCTCTATTTTATAATATTGTCTCAAAATTCTTCATACATACTTTCCCTAACTAACCTGATATTGTCAATTCAGCTTCAGTTATTTGAATATTTGCTTCCTTTCTGTTACTTAATGATTGCAATATAGTTTTTCTTCTTTCAAAAGTTGCATACAATCTATACCTGAAACGTATGACTGAATGGGTTGAGTTCTTTAAAATCCTTGTGTTACCTTTGCATATGGGGCGGGGGGGGGGATTTGCAAAATTATGGTCTAGTGAGTCTGACAGGAAACAGCTATTGCTTTCCATTTGACTACCAAAGAAAATGAATATTCATACAATTTATAAAATCATCCTGTAATTGTGGCTTGGCAGTGCATCAACTGGTAGTTTAGTTTAAGCCATAGTTTAAACTAACCATAGTAATCACAAAAAGAGACAACACCAGACATAATTTTTAAGCTGAGGAAGAAAAAAACATGCCACTCAGAACAATTATGAACAAATGAAAAGTATTATTTCTATATGGTCTACTTTAATGCAGTAGATAAGTATATTTTTAAGGGAGAAAAAAATGTCAAAATATCAATTTTTAAAATTTTAACTGAATTGCATTATTGTACTATTGCCTTTGTTATTAATATTTTTAGATTAGATGACCAGCATCTCAAATTACATCTGGAAAGAAATTGGAAACCAGTGCAGTTCATGCAACAAATGGGCAAATCTATGGGATCTCATTATTGTGTGGACTGCTGCATTCTGGACTGGTTAAAGTTCCCTAGTGGTCTTCAAGGGCAGCACCAGGTAGAATGTGCTATCAGAAGGATCAAACTTTTTCTTCCCCCTTGGTTTGTTTCCAAGCTGGGAGTAAAACATACCAGATAATCAATAAAGGTCAAATATACAGTATAATATTTATTCATCTAAAGTTGTTAAATTGCTTTGGATGGGCAGCCATACAGGTTCCTGGCCTCTCTTTTTATAAGGTTTTGTAGTTTGGAGATTTAGCCTATCATTATCAATGGAATGGAGTGTGTTAGTTTATTACAAATATTTCCTTATGTTGGGGAGGGGGGCAGATGTCTTCCTATTTATGTTACACAAATGATTTTTTATCTAGAGATAAAATAGAGATGTTTTTCTATCCCATAAATAGAATTAAGAAACAGATAAATAAGAACTTAGAAACTGTTCAAACATGCATCATCATTTTATAATATAAAGAGATAAAGCTTTCAGTTCATCTGATCATAGAACACAACAGTTTTCAAGGAGAACAAAATAAGAAATGATACACCGAGCAGAGGAAAAATTGAATTGAATTCAATTTTTGGTGCCTTTGTAGATAAAGCTTTATTGACCATTTTTATTGAAAACTGTAATACATTCTGTAATATATTCTGTTGAATATAGAGTTACTGGACTAGCTGATAATACAATGAGGCATAACTGCACATGAAGTATGTACCCCTTAAATAGTCCCTAAACTCTCTTCCTGTAGATGCACTACACCCTCCTCCTTACTACTGAGAGGAAACCAACTAGATTTGCTGCCAATAATAACTCTAGAGAAACTAACTCTACTACTGGGGAGACAAATGGCATTCGCCTTCCTTCAGTAGCTTTCAGGTGATTGCACATAGATCTTAGTGCTTTTCTCTGGCAAGTTTTAGAGATCAGGTAAGTGTTTCAGATTCAGAAGCTGAACACACTGGCACATGAAATTTAGACCATTCCTGGAGGAATGAAAGAAAGAAAATACCTTGGTAGAAAAGGTACTTGAGCAAACCTAAATTCAGGCTGGATCAGTTGAGCAAGAATTTCAACTAGGAAAGCACCTGAGATCTTCTATGGATCCCAAACTATGAAGAGTAAAACAATACAAATCAAACTGTCAACTTCCAAAAAATGTGTGACTCAGCATACAGTTGTGCTGACAGAGCTTTAAAACAAATGTCTGATCACTATGTGAGTATATTGAATTTTCTGGATGAACTGGAATGGAAACTAACTAGTCTTAGATGTTCCTGAATCTGTGATTATCTGTTATGACTCTTTTGGTTTGAAAACCCAGCTTTTGTGCCAATGTTTTTATAAAAGTTACTTCATTTTACTTCAGTTAAAGATTTATAACTGAAGCTGGGGGTACAGAATGATGGGAAGTAACATTCTCACCTTTCTGTTCCCCTCTGCAGTTGGAGTTTTCCTTCCACTCAGCAATATATCAGTTTCACAAAGATTAGATTAAACAAATACTTGATTCAAAAAAATCTGCAAATAACAACAACAAGAACAAAAAGACCCAATAATTCTTTTAGGATTCATTTTAATATCCAAATTCCTATCTCTCACAACAATCAAATTCAACCACGACTGCAACTTTATAATGTATGATGAGGATATACACACAGATAGATGGAATGAGATGGCTTGGCTTATGCAATGATGTGTTGTTGGTATATGATGCCAGAGTAATCATTAGTTATTATTAATGTATCAAACATAGTTTGATATAGAGAATTTTAAAGATTCATATTCAACTGAAGCATGAACATTCCCTCTTAGAATTAATGGATAAACAGTTAGAAAAAAGCCATGGGATATTATTTCAATATATGATCACAGTAGCGAGATTACTGTATACACAGAGATGGAAAATTTTAACACTCTCTATTATGGAGCAATGGCTGGTGACAAATTTTGTTGAAATGAATAAATTAACTCCTGTGATTAGAGAAAAGATATGAACTACACTTATTGCCAGCTGGAAGCTTCTTATGAACTTTTTGAGTAAAAATGAAAAAAATGTACTAGTGACATCATTTTGATAATTATAAAGGATAGATTATAAAAAATAGAGTAACAGATTTTCACTTTAGGAAGAGAAATTAAAATATATCTGTACTATACTGCTGTAAAGAATATCAGGTCAATATTTTGTACTTTTTTCTTTCTTTTCTATTTTTCTTTAACTTTTTTTTCCTTTTCTTGCACCTTTTGTTTTTTCCTCTGATTTCTTTCTTTTATTTTTCTTACTTTTCATTAATTTGTGGTAGCTTTTATCCTCTCGCTTAAAAGTTTTAATAAAATTAGATATGAAAAAAGGAATGAGGTGGTTTTGCCTCTCATCCCAGTGCTTCCCATGAGATAGTCTCCAAAACTGTCTTCTCATCACCATGTTGAGAGAAACAAGTATAATGTTACCAGCCCCTTTACTCCAAGAAAAACTTGTCTCCTACCAATTAAACCCTTTCAGAATCTACCCCCCTCTCATAGTGGAATTTCTCACACTCACTACAGGGCCAAAAAAAAAAAAAGATACAGAGCATTGGTGAAAAGCTCTAAAGTCTGCTACTGGTTTGCTTTGCGTGTGCATGCGCGCTGTGCGCCAAATGTGTGTTTTGCGCATATGCGCACCGCAGGCACTACCACGCAGTGCTGAAAAATGAGGCATAAGAAGCCTTTTCTAAAGTAAGTAGAAGAGCAAGGGGGGGAACAGCTGTGCCACGTTATTTAGATTTGCTAGAAAGCAGAATTTCCAGCTTTCTAGCGAATATAAATCGTGCAGCACAGCTGATCCTCAGAAATACTGGTTCGTCTGAACCGGTATCATTTTTTTACTACCGATTCACCCAAACCGGTAGCTTTTATTACTACCGGTTTGGGTGAACCGGTCTGAACCGGTAGCATTTCACCCCTGCAACAGAGGTACTCCCAAAGAGACAGGAACAAAGGATTACAACTGTCTCTAATTATTCCTGTCTCCTGTAGCCACTACCCAGCACAGAATTTTTTGAAATGTCTTATTTAAAAAACCATGACTTCTTATCTGTAAAATGATCCAGTCCATAGACTTTTGCTCGATACAACTGGGGTCAAATTCACTTTCCGCGCTAATGAAAATCAATGAATTTCCTCTAACGCACTACATATTAATAAAATGTAGTAACATTAATTACTATATAGCAAAGTACTTCTCATACCAACTTGCAACTTTAAAATGACATTCTTGCCTTCAAAGTTCATAAGAGAATGCTTTTTCTTATCTTTCATGCCAATTGAAAGGGCCTGGTGACTCAGCAGACTGATAGCATTGTGATTAACACCAGCTGTCTGCAATTACTGTAAGTTCGAATCTCACCAGCCTCAAGGTTGGCTCAGCCTTCCATCCTTTCTAAGGTAGGTAAATTGAGGACCCAGTTTGTGGGGGCAATAAGCTGACTTTGTATAAATATACAAAAGTATGAAGGCTATTGCTTAACGCATTGTAAGCCACCCTGAGTCTCCGGAGAAGGGCGGCATATAAATCAAATTTTTAAAAAAAATTGGGCAAAGAAAGAAGAGATGAGGTAGCTGGATATTGCTAAGGAAGTTATCTTTAATATGCACAATATTTTTCTGGCATATGCCTCAGTATTTTCATAAAATAATGTATTTTCAAACTCAACATGTCGATATAATTGTTCTACTGGGGATCAGCTCCATTCACATGAATGGGATGCATTCTAGCAGAACTAAAAAGTAATTCAGCCAAAACCTATTTAGAAGTAGAGAATTTTGCCTCAATGGAAAGAAGATAAAATATGTATTTGTCAGGTCTGAATATACAACCATCCAAACTTTTGACTAGTGGGATTAAATCCTATATCATGACTAAGCAGCAAAAAAAAAAAAAAAGTTCAGAAAACAGCTCAAAAAGCCAACATCAAAATAAAGAAGACAGCTGCCTGGATATATTGTTTTTGTCAAGGGAATTGTTTCACTTGCTTGTAAAATTTCCTGAGGCAAAAAATTAGATAACTGGCAATACTGTAGTGATTACACCAATGTTCCAAAAGTCAGTTAAATTATAAACTTATCACAAACAATGCCAATTTTATGTGGTGGCAATAACAAATGACAAGTGGCACAAGGAATGATTAACACATGAATGTGCAACATTAGAAACAAGCTCCATTGCAATTTATCTGTAGTTAACGCTTACGCTCAATCAGTCTTAGCCTGACTTGACCTAATTTTAGGTTGAAGATCTGGTAAGAATCCAAAGAAGCACAGCTGAGGTAATTAAACGAACTGTTGAAAGACCATTATATTTTAAAAATGAAGTCTCTTATGAAGTTGCTCAGGGCACATTTCTAATGTTCTAAATATTAAATATATTTAAAATATAAATTTGATTTAAGGATTGGGTGAACCTTCCAAAAAGTGTCCAAACATTTATTTATTTCAAACAATATTTAAAAAGACAAGGCAGCAGCCAATTAAAGCCAAAGAAATATAGCTATTATGGAAAAGAGCTTCAATCAACAATTTTGGCTGATTTTCTACAGTTATTTTATAATTGAAAATGCTTAGTTGCTAAGCATTATATAAAATATTTCCTCCTGATGTTTTCATCAGAACAAATGCTAAATAAAAAGTGTCATATTATAGACACTTTTCACTTGAAGTGAAAAGCCACAACAAACTTTGAATTTGCTATGTGGACATGCAAAATGTAAAATAATCAGATGTAAAGATGCAAGACTTCAGCCTGTGTATTATAGTTTGTATTTAAGTGGCCTATTGCAGGCTACATATTTAAAAAAATAAGCAGGGAGATAAATTAAGATTATTTTAATCTTAATGAAGATTAAATCAAAATTTGATTTAAATTTAAATTTAATTTTAGTTAAAAAGAACTACAAAAAGAACTATTAATGACGCGGGAAAACACCCGAGATTTTAACTTTTTATAGATATAGATATAGATATAGATATTTATTAAATTTTTGTTTATTATAAATTTATTTGCCACTCATCTAGCCACAAGGTGACCGGGCAGTTTACAAGCTTAAAAGCAATAAATCTATAAAATATGTATGTGTGTGTATATATGTATATGTATATATGTATACACACACATATATATTAGTAATTAAATTATAAATTATTGCAAAAAGGAAAAGGAAAAGGAAGTAACAAGATGTGCCGGTTATGAGGCAAGATCTGCTATTAGTCCATCAACACCTCCAGCATGACACTTTCCCAAAGGGCCCCCAAACCAAGTGGCAGAGCCAGGTTTGCAGGCCCTTAAAAACATTCAGAAAGGTGGGAGCAGATTTCACTCTGCGGAGGAGAAATGTTCCAAAGGGCAAGAGCCATGGCAGAGAAGCCTTTTCTGGACTCCATCAGCCGAAATTCCTTGACTGACAAGATCTGCAGCATGTCTCTTCTACCAGTGAGGGTGGGGTCGGCCTATCCCATTGAGATGAGATGGATATATACTGTATAACATATACCAATCCTTCATATCAAAGATTGCAATTTGGTGGTGGTGAAGGGTTCTAAGAGCCTAATCCCAACATACAACTGTGAGAGCTCTGAAAATGTGCTTCTGTTCATTAAATGGCTTTCTTATTTATCAAAACATTTTTAAGCCATTTAGATTAAATCATTAGTCAATTCTGTGTTTAATTTATTATAAAATAAGCACCTAACAACTTAAATATTGCAAATTAGTTATAGAAAAAGCATAGATTTTTATAATTTGGGCAATAACTTACTTAAAAAAGAAAAAACCATTATCAGAATAATTTACACAAAATTATGTAGGTATAATTTGGATATGATAATAAAAAAAAATGTTAACCTATTTTAATAGCCTTTCAAAATATCGGACAAATGCTGCCACCATCTGAGCACATATATAAAAAATTAAAATAAAAAAATCATGAAATTAGTATGAATTCTAAACATTATATTCCATTTTTCCCAAGAACTAAGAACTAAGTTAAGTTTCTCTGCCCCTCAAATACAGAAGCCTCTCTTTTCCTAATGGTCAACAACCACAATTTTCTAGACCTCATTTTTATAATCTCCTGAACTCCCGTTTGCCATATTGCCAAAATTTGATGGTATAATTGACAAAAATCTGAAGAGGCCCAATAAAAGTATAAGTTCTAGAATAAATGGGAGATATTAAATTAACAAATAAATGTGAATAAAATTCCCTACACCCATACAAAAATGAAAAAAAAAAATCCCAACTTCAACTAAATATATTATGTGTTCATGTCCATTTTACATTTCCCCCAAATGTAAATAATATTTAAGAGTTTACCTTAGGAATACAGGTAGTCCTCGAATTACAACCACAATTGAGCCCAACATTTCTGCTGCTAAGCAAGACAGTTATTGAGTTTTGACCCATTTTATGTCCTTTCTTGCCACAGTTATTAAGTGAATCACTGCAGTTGTTAAGTTAGTGAATCTGGCTTCCTTGCTGACTTTGCTTATCAGATGGTGGCAAAAGATGATCACATGACCCTGGGTTACTGCAACCCTCATAAATGTGAGACAGTTGCCAAGTGTCTAAATTTTGATCATGTGACCAGGGGGATGCCGCAATGGTTGTAAGTGTTAAAACTGCCATGTCACATTTTTTAGTGCCGTTGTAACTTCAAACAGTCACCAACTGAACTTTTTACTCTTTTTCTACACTGTATAAAACATTACTTATCTTGAAAATACCTAGTTTGTCTATAATATTTAATCTTAATCATTCTATTGTATTTTTTTCTGGTTCAAATGTGCAACCTCTTGTTTCTAATTTTAATGTTGCTTCTTGCCTCATTTACTTTACATCTTGCTTTGGCTAAGTCTTTCCTCTTTCTCCTTCAGTTATCACTGACTACATACATACATACATACATACATACATACATACATACATACATACATACATATCAGTGGTGGCTTGCTCCCAGTTCGGTCCAGTTCTTGCGAACCAGTACTAACGACGGCAGGAGGCTCCGCCCACTTGCCCAGACGTCATCATGAATGATCTGCGCATGTGCAGAAGCGCGCTCGCGAGCGATGCAAACCCGTAGCTGAGGTAAGTAGAACCCACCCGATACACACCCAGAAAGACACAACTATACATACATATTCTTGTTCAAAACCTTTTTTCCCATATTCTTACTTAGCCTCTCTTAAGTTGTAGATATGCCAATTGCTCACAAATAAAGCAAGGAACAGTACCTTTTTGTGCTTTACAAAAGGTTTTGCATATGTTTTCATGGCTCATAATTCAAAGTGACATTTTATTCTCATTTATTTCATACATCTTTTCCTTATTTTTTAAATATATGCATTATTTTGGCTTCTGCTCTTGCTTTCTCTCTTAACATATATGCCCCCTAGTCTATGCTTTTTGATCTACACTTTTACAGCCAAGTCTCATCATGTGCCTGAATATTAAATGAAAACTTGCTAATTTTTATCAAATCGTTTCCAGCCAATTTTGATTTCTTTTTGGGTCCTTCCTCATTTTATTATAATCTTCTTTTTTATTGCAATCTTGTAAGTTTATTTAATTTGCATTGCCTACTTCTTGAGTCACGGTACTTAAAAACTGGTTCCATGTAATTATCTGTTACTGATATATAAACCGAAACTAATGATGACAATGGAAATATGAGTTTATGTGTTTTGTATTTTTAATGATAATGCTAGAAGTTATGTTAAATCAATTCAACTCTCAGTAAGCAATAAAGTTTACATCTGTGTCACTTTTGATCCTCAAAGTTATTCCCTGAATTTACAGGCAACATAAATCTGTTTCTGTTTCCATTTGATATTTCTATTGAAGTCCGTGTACCTACCCATTTTGAGGTAAATCTAGTAGTGCCTGTCTAAACATATCTATCTGAACTTAAACAAGTGCTAAATTAAAGTAAACAAAGAAAAAACCTTTTGAACTCTGTGGCCTTTCAGTAAAAAAAAATAGCTCATTCAATTTCCATGCCCTTATGAACAAAGTTTTGCCTTGGAATTTTTACAATTGCAGAAGTTTTCATAAAAGTTATATGCCAATATTTACTATTCTAAGAAAAAACAGTTCCTCTAAAGAATTACTAATGTTGGACAGAGAAACAATTTCATCTTTTTATAATCCCTGGATAATACTTTTAATGGATTATCCCTGGATAATCTTTTAATAATCCCTGGATATTACATATTTTTTTAATCCTCTTTTATAGCCAAATGGTATTTGTTCAGTTCTTTTGATCAACATATTTTATTGTATGTTCTTTATTTTAATAGAAAATGTATTCTTAAACTAGTTGAGATTAGAATGTCAAGGTATGTTCTGACCATCTATAGACACAATCTATAATAACATGTGCTATACCTCAATGTATTTAAGAGAACTTGAAATGTATCCATCTCATTTGCAGGAGGAAAAAACCCCGGATAAAAGCAAAATCAAGACATTAAATTAGATCAGGGAATATTTTGTAAAATTCTATAAATACAGCAACTTCCCATGTGGATCTCTATTGTCATAAGCAACACCAACAAATATGATAGCATATAAAAATCGTCCAATCTATTACTTCTTTAACACATGTGGGAAAACTGCAATTTGTGGGACAATTGAAGCTCCTCCAGCAACTCAAGATCATCTTGATGTAATTTAGCAACAAAATGATAATTTCTCGATGGTGTAATTTTCAACTTAATGTTGAAGAAAACTTTAAGAGGAATGTTAGTGAAATGATTCTATGAAGCCAGCACAACCCTCCCTACATTTAAAATCTCTCAAGTCAAGTGAAACTGACCATGAAGAATTTGTTATCCATTCTAGACGGGCTCAGGCTATCCAGTTTGAATGGGAGGAAGCTTAAACTTATAAACTTTTGTACATGACTAGAACAAAGCATAAGGTATTTTGGTCTTGTATAGCAGTGAATCCATATTCTAGAAAACCTAAAAAAAGGCCCAGTGTACAAATTCACTCCAATTATGAACTGCATTCCACAGGTTTGAATGATGTTAGTATATCTTTCTGCCCAAACTAAATAGTATGAATCTAAACAACCAAACTAAACCACAGGTCTATATTTTATCTAATTCTCTTTATAAACTTTATCAAATCTGGCAATTCCACAAAACTTAGTAAGAATAAATTGAAATAACTCAGTTCCCACAAAACATTGGCAAGCTATATTCAATGTTCTTCGGGAGAAACCTAATTCTGAAATACAAGCCAATGATGTCTTCATAGCTGTAGCTTTATTCCACAGATTACATCCAGCAAACCACAAGGAGCAGGAAATGTTCATTTTAAATACCATTGGCTCACTTCAGGCTCAAAGCCACTGTCAGCAACATCCTTATTCTATATAGCTTTGCATTAATAAGTCTAAATAGAAACAGTAACTGCCTTCTTTTAAATCAATCCATACTTTAGCATGTCTCCTGTTTGTAGGATTTTAGCCATTCTATCTACTTACCTTTATACTTCGTGCAGTCAAGAAACCTGTACTATTGTTATTGGATCTAATTCTAATTTTCCTTAAATCTGCTAAAATCATATTAAAAATGTCTGCCAGCACCAAAGTTCTATCTACGAAACCAGGATTTCAGAGCACATGAAAGTAGTCACAGAATCCCACAGTAACTTGCCTTACATATAAGCACAGTTTGGTGTTAATACAGTACAATACAATACAATACAATTCTTTATTGGCCAAGTGTGATTGGACACACAAGGGATTTGTCTTTGGTGCATATGCTCTCAGTGTACATTAAAAGAAAAGATACAAGTACAAGAGCTTTAGATTGATAAGATTCCTACTCTAGTTGATGATTAGAAGCCTGGAAGCTTTAATAACAGTTTCTCATTATATCCAGACCAGAAATTTTAGTGTTAAGAAATCAAAACCATCCATCTTAATTTAAAGGTTTCAATAAAGCACAGTTAACTCTTACCTTCTCAGACATCCCCCCTTGTACTAATAACATAAGAGCAAACTTGATGTGAAAAACAGGCGCTGATGGAAGGTTAAACATTCCCAGCCTACATTCTTAACCTCAAATGTAGTATCCTTAGACTTAAAAGAAGTAAGAATAGAAGCTGGCAGAATATGGTACACATTATTTATCACATCTAATTCAGCTTTATATTTAAAGGACAAAAATATTAATAAATAATTGGCTAATACAATATAGTGTCTTTACATTGTATAAGTTTATGACATGTACTGAAAAGGCTGGAATTAAAGAAACTAACATAGAGAAATAGAGCACTTGGATCATTGTGATTTCTGCATTTAAGCAGTTATACAAGCAAAAAGAGTGTCAGTACTCCTCAATAATGGATAGAATTTAAAAAATAAAGAGAAGCTTAGTGTGTGTGCTCAAGCAGTGTATTTCCCTGCCTTCAGGAAAACAATCAGAATTACCCATATTAACTGGTTCTCATGCAAATCATTTCTCAGGATGGGTTTTCTGAGGTCATATTCATACAAATCAGTTTCCCCAACACTAGTGTTCTCCAGAGGTATTAAATTACAGCTCCTGTAGTCCCCATAGTTTTACTGCAGTTTAACAAGGATGAAAGACACCAAGTTGGGGAAAACTGATATGCACTTTATATCCATGTAGCTAATACCTGCTAATATCTGATCTAATTCTTTTAGATGTGCAATACAATGGGCATGTGATTTTCTAAAATCCAACTACTAGAACAACAAGCCATTTTCTGTAAATTCCTTGCAACATAGTTCTAAGCAACTGTAACCATGCCAACATGTTGAAAACAAGTTTATCTATGCTATATTGTCGAAGTCAGTGGAAGATCTATGAGGCTGAGCTTGAACATCAGATACCATATACAAACTAAAGGAACTAGTCATCCTGCTTTATGCCCTGATTAAGTGCTTCAAAATACATCTAGAAATGTAATGAACTGGAATAGACATTCACATCCTATGAGTGATACAGTTTGTGATAATTATAGACCTGGAAAGAAGCAGATTGAGAAAGGTTGTTCCAGAAAGTTTGATCAGAAAACTTAAAATATCCTTAAGCATAGGTTCAGGCTAAAGGTCCACTTTAATCTTTTTACAGTGATGGAATTAATGGAAAATAAATAAGATCTTCATATTGTATTATTAAATAATCATTAAAGTATATCATTAGTGACAACAAACCTGAGCATAAAAAGTATATGAACATAAACAGCTATAGATGTTTAATAGGAATTACTACTATCTATGTTTACTTAATGAGAGGCAGTTTGTGTAGTAGTTAAAGCACGAGGCTAGAAACTGGAACACTGTGGGTTCTAGCCCCACCTTAGGCACAAAACCACCTGGGTGACTCTGAGCCAGGCACTCTTTTTCCAGTAAGCTAGCCCTAGTAAGCTAGCAATGGCAAACAACTTCTGAAAACATTGGCAAGAAAATTGCACAAACTTGTCCAGGTAGTCACCAGGAGTCAGCATTAACTCAAAGACACAAAACAAACAAATGTTTATTTGATATTACTTGTTCAATGGATTTAACATTAAAATGGATTAGGCTTAAATCAAGAACTTTTGTATGCTTATAATAGTGCAGATGAAATTAACAATTACAAAAGTTAATTTTAAAATGAGGACGAAGTGCTTTCCTTATTTTAATTATAGAGCTTTGAACACCAAAAAAGAAAATGGCAAAGAAAAATTAAAGTAAATAATAACTGGGGTAATATGGAAGTATTATGAAAAAGACCAGAGATGGAACAATAACAGTGGGAAGTAAATTTTACTGCAAAGAGCAGATAAAATACAGGTGAAGCGGGAAAAAATACTCACCAAACCACCACAAGTGCTAAAGGAAGCGAAGGATCCAGGATGATACAGCACAGATCCGCTATAGTAACAGGCTCTCTCTGTTTGTGTGTGGACCAAATTTGGGGTACTCTTTTCATTCAATAGTCGTTCCTCCACTGCAAAACCTGGTGCTAAGAAGCGACTGTCCCTCTTAAGCAGCAGATAGAGCTCCTGAGCGAAAGCTGGTATTCTCAGCAACATCTCATTATCATCTTCTGGAGGAGATACAGGTGGACGAGATGGTTGCTGAGAAGTACCATTAGATCCCTGAGGAAGTGGAGACCAGTGATAGAAATCCTGAGATTCATATTCATCCTCTGAAGTTTCCCGAACTGGAAGTTGCTGGTGCTGGTGGTCAGATGAGGAGGAAACTGAGCGGATCTCACGAGAACTGCCCATTCCCTGAGTGGATGCAGAGGTAGCATTAATATTGCTGCTGCTGTTCCCACAGTTACCATCAAGACTGCAGCTGCCTCCTGCACCACTCCCTCCAGTGGATTCCTGCTGGCTTCTACTCCACAGGGCTGGGTAAACAATCTCCCACTCTTCAAAATCTCCCAGAGGTTGCAGACCTGCAAAAATTCACACAGATTGAAATTTACACACTCTAAATCACTCCCAACTATAAGAGTTGCCATAAATGGATGTCAGATTTAGGACCCATCGGCATAATTTTGATACATCAAAATGACATAACAGCATTGATCCATACTGCTATTACCAATATAAAATCAGTTTTCCTATGTATTCACTGCAAGAAAAAATAATGTGTTTGAGGAGCCGCTTTATATTAGTTGGCTGGAAAGTTGGCTATTTTTACATATATGTTGTATGTATATTTTAGTTTTTGTTAGCTGCCCAAAGTAGAATTGGTGAGATGAGTGATTATGTATGTATGTACCCTGTTTCCCCCAAAATAAGACATCCCCTGGCAATAAGGCCAAGCACTTATTTCAGGGTTCAAAAAAAAAATAAGACAGGATCTTATTTTCAGGGAAACATGGTATGTATGTATGTATGTATACACATACACAACTACATGTGTGCACACATATGTACAAAATACCTGAAGACTAATGTGCTTTTCTCTTATTTTATTTCCTTTCACGTGCGCAATGGCCAAATTGATCAATGATGTATAAAGGTGAATATCTCCTCAATGGTAGTTTTTACATTCTGATGATGTTAGCAGAGGCTAACGAAAGCTAAGTGGATAATATATTTTAAGTTCCGGAGATCGCAATGTCTCTCTTCTTTTATAGCTACACCTGGAACTTGTATTTTTAGGATATATATATATATATGTACACATACACACACATACAATACATACACACATACGTACACACCTTAATTCAATATTGTGTAAAAGGTTTATTTATTTATTTATTTATTTATTTATTTATTTATTTATTTATTTATACAATGTGTCCCTGTTTCAATATAAAAGGATATTTTTAGAAATCTGTAAATAAAGCTTGAAGAGTATCCACAGCTTCTAATTGAATTAAAAGATATGCATCTCATCTTACCCATTTGAACAATTGTAGTCAAATAATGTGGTAAGGAAGAATAGTAGCCTTTCCCAATGTGATGTCCCCTAAACCAGTGGTCCCCAACCTTTTTATCGCCGCGGACCAATCAGCCTTTGATAATTTTACCGTGGCCCGCTGAGCGCGCGCAGGGGTGGGGGCTTTGGGCCACACGTGCGTACCTGCGCGGGGCTCTCTTCCCTGGAGCCTTTGCGCACGGCCCAGCTTTTGCGCACGGCCCAGGAGCTTTTGCGCACGGCCCAGGAGCTTTTGCGCACGGCCCAGGAGCCTTTGCGCTGCAGCGTTCATGTCCCCCGGCCGCTGTGCGGCCCGGTGCCAGGTACTCCACGGCCCGGCACCGGTCCGCGGACCGGGGGTTGGGGACCACTGCCCTAAACTATGTTGCTGGTTGACATTTACAGGCCACCATCCATACTAGACTGGGAAAGATTGTTAGAAGTCCCAACGAACTAGTCAGTCCAAATCTCTCTAGTATAATCAGAAGTAGCCTCTCTTTCAATCTAAGTATCTCCAGCATAAAGGTTAGTTGTTATAGGTTTAAGTGGCTGAACACCCAGCAGTTTTTCCTACATTATCAAGGGACTGCACAAATTTGTAATTTAAAAGGCAGACTACAAAAATATTTGCCAAGCATCTATGTGAGTTTTAGGGATAATAAAAAGTAAAGATGCCACCTGATGGCAGAAAAAGGAGTAAGAGGGAAGGAAAAATTGATTTACTCAAACTTTTATTTGTTTTACCAAATCAAGCATCCTACATAGATTAGGATTATGGGTAAAAAAAACTGTGTAAAAATATCTATAATCTTTCGTTGTATGTCCCATTTCTAAATTAAAGTATTTCACTGATTAGCCAATAAGAATTCAGTAAGAATACAAATGACAGTAGAAATTCTGAAACATCATATGTATAAATACAGTTATAAATTTATAATTCAGAACATTAATTTGTTGTACATTCCGTAAAAAAATATTTAGTGACCTGAAACTTCTGTAAATTGTGGATTTGTGCACAAAAAGAAAATAGTTTTATGTGTAAATCTTTGATGTTTAATATTTGAAGTGCTTAAGAAACTTTAAAAATTCTTAAATAACCTGATGAAAATGTTAGCACACTGCATACAGAAATAAAGATAGAAAAACTATTCTCTTGCTAGTATTGGAACAGTCCTAAAGAAATAATAGTTTATTAACATTTGACCTTAGTCATTCTATATTTTAAATCAGAGAATACTGCCTCAAAAGAATATATGATCTGTTTCTTCAGCAAAGGCAAATAAGACTTAATTTTGCTTCTAGCAAAGGCAAATAAGATTGGCAAACAGAAAGAAATTAATCCGATCAATATATCAAAGTACAGATCCTATATATTTCAAATGTCACAGGATTTTGGGGTGCATTTAATCTTTAACGGGCAATTTTTGCCACTTTGAATTATTCATAAAATAAATAAATAAATAAATTGAGAACTAAAACTTCATAAACATTCTCATGCAGATGTAAACCAGGTAGTTCATCCTAATGGAATAAGAAGATAGTACTTAGCCTGATTACACTGGAGACATATCCTTGTAAAGCATGTCCTGTCAAGATGCTGCTGAATGTTGTTTGATCCTCCAGAGTACTTTGGCAGTCATTTGAAGAAAAGAAGCTAAGTCTAAGTTTACTGTTCAATATCACAGCATTCTCAAGCTGCGGGAAAATTATTTCTGAAGGTGTGCAGAGGGTGTCTTATAAATTATATCCTCTCTTAGCAGTGTGTAAGTATTTGATAGATGGGTAGGTAGATACCGTTCAATAACAGTGCACCGAAATGCATGTTTCTTTAAAACCTTCTACTCCTACGAACTACCAATAACGATACATCTCTGCACGACCCCTTTGTGTCACTGTGCTTCCTAATTACCTTGTGCAAGGCTCTTGGCAATCACTCGGGGCCAGAAACCTCCCAAGAAAGGAAAGAGGTTCCGATTATTAAAGCAAACACCATTCAAAACGAAGCACCGGGACTCACCTGAAGTGATCCGATCTGACAGGAAGCACAGCTGATAAAAGATGCAGCAAAGGTGGCTCAGCCGCCTTTCCCTTTTCGTCTCCATCCACGCCGCGGAGGTGGGCAGGGGGAGCGACCAAAGCACCCCCTTTTTTTCTCTCTCCCGGAGCTTTTCTTCGAGGAACTTTTGCAAAAGCCGAGCTGGTCGCGCAAGACGCCGAGCCTGCAAAGCCTCCCTTCTGCCTTCAGTTTGTGGGAGGAGAGCAGAGAAAATAGCGGGCTCGGCAAGCCTCTTAGCAGCAGCAGCAGCAGCAGCTCCGCAAGTGGCACCAACCCCGAGCCTCTCCGCTCCGGTTCTCGAGCAGAGTGAAAGCTGAAGCCCCGACAAGGGAAGCCACCTCAGGGGGCCGAGTCAGGCGGCAGCCATGCCAGCAGAGGTCAACTGAAGAGGGCAGACTGGCTGAAGGAAGCCCAAGGAACCGTGCGAGAGGAAGAAGGCGCAACTTGCTTTGGTGGAGAAGCCGGGCGCAGAGCGCACAGGCAGAGAGGAGGAGGAGGAGGACGGACGGAGGGAGGGAGGGACGGCCACGCGCAATAGCAGCGGCAGCAGCAGCAGCGGAGAGGTGGTGGCACCCCTCGCGCGCATACACACACACACACATACATACACAGAGAGAGACTAATCCCGGCAGTGGACGGTGGGCGAGCGGCGAGGAGCTCTCCCTGGGTGGGAAGTGGGCGGAGGAGGACTCAAAGAGAACGAGCGGGCTCCCCAAACTCCTGCCGCTCGCTCCTGATTGGCTGCTCTGGCGTTTCTTATTTGCATACCTCTCTTTTCTTCTCTCCCCCCCCTCCGCCCCGTTCCTCCCCTTTCTCCTTCCCTGGGCCGGTCGGAGGGCTTGAGGCGCAGGTAAGTATTGGAGGGAGATTGGTGGACGACGTCTTAGCCCTGGCGCGGTCCGGCGCAAGAAATCCAAGGACCGAAGCAACGTCCCCGTGAGGCTGAACGAGAATGGAAGATGAATTGTGAATCCGAAGCAGAACATCCACTTATTACAGCCTCAGTTTTGTTCCAGACAGTATCAACCTTGTGAACTCTCAAGCTTCCTCTTCCCTCTATGCATTCAAGATGGACAGTGATTAATATTGATATGTATATGTTAGGGTGTATATATATGTAAGTATATAGCATCTCTATATGTACATTACGTATACCTTACGTATGTGTACACTTTTCAGAGCAGGCAACAGAATTTCATTTTTAATGTGTGCCCACAGGGAAAAAAAATGACAATAAAGGTTATCTTATCTTATTAGCAAAAATACTTGCTAATTTGTGCTTTCCCAAAGGCGCTGTGAGGTGTGCTTTTACCTGTCATGCTTGCACAAATCCAATTTTCTTGAAAGGAATTCTGGAATCTTTTGTCCATCTCAGACTTATACAGATAGTCCTCAACTTAACAACCATAATTGAGCCCAACATTTCTGTTAAGTGAGACATTGGTTAAGTGAGTTTTGCCCCATTTTATAACCTTTCTTGCCACATTTGTTAAGTGAATCGCTGTAATTGATACATTAGTAATTTGGCTGTTAAGTGAATCTGGCTTCCACATTGACTTTGCTTGTCAGGAGGTCACAGCAATGGTCATAAATATGAACTAGATGCCAAGCATCTGAATTTCAATCACATGATCATGGGGATGCTGCATAGGTTGTAACTGTAGAAAACGGTCATAAGTCACATTTTCCAGTGCCGTTGTAACTTTGAATGGCCACTAAGACTAGCTGTACTTATAAATGTAACATCATCTTTCCTGCAGGTATACCTTTGATAGGTTAAAAATTCATAATTCTTGATGCCCAATCACAATCTTCTATAAGCAATATCTTCTGAAATGTGTACCCCTTTACATAGGCAATATGCAAAGAACATCATTGTTGTTAGGTTTATATTATTATATTGTTTCCAGGAGAATGAAAATTTTCCATGATTACATAAGTTAATGTATGTGGAATAAATGTAAATCTGAAAGAAAATTTAAATTTGCAAAACTGGGCCATCATTCTTCCTTAGTGTTTTGATACATGGTCTTGACACATATTTATGTTTATTCCACCTTGATTAGCTTTATAAATAACTGAAGGCAACAAACATACTTAATATTCCTTCCTCCTCTTACTTCCCCACAACAAACATCCTATGAGTTGGTTGGACTGAGAGACGGACTGGCCCAGGTCACTCAGATGGCTTTCATGCCAACAAAAGGACTAGAACTTCCAGTCTCCTGGTTTCTAACTTAGTTAATTGCTTAATTGCTACACCAAACTGGCTTTATACTAAACTGCTAATATCATGCACTCATTTGTTCCTTTGATAAATGTGTATTAGAAAATCTTATGTATTTGCCTCTATATCATACTTCAAAATAACAAATCTGTAATGCTGTGGTGTACATGTGAATATGCATGTTCTAATACATAACTAAGTTTTTGTGTTGGTCTGAACAGGGGCCCTCTTTTTTACTTCGATAAGTCTATCTTTTCAGATATAATATGTTATTCACTAGGCCAGTTTCTCCAGTACTATACCAGCTCTATTTAGATTCAGTAAAACATAAAGCCCCACAGGCCATTCAATCAGTGGTGGTATTCAGCTGGTTCTATCCGGTTTGGGCAAACTGGTAGTGGCGGCTGTGGGAAACTCCACCCATTCACCCGGACATCATGTCCCGTTTTTGACCCTCTGTGTGTGCGCTCACATTTACGAACAGGTAGTGAAGGTAAGTGAATACCACCCCTGCATTCAATATATACCTTTAGAAATGCAACATAACTGTAACAAACTGAAGATGTTTTATTCAGGAAAACATCAGAATTCAGAAGCAAGCTTTTATCATGTCCTGACTGGTTTAATACAGTATTTGATATTTCTTTATTGGGATGAATTTCTATCTCATTCTTTTCCTGTAGGAGCTGAAGACAAGATATACTGCTCTTTCTTCCCATATTTTTCCTTAAGTAAACCTGCCCAATAGTCGGGTTGAGAGAGTGGATGGACCACATGAATTCCCATGGTTTTGGATAGATCATAGCCTGGATGTCCTCAGTCCAACAATTCGGATTTTCAAATTATTGATCATGAACCAGAACAAGGGAGGTTGCGAGCAAAAAATGGAAGGGCATAACATTTTTTTACAAATCTAATCATGCTTGCACAGACAAAACATGATTGATGTCAAGCTTCACTCCAGGCTTTGTTGTCTGCTTTGCCCATGCAAACTTGCAAAATTTGATAACCCACTGATAACCTTTAAATTAATAAAATTGGGTGGTATATTGATTTCTTGCCCAACCTTGACCTTAGTGAAACCCCAATAAAGTTTTATGTATCAGGAAAGAAGGAAGGAAATAACTTCTTTCTTGTTAACTCACTATATTAAAAAAAACTGACTCTTGAGGCAAACATTGATTGAATTTAAAAGAAGAGCATTTCCCCAATAGTTATCAAAATAATTATAAAGAAATTGATATTTAAATGAGCAATCTTGTTTCTAATTTAAAAAAGTATATTCACAGTATGGAACTGTATTGCTTAAAATTTAGCTTCTGATCTCTATTTTCAATGAACACTTAAAATATTCAAAAAAGATTTATATCAAATACAGCAAATCTTAACAATAATCAATCATTAATGAAAAATTACCATAACACATTTCCTCTGTTGGCATTCAGACTTGGATCTTTCAAAGCAAGCAAACTATACTTTTGCAAATAAGGTGTGAGATTAAAACAAGAACGTTGCTTTCATAAGAGCCATAACACAATAGTAATTTGTATAGTCATCACACCAGATAATTCAATGTATGCTTAAGTTCATAACTTTAGAAAAAGATTAGCAATTTTTTAAAATCTTTACAGCAACAGGAGTCATGGAGATAAAAGTAAAAAAAATATTTGGAAAGAATATAACACCTTTGCTAATCTTCATAAAGCTCTCATCTAAATTTGCATCCCAAGAGCCACTAAAATCAATTAAATATATTTCTGAAGAATCTGGCCAGTATATAATTGCACTGTAAGCCTGTATTAAAAAGAGTGACTCTTCTGTCAATATTTAAGCATGGATATAAAGCATGATCCCAAGGTTGTGATCCCAATTTTGATTTTTACCATAGCTTGCAAACACTTTTGTTTAAAAGCTTCATATATAAACAAAACTTACATTGAGAGATAATCTATCTGAAGTTCACAATAAAAGCAGGAGTGTTTTTTACCCGCTTTGTGTGAACGGAGCAGGGGGACTAAGCTCCACATTTCCAGCTCAAAGCTTCCTAAAGATGATAATGACATAATGCCTAACTTTGCTACATGTTTAATCAACTAAGCTGCTTGCTTTCTGTACCTTAATGTGCTTTTGAATAAGCAGCTAAGGTAGAATGTGTTGTTGATAACACCAAGCTCTGAATTGGTGGTTCATACATGCCCTACAGGAAATTGTTCTTCGGTGATTTTAAACTATTGCAGGCTGTTTCCAGAGCTACTAAAGATATTGAAAGGCATATGGAAACATATTTTGCACAGTGCTCCCTCAAGAAATTTTGGCAGCCACCTTTCAAATCATAGTGTTGTCCACTAATACACCTTACATCAGAAACTGTGTCTAAATATGTATAATTACAATAGTGTCCCTCTGGCCTTTGACTATAGTTAATTCATAGCTATAGTTAGTTCATTATAGGTAAAATGTTTATACCGTATTCAACCCAGATTATTTCCATAGAATGCTATGGTGAAATAGATTGGCAGATAGAGATCTTGTTAGCTGCACATTTAAGCATTTACAAATCAATGACATTTGTGGTAACTCTGCAAGCCAAGCAAAGCTTTGATCACAAGATTAGAAAAATTTTAATGAGCTACTAAATGTGACACACAGAGAGCCAGTTGGTGTAGTGGTTAAGGCATTGGGTTATAATGCTTCTTTCAATCACATGTTTTAAAAACATCTTACCTTCGTTTGTTTTTGGGGAAAAGTACTGGATTATATAAAAATAATTGTGCAACCAGAACTAAATTTTTCAGATGATAATATTTTCTTCTAGCATTGAATAATAAATGTGTGGTCCCTTTCATTCAATGGGTTGAAGACCTGATTGCACTTGCCATCAACAAGCATAATGCCTTTACTGTAAATGTACATTTTATAGGGACAATATGATGAAATATGGGATTCATTTATACAAAATACACTCGTATTATTATTAAAAACATACACACTTGAATAACTGTGTTAGATAACTATATGTAGAATTTGTGTGTGTGTGTGTATGTAAATTGTATATAGAATTGCTAAAATGATGTATCTTTTTCTTTATTGTATTTTTTACACTTTTTAAAAGCACTCTCTATATGGTTTTTTTCTTTTCTTCTTTTCTTTTCTTTTGACAATGTATATATTTTTCTTTTGGGGTTTGGCTCTTTGTTTTCCATTTTTGATTGTTATCCTGAAAGAAAAAATGAATACATTTAAAAAGGCACCCAAAAAAAGAATACATTTAAAAGGGACTAGGGACTGTGAGTTATAGACCTGCCCTGAGCATGAAGCCAGGTGGGTGATCTTGGCCCAGTCATTCTCTCTTAGCTGTAGGAAGATGGCAATGACAAACCACTTTTGAAAAATCTTGCCAAGAAAACTGCAAGGACTCATCCAGGCAGTTGCCAGGAGTCAACACTGACTTGGAAGCAGAGTCCCCCCTCCAACTCCAGTGTCACAAACAATGTGAAAGATTAATCAGGTGTAGGAATTATTTTATTTATATAGCAATAGCTGTGTTGCCTTTCCAATGGATATGTACCAGCTGAGGTAGCTTACAACATTTCAGGCTATTTAAATTTAAAAGAAAATGTATATTCCCATGGATAAAGTTGAAAGCAAGATGAGGTACAGACTTCATCTTATAAATGTACTAGTCTCACCTATACCTCATGTCTAAATTCATGAGAATAGATCACATACAGCCAATGGTTTCCCATATCTCTCAAAACTATGGTTTCTTTAAACCATTTTTTGTGGAACAAGCTACATTGGTCTTCCTCACAAATATATACACACCATGCTTTGCAACCCATAGTGACTGAATTCACATAGCATATATCATATTATAATCTGGCATAATGTGAATCCAGATTCCAGACATAGTGAATACTAACAGTTTCTTAGGGACCAATCCATGATTCTGAATCGTGGCATTATAGTGCCAGAGTTTGGAAGATAGTTTTTAAAAAGCACAGATAATTTTATAATTTTCTCTTCCTGGTCAGTAATTATTCTATCTAATGGTCTATAAAAGGCTAGACTTTACCTTTTAAGTTACTATTTAAGGTAAATTTACATCACACATCAAGATTTATGAAAAAATAACAAGAAATTTTGTCTGCTTGTATTTTGCTTGCTATTTTAGGGAAGCATATCATATGTCTTCTCAAATTAGAAACAGAAGCACTTCTATTCTAGTTTCTAGAAAACCTTGAAAACAAATACGCCATGTAAAATTCAAGTGAGACTTTTTAAGGAAGTTCATCTTGCATAAATAGAGCACATCCATTACTCTTTTGAAAGTAAAATTATTCAGAAAAAAAAAATCTCTTTCAGTTTGAATGTTAATATTCATTGCCAATTAACTCATTTAAGGCTCTAATGCCGCACTTCTGCTGTACTAACAAAGAGCTTATCCAAAATGTATCTTCCAATTGTGCTTCGAAGTGTTTCATTTAGTGAAGTTTGCTAAATAATAACTAAGTTAAGAAATAGTAAAAATGCTGTCAAAACTGTTATAAGTTTAATGTTTCATATACAAATCTGAGATAGTCGTGCTTAAGCAAATATGCAGTGTTAAAATGCACTGAGACCTTATTTACAAGCCTTCAAGGTTTATGCAGTAGAGTTTAAATAACACAGTGGGATATTCTTTCTGTAAATAACACATAACGAAAGTCATGCTGTGAAGTTAATCTAGGACTTTGCGGGTGGCAAATGCCCATTTTAAAAAAAAGCCATATTTCTAAAAGTGCATCATTTTTACAATATGTCTGTAGAACTTAGATGCAGTGTATCGTTTTTGTTTTATAAAACCTTCAGGTTCCAATTGTATAGCCAAATATCTGTGAGTGATGGATTTTTGACTGTTCATACCACGAGCCAAGCTATTCATATTAAAAACCTTAAAGCTCTTCCTTAGCTAAACTTGGCTAGACTTTTGGACTGTTCCTCTTGCTGGTCTTTAAGATATTTCTGCATATTTTAGCTAATTACAGCAAATGTCTAGTTTGCAAAATACTTATTTAAGGTCCGGATGGGAGTATAAACATCGACATCTACCTTCCATCATGGCTTTCAGTAATTGAGGCTTTCAATGTACTGCTTTTTAAAAAGATAAATACAGACTAGATTACCAGGCTTAATTATATCTATGGTACCCTCCTTATAGTAGAAGAGAACTAATGAGTTGGGGCAGATTTTAGACAGTTGCAACCACAGGCCATTTTTATCAAAAACATAGTTGCATTGTTATAGATAAATAAAACAGGATATTTAACTTAGAATCTGCCTAGCAAGTTTACACCTCATCCAAGGGTAAAATACTCCTCGTTCGGACCGGATCGGGTAGCGATGGCGGCGGGTGGTTCGGAGAACCAGTAGCAAAAATCCCTGCCCCCCCTTCCCATGCCCAGCTGAGCTGCGCAATCATCAGAGGCTTTTTTTTTAATTTTTAAAAGCATTTTTTCTACAACCCCTTCGGCCGAAAAAATACTTTTAAAATTAAAAAAAAAAAAGCCTCTGATGACCATGCAGCTCTGCTGGGATCATCAGAGGCTTTTAAAAGCATTTTTTCTACAACCTCTTCAGCTAAAGAGATTGTACAAAAAATGTTTTTAAAAGAAAAAAAAGCCTCTGACAATCAGGCAACTCAGCTGGGATCATCAGAGGCTTTTTAAAAGCATTTTTTTTACAACCTCTTCAGCTGAAGAGGTTGTAGAAAACATGGTTTTAAAAGTTAAAAAAAAAGTTGCCACACCCACCCAGTCACATTACCCCCCACCAAGCCACACCCACAGAGCTGGTAGTAACAAATTTTACATTTCACCACTGACCCCATCAACTAATAGACCAACACTGTATAGTGCACTGACCACACAGTCAGTAATCAAACATTTGAAGAAATAAAAAGCTAAGTATGAGGGGTATCAAACTCAAAGCTCAGGGACCAGATCCAGCCTGCCAGGTGCTTAGATCCGACACAAGGGGCCACTCTGGAAACAGCAAAGGACTGGCCCGTGGTACCTTTGCCAGTGAAAACAGAGCTCAGGAGGGCTGTGTGTGGCCCTTCCAAACTCCATTTTTGTTGGCAGAAGGTTGCAGGAGGCTGTTGCATCCGAAAACTCAGTTCGGAAGCCCGTTTTCACTGGTAGAGCACTTGGGCCACCACAGGTGCCCCCGCTTGAGTGACATCAAGCTGGTCATGCCCACTCTGACCATGCTCCCTCTGCCCCCCAAGGTCAAACACAACCCTGATGTGGCCCTCAATGAAATTGAGTTTGACACCCCTGTTTTATATAGATACCGAAGAAGCAAGAATGCTTTGCAAAGATAGGAAGAGATGAAGAATAGGGATACACAGTTTTCAGGAAAAGTGCTTCAAGTCTAGGATGAGTGCATTCATTGTACCTTTTGGTGGTTTTTAAAGGAAGTGACTTCTTTCAAGTGCTGCCAACATATAATAAACATGTCCATGCTAGATTCAAAACACTTTTCCCATATTGCATGCTCTAAAACTATAGGAAATGGTATTGGTGTAAATTAGTTCTATCCAAATACTCTTTTATTTATTTTCTGTCTTCAGTTTACTTCTTTGTGCACTCTGAATAACTTTGCTTTTCCTAGAAGGAAATAGCATGACAACTAGTTTATGTCTAATGAACATAGAAACAACAATTATGCTGTTTTTATACCATAAAAGTGTTCACCATTGTGGACAATACTACTAAGAATTAATTTTATACCCTCAGTTATGTAGTCGGATGAAGATGATGAATAGGTCACCTTTTTCCTGAAATTATTTCTAGGAGACAGGAGTAAATAAGCCTTTTCGTACAGATAGATTCATCAAAGGCATCCTCCTTCCACTTTTCATGGGGGAGGAGGAAATTTTCAGCGGTGAAATCTGGCCGGATCTATCCAGCTCGTGTGAACCGGTTGTGCAGGCAGTGGGAGGCTCTTGCCACCCGCCAGGACATCATTACATCCCATTTTTGACCCTCTGCGCATGCGCAGAAGTCTCTGAGCATGCGCAGAAGAGGCATGGGCGTGCGTAGCGCGCCTGCGCTCTCCCATGCGCTTCCATCCCCCCCCTGGATATTTCCCCGCTGGATATTTTGTTTTATTTTTAAAAATAAATTTATGTCACTACCTGTCTACCAAAAGTAACTCTAAGCAGTCATTAAGAATAGAAGCACAAAACAACCAACAAATCCTCACTCCCAAAACAAATAAAACCCCAACATAGATAAAACTCACATCCATAAACCAGCCACATCAATATAAAAGAGATAGCAAAAAAACATTAAATGTTACAAAAAGGACAGCTTCTTGCAACATTTAATGAGACAAAGTAATTGTCTGTTAGCAGACTCCTCTGCAAGATTCTCTAGCATTAACCTGAAAGAATTTAATTTCTATCAAAATTTAAAAATAATAAATGTTTTTTAAACGCTTTCTAAAGGAAGAGGTGAGTCAATCTTAATTTGCTCCACAAGACATTATTACTTTATTTAAAGCAAACGGAAGTAGCCATTTTATGGCTGTACATTAGAAGGTTCTTGCTTCTATCTTTAAATTCATGCCTTCTAGCTATACTGGGAAAACACAGGAGATGGACAATGTTTCATTTAATTGCAGGCTCCTAAGATAGAGAAGGTATTCTATAATTATCAAGATCCAAAACTAGGAAATGTAAGTTGAAAGCCTGCTGACAGGCATTTACTGCTCTAGATAAATTAGTTAATGTTAACAAAGAGCTTTTGAAGATTACATTTTACATGCTGAGTACCATTATTATCGTATAAAATTCAAAAGGTTGTCCTGAAGGAAAATCTACCCGTATTAGTTGTCTCAAAGTATTTCTGTAAAATGTTATAGTTTATTTCATGTTAGAACTGGCTACTTTATATTATCTTTTCCCCCCTGTAAAATATAACATATTTTATATCATTTGATACAATTTATTTAAATTTAATAAATAAAATATGAACATTGAACAAGTAAAACAGGACTTCAATAACTATACTGAACAAACACAGAATACCCAGAATAATAAAAATACTTTGTATTAATGACTTTATTTTATTTTTTTTAAAAATGAAATATGGTGTAAAACAGGGGTGTCAAACTGGCAGCCTGTGGGCCGGATGCATCATATGCAGGCCATGCTCACCCTAGCTCCACAAAGGGAAAAAACATCACAATATGTCACATATTGTGGCAATGCGACACAGCGAGTTTGACACCCATGTTGTAAAATGTTTTACTTCAAGCTCTGCACATGAACATTATAGCTAGTGTTTACATTGTCATTTTTATAACTTTATTTTGTTTTTTCATCTGCTTAAGTTTGAATATTTTCATTGTAAGTTGCCTTATCTGGAGGAGTTCTAGTAAATAGTAAAATAAATGAAATGAATAAAGAGTTGTGTTTATCTGCTCACCCCTTTCTCCGCTTGCTCTTTTTAGAAATTGAATTCCAGCATTCCATTGTATTGCCCTGTTGACTGTTTGACACTGATTGTTATGGAATGTGGCCTTTGGACTGTGATGATCTGGTTTGATCCAATCCTTACATGAAATCCAGTACAACTGCCAAGTTGGGCACTTGATCTTTTTTTGGTTTCTTCCTTTCCCTTGCTTTTAGAGGAAAGAGAGGAAAAGGGGAGGAAAAACAGAAGACAAGATCTTTTTTGTTTTTAAAAATAACAAGATCATTTTTGTTTTTAAATAAAAAGATAGTTATAGAAACTAACTGGTAAGTCTCATACCAGTGGTCCAATCTGAATAACCAATTTGCCTAGGTCAATGTCAATTATGCATACATTAAAGAAGTCCCAAATTGTACTATTTAATTCAGTGCCAATTTTCAACAATACAGTTTTCTGTCTACAGGGTTTTGTTTTTTGGTTTTTTTGTCTACAGGATTTTTGTTTTTTGCTATAGAACCTTGATGGTGAACCTATGGCTCTCTCTAGAACCTAGAGCCCTCTCCGTGGGCATGTGCACTGTCGCCAGCTGCTCTACTGGTTTCCAGCACCGGCCAGCTGGTCTTCGCGGGCACCAGAGTGCCTGAAAACAGCCCAAAAAACGGCCCCAAAACAGGTTGTTTTCCAGCCCATTTTGGGACCTTTTTCAGCCCATTTTCCGGGTCAAAAACGGCCTGAAAACGGCCCAGAAAATGGCCTGAAAAACAGCCAAAAAACAGGCATGTGCCCGCCAGCCAGCTGGTCTTCTGGTTTCCAGTGCTCCAGCTCGCACATATGCATGTGCATGCACACACGTTTCAGTTTGGGCAGTTGGTGCCAAAAAGGTTCACCATCAATACTATAGAACAAGGGAGTTAAACATTCATATTTTGCACTTTGAATATTATCTGACCCCCCCCACCCCAAAGCAAAAGAAATGGCTGAAAAAAATGGCCTGTCTTGCTACATTACTAAACTTTTTATAACTCAATGCTGAAAATACATTAGCAATAACACCGATGATTATTATGACACTCAAAATTATTCTTGGATTGTATTGTTGCAGTAAAATGCATTGCCTTCTTCCCTAATGTTACAGACTAGGCAGTTTTTTTCTGATGATTTTCCATCCAAATACTAACACCAACCCTGCTTAACTTCCTAGGTCAGAGTAGGTTGGCCAGATGCTGAAGGTCTCTTAATCCATTATTATTCTTACTAAATTAAATGTTTTGAGCCCTGAAATAGGAGAAGACGGATTCACTGGCCACTCTTCGTGTATGTTATGACTTTTTCCTGACCATCATCTACAATCATTGGCTGCAGAATTAGCAGGAAACTTCTGCTATGCTAGGAGGCAATCACCAGACATTTCCCACTGATTTCTGTATGTGTCTGTGTTTGTGTTTTACTTAATGTGGACCGCTCGTTTGTATACATAAAACTAACTTCAGAGTAAGCTCAGCTCTGGTCTAATCAGTTCAATTAAGATTATCCTTCTTGGACAAGGCACATCTGCCAGTGTATAGTTTTTGCCATCAGTTGACACAATTGATAACAATAGTCATATTATGTTGATACAATTTCCCTATTCCAATCCAGTGAGCATCACATTGAAATAAGAGGGCACTGAATGTTGAAGTTCAGGAAGTTTGCATGGTTTTAATGGTTCATGGTTTTTTCTTAATTTGTTTGCTTCAAAAGGCTCAAGAGTTTTCCCATTTTCCTATGTTTTATTTTAAGTATCATAGTTGAAATAGTAATGTGTTATATTCAAATCATTTGTGACGCCTATATCCTGACTGTGAAATCCATTGAGGGCGATTGGGCTGAAAAATAGCCTGCATATATAAATATAATTAACAGTACACTTCAAATTACAAATCAAAGGAATCTTACCAGAGGTAGGTTTCAGCAGGTTCTGACCACTTCTGGAGAACCGGTAGCAGAAATTTTGAGCAGTTTGGAGAACTGGTAGTAAAAATTCTGACTGGCCCCACCCCCATCTATTCTCTGCCTCCCAAGTCCCTGCTGATCGGGAGGAAATGGGGATTTTGCAGTAACCTTCCCCTGGATTTTATTTATTTATTTATTTATTATCAGATTTATATACCGCCCTTCTCCCGCAGGACTAAGGGCGGTGCACAGCCAAAGTAAAAACATAAATACAAACATTAAAATACAGTTAAAAAGATATATATGCGTTTGGCCCCATAATTAAAAAACAATAACAAACCTATTAAAAACATTTAAAAATGTGTTAAGCCAGCCCGGCTTGCTGAAAAAGAAAGGTCTTCAGGGCATGGCGGAATGCACCGAGGTCTTGGATTCTTCGTATCTCTGGGGGCAGCTGATTCCAGAGGGCAGGTGCCCCACAGAAAAGGCCCTCCCCCTGGGGGCCACCAGTCTACATTGCTTGGCCGATGGCACCCTGAGGAAGCCCTCTCTGTGGGAGCGTACAGGTCGGTGGGAGGCCATTGGTAGCAGCAGGCACTCTCGAAGATATCCAGGTCCTATGCCATGGAGCGCTTTAAAGGTGATAACCAACACCTTGAAGCGCACCCGGAAGACCACTGGGAGCCAGTGCAGCTCACGCAGGAGAGGTGTTATGTGGGAGCACCATGCAGCTCCCGTAACTACCCGTACGACCGCATTCTGGACCAGTTGGAGCCTCCGGGTGCTCTTCAAGGGGAGCCCCATGTAGAGAGCATTGCCGTAGTCCAGGCAAGAGGTGACGAGGGCATGAGTGACTGTGCACAAGGAATCCCAATCTAGGAAGGGCCGCAACTGGAGGATCAGGCAAACCTGATAAAAAGTTCCCCTGGCTACAGCCGTCAGATGTTCCTCCAAGGACAGCTGCGTATCCAGGAGGACGCCCAAATTGCAAGCCCTCTCTGTGGGGGCCAAAGACTCGCCCCCAATAGTCAGCGATGGTGTCAACTGACTATATTAGGATGCTGGAAACCACAGCCACTCCATCTTGGATGGGTTGAGCCTGAGCCTGAGCCTGAGCCATTCCCTGGGATGGGAATGGAGATTTTACAGTATCCTTTCCCTGCCACACCCACCAAGCCATGCCATGCCCACCAAGCCATACCCACAGAACCGGAAGTAAAAAAATTTGAAACCCACCACTGAATCTTACATCTTAGTAGATAATGTATATATTAAGCTATTACACTTCTAAAAGATGTTTCAGTATCGGCAAGAGATTTGCTGTTGATGATGTTGTTAAAAACTAAACCACACAATTTATGAGAAAAATAATAATTTGACTAAAAGATTTCAGAACTGGAGACTGAAAGAGGATAAGAAGAATATTCTTTTGATTCCCTGCCCTCTCACCTGTAAAAAAGGGAATTATTTTTTGTTGGCTTCTTCACTGAGTTACTGAGGGCTCCTTCACACATCTTCATCAGTAGTGGATTAAAAATCTGGGTGCTATCAGTTTGCTATCGGGAGCGTGTGGATGTGCACACTCATTTCATGAGCACGTGGCGCTTCTGGCCATGTGCAGAAGGTTCTGCGCATGTGCAGAGCATTTTTGATTATGTATGGCCGGGTGCATGGAGCCTCCCGCCGCTACCAGTTTGCCCGAACCCAGGCGAACTAGTAGCAACCCACCACTGATCCCCATGGATGTCCTCATCGATGTCTTTCTTTCCATTCTTGAAACTGGAAGTTTCCTCCCCCCCCTACTTTTATAAGTCTGTGTTAAAGGGCCAGTCATACTCCATACCACCACTTGTCTTTGATATTGGTAATTTTTCTCCCCCTCACACTGTCTCTCACCTCCTCCCTTGTGCAAAGAATTAGCTGATTATACAAAAGAGGTGATAGGGACAACACTAGTAACTAATTGAAAAAAAATAAAAAATAAAGCATTTGAATTCTCTGAAACTCTTGCCTGGGGCAAAAAAAAAATGAATTTATTAAAATCAAAATAACAAAGGCAATGCAGGGCTTGTGATCCAGTCAGGCCACAGGTTTTAGGAGTTATAACAGCATCGCTGAATTCTCTTGTGCCTATTTACCTACTATCTGTTGGAAGAAGAAAACTCCTGGAAGAGTCAATAGCAAACCAGAAAAGGAGAAGGGGAAAAGAAGTTCTTACAAAATACAGAATAGCAGTGTTGGAACGGACCTTGGAGGACTTCTAGTCTAGCCACCTGCTCAATTATTTTTCTTAATATAAAATACAAAAAGATGCATGAGGTTTTCTTGACAAAATAAAGGTGGCTTATCATCATTGCCTTTACCATTGTCATTAAAGTGATCTCTAACCTGTAGCATTTTGTTATATCACTGTTGTCCAGTATGGGTGTCTACTGGCTTTAGCAGCATAGCTGAGGTGCCTTCATGCTTTGGGTGATCCTGCTGGGAATATAAGCTCTTGGCATCCACTCTCTGGCATTCTTCACTCATCCTCTTCGCTGCTTTAAAGAGAAAGTTAACAAATACTGTAAATAGAAATTATCAGAATGCCCTAGAATTTAGTTATAAGAGGGATATCAAATGGGTGACAAATGTTCTTATAAAAATTACAATAAAGAAGAACAAGGACCATGGCTTCTATTGTACCCATGCCTTAGAAACAATAGCATACTTCAAAAGGAATTGTCTTTTATTTCCTTCCAAAATAGCTAAGAGGAGGGCATTCATATGGGATAATTAAATAAAAGGTCTCCTAAATTTAGAAGTCAAAATTTGATATAAATATAAGCTGTTTTGGGAGCTCAAGTTTAATTGCTTATAAATATATCCTGGGAGGGCAAAAGTTTCAGTTTGACTTTCTGTGTCTAAAATCCTTTTTATTAAAGCTAATTTAGCTTGATGTGGTCCTAATTATACAATAACATCACTGGAAAATCCATAATTTCCTTTGGATTGCTTTTTCCCAGGAAGATTTGAAATTAACCATCAGTATTACAGGGTTGCGGAACACTTTCAGGCAATAAATAAAAATATTTAGACTGGATTCAAGTTTACTGCCTCCTGTTTCCCACCAAAATACAGCATTTTCAGACACAGCAGGCAATCTGGAAGATGCTTTTTAAGAATTTAGCTTGGAGTCTCTAGAGTTGTTATACGTTCCTAGTTGCTATGTTGTTATACGTTCCTAGTTCTATCTCATTTAGCAATAGTGCTCAGGCTTTTAAGCTACAAACAGCTGAATTGCAGCAGATGTGCTCCTTGTGCAAAATGAAATAAATGCATAGCTGACCCTGAGCTCTGTGCATTTCAGGATACATGATCTAAGTGAGCAGTTCAGCTTCAGGAAAAGCTCACTTATCTGTATTCACTTTAGACTTAATATATAGCAGGGAAAGAACATCAAGTACTTTCAGACTTACATTTGAAAGCCTTTAATTCATGTTAAGTGGTAGCACTGCTCTTCTTCCTCAAGGCAGTCTGACTTAATAAAGTTATTTATCATGCTTCGAGAAGGTAAGTCTGCTTGCAACTGCTCGAGTGGGTAAGGCAGGGTTTTAATTTTGAGAAGCTCTGATCCAAATCCCAAATCAGCTGTAGGGCTTGTTTAAACTGTAACTCTATACCCTCTTACCTCGGAGCACAATTCTTCATAAACTAAGTGATCTTAATTTATGAAGAAATGGATTCTCTCTTGCCTTCACTTCATTGCTTAGAAAAAAGGCAGATGTAAATGTGAGCAGCAGTTAGCAGAATGAAGCAAAAGATAGAAATCAATAAACCCATTTAATTTTTCATTTAAGCTTTTGAAACCTTAACATTCATTAAAAGACTTCTGAAAAGAATTGTAATTTACACAGAGTTGGTCTTTTCATAAGGTTATGTCAGTAATTAAAGGTAAATTCCAATATTTCCCATGATCCTGAAAACAGCTTTGTCTATGCCTATTGCCTCAAAAGAGAAAATATAGCTACCACTTACTTACAGTATACTAAAAATGTTATTTCTTTTCTCTCTCATATTATTCATTATTTATTAAAGCCAACCTGCTTGCTCAAAAATATTTTCCTGGTGTTTTGTTTTCTATTTTGATTGTAGTTAAACCTGATATTTCTCCCATTTAGGTAAATTGGTGAAAGAATATCCACACACGCATTGCACACCCAGCAGACGTGTATGCAATGTATTTGGTAGTTTCCCAAAATGAGTTACAGTCAGATGTTTACTTTTTCATATTTAAAAGTTTGAGCAAAGAATTCCAGCTGTGAGATACCCAGAACAATCCAGCTGCACTGCTTTAAAGGGGAGATGGATGTTTGTAAGAGCTGCCCACTCTTCCTTTCAATCAATTACCATAACAAATTACTGGATATATGCCAGGAAAGATACAAAAGCTCAATGTGCAGCATTGTTTTGGATTTTGTGAACTGTTACATTTGAAGCCTGTCCTAGATAAAACCCAGATGGGGGAAAAGAAAAGGACAGCTGGCATTGCTTTTTCTTGCAGAAATGATAGCAATTCAATTTTCTCCAATAAAGTGTATTAGTGCTTGGTTCTTAGAAGGGTATTTGAGGACTGGAAGAACCTAGAAATCAACTTCATTGTAACTATTGTAACCATCCACATGGTCCATCTCTCCCCCAAACTCTGCCTCTGCGGCTTCCAAACCCCAGCCAGGGCAGCAGCCACTCTGGGAGTGTGCTTCCCACTCTATGGTGATGGTTGCCGGAGGCCTCCCCTTCCCCCTTGCTCCTTTCCACTCTAACTGCCCCGCGGTCCCCCCACCCAAGTGCTACCGACCGGAGCGCCCGCCAGTGAGCCCAGGAAGCCCCTCCACCTCAGGAGTCACTGGACTGGATGGCAATCAGGCCAGACTCTTTCTGGGGAAGGGAGCCTCACGGGACCCTTGCCACCCTCCCTCCCTCCCACAGGTCCAGTTTACTCTTTCCAGGTGCCCGGCAGCAATACACCAGGCAGCCGCGCCAAGGGCAGCCCTGACAGACACAGCTTGTCTGGCTCAGCCATGGCCAATGCTCCTTGTTAGCGGCTGAGCTTGGCTGCAGGGCCCACCGGGCCTTTGCAGGCGGTGGCAGTGGTAGCAGCAACACCTGCAGCACCTCAGCCATCCCCGCCGAGGCCTGTGCCCAGCTGCAGGATGCGCCAGTCCTGCCATTGTAGTCTTCCATGACTGCCTGCCATGCATGGAGGCCTCTCTGCCACTGGTGGCTGCCCTGCCAAGGAAGCCCAGGGGCGGCGATGTTTGCACTGGGGATCCTGTGGCAGGCGCTTGGTAGTGCAGGCTATGCAAACATGGCGCCTGGGTGGGGGGCGAGAGCGGGTGGGCTGCCACCATGGCACAGGAGCAGGAGCAGTGCTTGAGGTCTACGGTTGGTGCTGCGGGCAGCGAAAGGGGCTGGGGGTGCAGCAATTTGCAGAGATGTGGCTGCCTTGGGAGGGTTGGGAGATGAGGGATCTCTGTGTGTGAAAGACGGGGGGTTATTTTCAGGGGAGGGCGTATATTTAGGCTCACCCCAAAAATCAGTCTTGGCCTTTTTTTCAGGACAGGTCCTATTTTCGGGGAAACACAGTAGTCCATGAAGCAGACATAGATGTTTTTCTCAGTGGTGAAATCCATTTTTTTTTACTACCGGTTCTGTGGGCATGGCTTGGTGGGCCTGGTGTGGCTTGGTGGGCATGGCAGGAGAAGGATACTGCAAAATATCCATTCCCACTTCACTCTGGGGCCAGCCAGAGGTGGTACTTGCCGGTTCTTTGAACTCCTCAAAATTTCCGCTACCAGTTCTCCAGAACCTGTCAGATTTCCAGAGCCTGCTGGATTTCACCCCTGGTTTTTCTGTAACTCCCTAGCTTTCTCCATGATCCAGTGTATGTTGGCAATTTGATCTCTAGTTCCTCTGCCTCTTCGAAATCCTGCCTGTACTTCTGGTAGTTCTCAATCCAAATACTGCTGGAGCCTAGCTTGTAGGATTTTGAGCATAACTTTACTAGCATGTGAAATGAATGCAATGTTGCGATAGTTTGAACATTCTTTGGCATTGCCTTCCTATGGAATTGGAATGTAAACTGACCTTTTCCAATCCTGTGGCCACTGTTGAGTTTTCCAAATTTGGTGGCAAATTGAGTGTAGCACTTTTATTGCATCGTCTTTTAAGATTTTGAATAGCTCAACTGGAATACTGTCACCTCCACTAGCTTTGTTGTTGCTCAGATTTCCTAAGGCCCATTTGATTAGGATTAGGCACATTCTAGGATGTCTGGCTCTAGGTCAGTAACTACGCCATTGTGGTTATCAGGGACGTTAAGCTCATTCTTGCATAGTTCTTCTGTGTAATTTTGCCACCTCTTCTTAATCTCTTCTGCCTCTGTTAGGTCCCTGCCATTTTGGTCCTTTATCATGTCCATCTTTACATGAAACGTTCCCTTCATATCTCCAATTTTATTGAAGAGATCTCTGGTCCTCCCTATTCTATTGTTTTCTTCTATTTCTTTGCACTGTTCATTTAAGAAGGTTTGGTTATCTCTTCTAGCTATTCTCTGGAATTTTGCATTCAATTTGGTGTATCTTTCTTTTTCTCCCTTGCCTTTCGCTTCCCTTCTTTCCTCAGCTATTTGCAAAGCTTCCTCAGACAGCCATTTTGCTTTCTTGCATTTCTTTTTCTTGGGATGGTTATAGTTGCTACCTCTTGTACAATGTTGTGAACCTCCATCTATAGCTCTTCAGGCACTCTGTCTATCAGATCTAATTCCTTAAATCTGTTTGTCATTTCTACTGTATATTCATCAGGGATATGATTTAGTTCATACCTGAGTGGCCTAGTGCTTTTCCCTACTTTCTTCAATTTAGGCCTAAATTTTGCAATGAGAAGCTCATGATCTGAGCCACAGTCCGCTCCTGGTCCTGTTTTTACTGACTGTATAGAGCTTCTCCATCTTTGGCTGCAGAGCACATAGTCAATCTGATTTCTGTGTTGACCATCTGGTGATGTCCATGTGTAGAGTTGTCTCTTGGATTGTTGGAAAAGGGTGTTTGCTATGACCATCATATTATATTGACAAAATTCTATCAGCCTTTGTCCTGCTTCATTTTGTACTCCAAGGCCAAACTTGACTGTTATTCCAGTTATCTTTTGGCTTCCTATTTTAGCAATTTAGCTTTTCCAATCCCCCATGATGATAAAGACATCATTTTTTAGTGTTAATTCTATAAGGTGCTGTAGGGCTTCATAGAACTGGTCAATTCCATCCTCTTCAGCACCAGTGGTTGGGGCATAGACTTGTATTACTGTGATATTGAATGGTTTGCCTTGGATTCAAACTGAGATCATCCTGTCATTTTGGGAATTGTATCCCAGTATTGCTTTTCCTACTCTCTTATTGATTATGAAGGCTACTCCATTTCTTCTGAGGGATTCTTGCCCGCAGTAGTATACCTGATGGTCATCTGAATTAAATTCACCTATCCCTGTCCATTTTAGCTTGCTGATTCCTAAGATGTTGATGTTCAGTATTGTCATCTCTTATTTGACCATGTCCAGCTTGCCTTGATTCATGGATCTTACATTCCAGGTTCCTATGGAGAAAAAATCTTTACAGCATCGGACTTTCCTTTCACCACCAGATGCATCCACAGCTGAGCATCCTTTTGGCTTTGGCCCAGTCGCTTCACTCTTTCTGGCACTACTAGTACTAGCCCTCTGCTCTTCCCCAGTAGCATATTGGACACCTTCCGACCTGAGGGGCTCATCTTCCGACATCATATCTTTTTTCCTTTTGGTATTGTCCATGGGTTTTCATGGCAAAGATACTGGAGTGGGTTGCTATTTCCTTCTCCAGTGGATCACGTTTTGTCAGAACTTTCTGCTATGACCTGTTTGTCTTGGGTGGCCCTGCATGGGTGGCCCCTCCACCATATAGCTCATAGATTCATTGAGCTACGCAAGCCCCTTCACCACAACAAGGCAGTAATCCATGAAGGGGAGATCTATACTAGTCTCCTGTTATTTCTTTGTCGATAAAATGTAAGTTCAATACAAAAATAGTTTGTTGCAAAAGTGACTGCCTGCAAAGGCTCCTGGATTGGGTCTGAAAGGCAAAAGTGAAAGCAATATGCTCCATCCCATAACGTGTTTTTCGTCTCACAGGAAAAACACTCAGCAAGCAGCTCATACCATCAAAATACAGATGACAACAATTGGGATCATGTTGATGTCAGAAATATACCCATAAGAACAAGCAAATCAATTACATATATTGATTATATATAAAATAAATAAATATGCTGTATAATTGATTTGTTTCTTATTACGGGTATAACAAACAGGAAAGGCAGCAGATTTGAATTGGAACTAACACAGAATAGAGCTAACCAGCTGGTTTTTAAAATAATTTTATTGAAATCTATGGAGATTCTCAGTCACCCAGGTCATGGTTGTCCCAGAGGTGCTTTTTTCAAGAGGCAACTGAAACCAGACAGTCCAGTTGCCTCTTGAAAAAAGCACCTTTGGGACAATTTTATTGAAGATTGCAATTAAAAAGATAAAAACTAATACAAACTAAAAAAAAATAAAGAGCAAAAAGAAAAAATAGAAAAGCATAAAAGAAAAATAGAAAGAAAAAGAAAAAATAAAAAGAAGTAAATAAAAGAAAATATATATAAAGAAATGACTTCTTCACAATGTACAATGTTAGTAATATATTATCTTCTCTTGAAATACAACATATGATCTCTTCAATCCATAAATCATTTATCTTTAAGCAAATCTTGAAAGTCTTGTCATTTAGTCCTAGTCACCAAAATTCCATTAATGATTACCAAAGATAAAATGTTTATTTTAACATTGATCAAATAAGCCATGTTTATATTTCTTCCTTTAACTTTTAACAATCTTGATTTTCAATCCTTTCAAATAATATTTTCAAACTTAACATTTTTTCTTTGTCTCTTCTTATAAAATCCTTCAAAATGTTAATAGGTTAGTTTTGTAAATCCAATGTAGAAAAATCATCCTAGTCATTCTTTTAGTTTGTTATTTAAAGGAAGACTTTCTGAAGATATAAATCAATCTCAAAACATATTTTTGTTGCTTTCAAAATATGCCCATGATCACATAGAAGCACTTCATAATCCTCATGCCATTTTTAACTGTCCTGTCTTAGATATTTTTTTTCCTCTTAACAGGTGATGTGATTTGAACATGTGACCCTGAACTTGGCTTGACTCTGAGTTTGAGTCAATATGTTAAGTGAATTACAAGCTAAATGTTCATGATGACAAAACATCAAACTATTTGAAAATGAAAAGCAAAATTAGACCTATTCTCAGGTGACAGTATTGATCAGTCTTCAAATACTTGATTTACAATAAGGTCTCCCATTGTAATATTAATAGTTCTTGTTTAACCTGCATAATTGTTTTAAATATGCAATGCAATGGAATAAATGCTAGGATAATTCAAAAACCATGCTTTAATTTGCTCCTATCCTTGGAAGAATTTAGAATTCAGAAGGCCAGCATTAACATTTTTTCAAGTATGTTAGACAACAATTTCAGTTACTTTTGGCAAAATTTGATAGAAATTGTAGTCAATCATATCTAAATGCTTGAATTTTTAAGACCCTAGCAAATAACATGGAATGAGATCACAAAGGATCAAAACAAAGGCAAATAGTAATAGCACTTAGACTTATATACCACTTCAGAGTGCTATACAGCATCTTGTCATGGATCTGCTACTGGGCCCCTCTCCAAATGCGAGTTCAGAGGAGGAGGGTGAGTTCGAGTCTGCAGAAGAAAGTGCAAAGCAGAGTATTAGTCAGGATCGGGACTCAGAGAGTGCTAGCCTGATGGAGCAGCCTCAGCTGGGTCAACTGGATGAGCAACAGGCTGAGGCTCAGGCTCAGGCTGAGGGAGGTAAGCCACAGCTGTAGCAAATTGGCCAGGAGGCTCCAGGAGAGGACTGGGAGCAGTTGCTATCCATTAGCATTGAGGAGGAGGTGGAGTCCATGCCTCCTCCTCATCCAAGGACATGAAGAGCAAAGAGAAGACAGGCACAATGCTGGTCAGCTAGACTACTCATGAGGTGGCAACCTTGCCTCTCATAAAGGGCTGCACAGACTTTGCCTATTTAATCTCACCCTGAGGATTTAAGTATTGCTGGAGCAACATGCTCAGTTCTGTGTCTTGTTTGCTCCTGTTGTGTATCCTACCCATTCAAATTGTGAGCTGCCTTCCTGGACTTTGTGTGTACCTGTTGGACTCGATTATTCAGTGACTCGTGCTGAGCTCAGAATCTGGACTTGTGCAACAGGACTGTTTTCTGAGGACCTGTTTGAGGGATTTAAATAAACACCTGTAGAACTCTTGCTGTATATTGTGGGCAACATCTAAGCAATCTCTAAGCAGTTTACTGAGTAAACATATTGCCCCAACAATCTGGGTCCTCATTTTACGGACCTTGGAAGGATGGAATTTCAACAACCGTAGAATCAGCATAACAAAATTGACCAGTCCGCTCCCACAAAGAGGGTCTCCTCAGGGTGCCATCGACCAAGTTATGTCGGCTGGCGACACCCAGGGGGAGGGCCTTCTCTGTGGGAGCCCCAGCCCTGTGTAATGAACTGCCCCCGGAAATACGTAAGATCTCCGACCTCCGGGTGTTTCACTGCGCACTGAAGACCCTGTTGTTCTGCCAGGCCAGGCTATCAACATAATAATTTTAAATTGGGGTATTTTAAATTTCTGGGATTTTAATTTGAGCCTAATCTATTTAATGATTTTAAATTTTAATCGTTTTGTTTTGTGTTTTTAAATAGGCTGAGTCCTTTAAACACCCTGAGTCCTTTGGGAGAAGGGTGGTATAGAAATAAAATTATTATTATTATTATTATTATTATTATTATTATTATTATTATTATTATTATTATTATTATTATTATTATTATTATTAAAGTGAGGGGGGGTTGAATAATTTCTGAATGCATTGTATGTTCACCAATCAATGAGCCCCTGAAAAACTCTGGATAATCTTCAGGCAAATCTCCAGATATATTGCTCTGAAGCAACAATGACTGTAGACATAGCCATCTCATCCCATGCTAATATCTTTGTTTTCAACACGTATTTTAATCAAATGAGACTATCAGAGGACTTTATTTTAGGGAAAAACGCCTTTCAGATTAAAAACTCCTGAAGGCACATGTAAACTCTGAAATGTGTTCAATTTTAAATAACCAGTATACAGTACATGAAACCAGCAGACTAGTATATTCACAGCAGTAAACTGACTTTCTTTGTTCATGAGCAAAACAGAAAGGAAAGTCTATCTATTGATCGATCTATCGATCTATCGATCTCACTGATATATCTATTTTATTGTTAGACATGTTCAAAACGTCATCATTCATGGAATGTGCTGAGATGGACAGACTCACCAAGGAAATTCAAGGAAAGGAAGAATCTGACTACTACCTGATTTGGCAAAGGTGGTATCAATGGTTAGAGGGGAAAAACAAAACCAAAAGAGGATCCTAAAAGAGTAAAACAAAATTCTGTACCAAATAAGATATAACAACGCATAATTAAAGATTAAAAATAATATCATTATATAAGGCGAGAGGAAGGAATATATATTGAAGAATTTAGGTTATTGATGTCGGATAAAATCAGACAGTACGTGTCATTTATGTTATTAATGTCGTATTTGTCGCATTTGTATGTGTATATGTTTTTTGTGTGTTTATATATGTAATAATTTTTTTTAAAAAAAAACATCATCACTCTATTCGCACTAACACAATATAACTAAAATCCTCCATTTTTCATGCAAATTTGTTACTGTAACAAGACACGCAAATATGCCGCAGTGGAATAATCAAACACAATCTGGCTTTGTTTATATGAGATATATTAAGCTGTGTTTTCCAGGAAAGAATGGCATTCCCTGTGGATGTACATCATGATCACAGAGTTATGATTAATGACCATGGAGAATATGAGTGGAGATTTGCTTCAAGGGGGGGTCATAAAGAGTACACATGTTAAAGTTGAATCTGCACCACAACGGCTTTTGTATTTTTAAAACAGTTCTGATGAACCAAGAACTGATGTAAGTGGAAATTACAAAGATCGCAGTTTTCACTGTGTCCTGTTTTTTCTTTGTCTTTCCCCCCATCCCCCTCTCTCTTTGTCTCTCTCTCTCTCTCTCTCTTGCCCTCTCTCCCCCCCCTCTCTCTGAAATGGGTACACTTGATTTTTTTTTCCTCTAGCATTTTATTTTGTTTCAACATTCTGTGATTGAATAATCTTATCTGTAGATGCTATATAATCAAGATGGAAAAAGAGATAATAAAGATTTATAGAGGAGAAAACTTTTCTGTTCTATTGGACATCTTCCTATTGAACTAGAATTAGAGGACCAGAATTTGTTGTGTTCCTGAAATCCTAGGAAAAGGAGAAAAAGACGGAATGCCAAGTTTTTAACACGGTGGCAGCTTAATGAAATGACTAAAATCAGTAGGACATAAGGCTCTGAAGCAAATGGTCTCTTTGGAAATAACTTTTTTTAAGGTACGTAACTTAAGATGTATGTATAACTCTTGAGAACAATAGTACAGTGTCTTTTAAAATATGTTGTAATGTTATTTAAAAACAACTATAAATTATGGTTAGACAGGTTATGATCTCCCATTTATTACCAATTCCTAGCCAAGAGCTCAGCCATAAAAGGTAGTTTGCTAAAAGGCCACAGGATAGTAACCTGGAAAACACTAAGTGTAAGCATAATTGAAAGATTTTATAAGAATCATATGAGCAATGAAATATTCAAGCTGAAGACATGGGAGGTCTAAATTGTAGTACATTAAAACTGCAATTGAAAATAAGGTTCATAAATTAAACATATGCCAGCCATATCCATTGTGGAATTAAATGTTTCTTTTGAGTCAAGCTTAACTTCTAGTGAGTTCATGGACACACCCATGCAATTTTCTTGGCATTAATACAGAAGTAGTTTGCCACTGCCTTCTTTTAGTATGTTTTCATGACTTCCTAATTTTGCCTATATTTATGGCCTTTCTTGAGGGGCTCCCATCTGGGTGTGATCCTGCCTAATTTTTTGAGAATAACCAAGTGTGCATAATGAAATATTAAAGCATTCTTGGAAAAAAAAAGCTTAAACTATAGAATTTAAATTGTTTAATAAACAATATATGAACCATGACCCAAGGAGGGAATGGACCTAGCAAGCAAATGTATGTTTGTTATTTTATTTTAATTAAATGATAATGAAGCTGAAAACAAAAATGAAAATGGCAGTTGAAGAGTCATCTTTGGATGACACAATTGTGTCACAGATTTTCCTAGGGATTCTGAAGCTTTCAAAAAATACTGTTGCTCTATAAAATGATTAATGAATAAAACTAATAATCTCATTTGCATTATAGTTGCAAGAAATAAATGGGCAACATTCTTTTAGTAATTACATTTTCATCTATGCATAAAACTCTAATAGAATCCCACACATTTTTGGTATGACTTATTTCCAATTGTTGTTTTAGTTTTCTCAGCTTAATACTCTCAGCACACACTGTTTTCTAGGAAAAAAAATAGTGAAGCTTTTTTTTTTCCAAGTTACAAAAACACTTCTGAAACCAGAATTTTCATAGTATTTCTTTGACTTAGGGTTATTTTTGTCAGGACTATAGTAAATTAGAGCATTTAACTTTTGCCTCCTACTCACAAAACACTTTTGTTCTGGAAAGCTAGAAATTTAAATTAATGAATAGAAATAGGGAATTACACTAATGCATATATTTTTGCAAAGCTCTGATAAGTATATTTGTGTAGATCAGTAGAAATACAAATATTTCAAAGAGAAGCTGAACCCAACTATTAATGGTCATTATGAATGAATCATAAATATTTGATCACATTGTGTATTGAATAGTGAAGTCTCCACAGCTCCAGTCTTCCTATTGTTTGACTGATTATGTTTCATTCAGTTGGTGTTGGATTTTATCAATTACACAGATTTTCCCTGGATGACCTAACCCCAACCTGATATTTTAAGTCTTCCAATGGTGCATTCATTGTTGCTGTAATCACGTCCATCCACCTTGTTTCCTTCCATCTTTCTAAACATTATAGATGTCTAAAAAAAATCTTCATGTAGAGATTTCATATCATGTGATTTCATATAATGTCAGATCTTTATATAATGTGTCCAAAGTATGAGAATTTGAGCCTGGTCATTTATGCCTTGAGTAAGAACTGCGAGTTCATCTGTTCAGTGATAAACTGGTTTGTTTTCTTGGCTATCTATGGTATTCTGAAGAGTCTTCTCCAAAAACAAAGTTCAAAAGCATCCATAGTCTTTCTATCTTGATTCTTCAAAGTCTAACTTTGACTTTCATAGAGTATCACAAGGAAGGCCATGCCTTAAACCGTTCTTTATAGGTATAGGCACATCCTGGCATCTGAATGTTTTTTCAAAGCCTTCATTGCTAGTCAAGCTTAAAGAACTACCCAACCCCATTTCACTAACTTCATTATCATTTCTAAGGCTAGTTTTTTACCTGTTGTCACTGTTTTCATCTTCTTTATATTTAGACTTAGTCCAATATTTTAATGTGTTCTTCGACATTGTTGGTGCTGACAAATTATTTGTGTTTTTATCAGCATAATGCAGGTTATTGACATTTCTTCTCTAATTTTAAAAGCACATTTATCTTCAAAATCCATTTCCCATTTCAGCGTACAGACTGAATAAATGAATATTCAGTCTTGTCTCACTCAATGTCTGTGGAGAGTCAGTGTAGATTCTTACTCCTTTGCCAACCTGAAGCCAGTCTATTTTGCTATGCTCTATCCAGACTATGACTTCCTAGTCCATGTATAGGATAAGGCTGTCTTAATTAGCTGGAGTGCATAAACAATAGTTTCTCTTGTTCTTCAGCTTTTTGTAAAGCCAACTTCATCTGGCATTCCCCCCTTTCATATAGGACTATAATCAGTGTTAGGTGATCCTAAGAATGATTTTGCTAACATGACATTAAGGATATTGTATGATAGTTTGAGTATTCTATTAGGTCTTTTTTTTGGTATCATTATGCAGATTGACCTCTTCCAAACTGCTGACCACTATGTTCTCCAGATTTTCTGGCATATATTTGTTGAACATTTACATATTCTTGTTCTGTTGCTTGCCATATTTCGGTAGACATTCCATCAATTTCTATAGCTTTTTATAGTTTGTAATGATTGGAGTGCTGATCTAATTTCAACTTCTAGCATTAGAAAATGCTAGAAGGAAGATAAAAATGCTCAAAAGGAGGCGGTAGCTCAATGGCTAAGATGCTGAGCTTGTCAATCAAAAGGTCGGCAATTCAGCGGTTCAAATCCCTAGTGCCACGTAACAGGGTGAGCTCCTGTTACTTGTCCTAGCTTCTGCCAACCTAGCAGTTCGAAAGCACATTAAAAAATGTAAGTAGAAAAATAGGAGCCACCTTTGGTGGGAAGGTAACAGCATTCCATGTGCCTTTGGCATTTAGTCATGCTGGCCACATGACCATGGAGACGTCTTCGGACAGTGCTGGCTCTTCGGCTTTGAAACAGAGATGAGCACTGCCCCCTAGAGTCAGAAATCACTAGCACTTATGTGCAAGGGGAACCTTTACAGAGGTGAAATTCACTTACCTTCCCTACCGGTTTGCAAATGTGCACGCGCTGTCGTCCATGCATGCGCAGAGACTGAAAATCATTGCAAAAAAGGGACATCATGACATCCGCGTGGGTGGGTGGGGCTTCGCGCAGTTAGCCCTACCGTATTGCGCGATCCGGTAGGAACCAGCTGAATTTCAGCCCTGAACCTTTACCTTTAGCATTAGAAATTTCAGCAAGTATGAAGTATCTTTTAAAACATCTTGGATTTTGGCTTCTCTACCGTTTAGAATTTTAGTATACTCCTTTCATTCTTTTTGGAATCAGTTACTATTTTGTCATTAGCATACTCATTCAAGGTTGGAACCTTTTTCTGAGCCTACAGATCTTTTGGAAAACTTTTCTTGTTTTTCCAGGCTTGTTTCTGCCTTCAGTGTCTTTACAGATGTAATTGATTCTTGTCTCTTCTGAAGGCCCTCTAAAATTCTTCATTAATTTCCTTTATGGGATTCCTTGACATTAACTTCTTTCTTTGACAAGTTCCATGTCTGTTCTGACTTCCAGTTTGCTTTCTTCTGTTTCTTGGTCTTTGGCAGTCTATTTTCAGATTCACCATGAACAAGTTTCTTAGATTTCATTTCACAGTTCCTCTGGTTCCCTATCAATGAAATTCAAGACTTCAAAACAATTCCTGATGGTTTTTTGTCCATGAATGGAATATGCCTAC